>NC_137141.1:20544803-21144803 GCF_949319135.1 Squalius cephalus | reverse complement strand
CAGTACAAAAACAACATTAGGAATACATTCTTGATTTTTTTTTTTTCGTATTACAGTAATGGGAATGAGATTTTTTTTTTCTGCATTATTCTGCAAAAATTGGAGGATAAATATGACCCAGACATATTTTGATGGGTTTCATCCAGCTGATGCTGCAGAGTATATTGGCTCACCTTAGCTTTGTCTTTGAGGCTGCCTGTGTTGATAAACCACTGTTTACTGGCTCTGGTAATGACTGGCTGTTTGGTCCTCCAGTCATACGGGTAACTGTGGACACAGTCCTCCTCCTTCACAAGTGCACCCGCTGCCTGCAACATTGAGATCACTGCCCACACACACAACATTAGTTACTAACATGCATTTTCTTTTATCATATACATATATACATATATATATATATATTCTCTCTTTCCTCCATCTATCCATCTCTTTCTCTCTCACCTGTAGCATTGCCTTCAGTCATTACAGATTTATTCTGCAGTTCAGTCCCAGCAAGTTCTGTAAACCTGCCCTCTTCATCCACCATGCACTCCTAGAAAGAGAGAGAGAGACAGCAAGTTTAAAATCAACAACAACCCAAGATTCTTACTATTCCAGCATATACTGTACAGGTGTGGGTGGCGTACTACTGGCAGATTAAAGTGCGTTGCAACACTGTAGTCCTCCATGCCATGAGCAGGAGCAGTGTGGACCAATCCAGTTCCCTTAGTCATGGTCACATGATTAGCCGGCAACAAAGGCACTTCTTTTGAAGGAATTGTGGGATGCTGACAAACTCCACCTTCAAGATCTGACCCTGGAGATGAGTGAAAGAGAGGCAGATAAATGCTTAGGCCAGTTCAGAAGGCATCATTTTGGCCAATAACAGTGGATCTACCTGCGAACGTAGCCAAACTCTCCAGATTTGTCCCCAGTATAGAGGCGAGGTTGTTCATGCGCTCTGTGGCCACTAGGAGTAGCTGCTCATTATCAGCTCGCTTCACTACTGAGTACCTGAGAAGCATGTGATCATGAATGTCTCCATGAAATCATATCATGTTCATCCCACAGATTCATAAGTGTGTGACTTACTGTACTTTGGGCATGTAACACACTGCCTGATTGGCTGGAATAGTCCATGGCTGGGTCGTCCATATCAGAACAGACACACGACCCCAACTTTCTAAATCACAGACGAAGATACTGACATCAGAAATAGCAACGTAACTTTAACTCTGTGTATGTGACCTGTATAAAGCACATGGCACAGGTATAGACAGCATATACACACCTGCTATCAAAGCGAGTTTGGCTGGCAGGGTGAGCAGGGGGAAAGTGACGTACAGAGCACGGCTAACGTGTTCTGGATTATACTCCAGCTCAGCTTCTGCAAGCGCAGTCCTTTACAGAGGCAGGTACAGCAGAAAAATATACTGACATTAACATATAAAACCTCAAAATCAAAGCTTTCTGTTAAGCTTTATTAAAGGTCTTTATGTAAGGCTGCAAACACTGAGCTTCTACTACCTGGATGATGGTGACCAGAAAACAGGCTTATAGTCCTGATAAATTAAACCCTGTACACAAAGATAGGAAGAGAAGGGGAAAGTGAGAATATTTTCAATGACATGAGGGTGAGTACACAAACAAGTTTGGGGTCAGTAAAATATATATTTTTAAAGAAATTAATACTTTCAGCCAGCAAGGATGAACTTTTTATCATTCGACGCTTGATCATTAAAGTCAGAATGATCAAAAGTTAATGGTATTGTATGCGTTTTTAAGCATTGCTGTTTAAGCAAGCTGAGCCATATCGCATTAATTATCGCGCCTAATGATGCGCCTAACAATGTCATGCGATGTATTGCCCAGCCCTAATATATATATATATAATATATAAAATATATATATATATATATATATAGTGATATCCTTATCATGAAATAAAATGACTCATATCGTCATATAAGATTTTGTTCACATCGCCCACCCATAATTCCAGTATTTATTACAAAGTATTTATCCATGCACATCATTATTTTTTTTTAATTCAAGTGTCCTCCTAATCTTTAATCGAAATAACTTCTCCTCCCTCTTGCAGCGACATCTATTCTCTTCTCTGTCACTCACATGAGATCACAGCAAAAGCAAACCACAACCATCCGACATTCCAATCAATACCCAATGGACAAAATCAAGTCCCAATCAAGTGTTTCTTGTACAAAACACCTTTTCACAAGGATATATGTTACAATAAGGAAGGAAAAGACTACTGCAACCTCAGTTTCATGCCAACTTTAGTTTAAAATAGAAAACTTTATAAATCAAAATTTCACAATATTGTTTTTTTTAATCGGGTAAATGCAGCCAGACTTCTTTAAAAAAATATTTTAAACATCTTGCTCTTAACGCTTAATCTTAAATTTAACTAAACTTCTGAACGGTAGTGTAAATTTGAGACTTTTTTATTGGGGTGGTGAAATCCTCACATATGGAACGAAATCAAACAAGTCAATCGCTCAAGCTGTGTTGAACAGAAAGAGCTTCTCTCACCTTGTTGTGCATCTCCAGGAAGACTTTCAGCTGGGCCGCTTCATATTTCCCATCAAAAGTGTAATAACAATTGTCCCAGTCAGCCATCACGCCCCAGCGCTGGAATGCAGCACGCTGCCGAGAGATGGCCCTCTCTGCAAACTCCCGCGCTGAACGGAGAGACACAAAGGCAGTTTTTGATTAACCAGAAGCAGAATAGCACATAAGCTTTTAATATTAAAACAAATGACTCTTTCGCTAGAACATTCATTATATGTGACTTCCTGACCTTTCTGTCTGATCTGTAGAGGAGTCAGCCCACTGGTTCCCAGGTCTCCCAGTGCTTTGAGCTCAATGGGCAGCCCATGGCAGTCCCAGCCGGGCACATAGTGCACCAGCCTGCCTTTCAGCACCTCGAAACGGTTCCGGATGTCTTTGAGGATCTGCAGGAGAGATCAAACAAAGATGCTGATGGCATATTATGAAGGTCATGAGAGTGTATCTCCATTCATATAGGTTTAGGCATAATATTGTAAGATGTCATTAAAAGGACTGGACAAGTGAAGGATGTGGATCCAGGAACATCTAGTTGTGTGACTATGAACTGACAAGAGGTAACATACCTTATTGAGAGCGTGCCCAACATGCGGGTCCCCGTTGGCATACGGTGGTCCATCATGAAGGCAGTACACCTTCTTAGCTTTTCTCTCTCTCTGCCATGTGTACAGCTGGTCAAAACCACATTTCTGTAGAACAACACAACAAAGTTCAAACCATCACCATCACAAGACAAACCAGAGAGTTGTGGCTTTATAGAAGTGCAACAGATACTGTCATCTTAATCATTCAGGGTGATTTAGGAACACAACAAAACAGAACCGGTCAGTTTTAACAGCATGTGGCAGGTCCTGGATCTGACACTCTCACCTGCTGGATCTGGATCTCTCGCTCCAGAAGGTTTGGCCCGTTCACTTTCACGGGGAAGTCAGTGCGGGGCAGCAACACAGTGTCCCGGTACCGGCCCGCTGCGTCTCCGGAGCACAGACAGCGGAGTCCCCATCGAGCCACACCGCCGAAACCTACTGCCGAACGCCGAACCAGCAGCATGAGGGACTCTGACAGGTGAGTTTCCGACCAGGGTGAGAGTTTGTTATGGGATGTGACCTCCTCCTCCGCATGGGCGGAACTCGATCTTAACCGGAATGATAGAAACGACGGAACTACGGAAGCCAGGAAGAGACATTCTCTTAACCATTCACATAAAACGAAAACGCTTTTTTCATGTTGTGACTGCGTATTTGAAACGGAAGAGGGCGTTGTGGTCACTAGTGAGGAGCTTGAGCTTGACGGTAGCATTAGGTTTTATTCAGTCATGTTCGATACACACATTTTTTAACATGATTTTTTACATAAATAATTATGTATGAATAATTGAGTAAACCCTACTGTAAACCCATTCCGTAGCTCAAACAGAGCAAGGTTCGATTCCCGGGGAATGTAACGTTATATTATGAACTGATAAAAAGATACGCATCTGCCAAATGCATAAAAGTATGTAAAAACAAGTTCCTTCAGTCCAGGAAATGCTGTTACTAACAATAGAAAATGCTCTTATAAGTCAAAGATTTGACAGGGAAAAGACGTGTAGCCTAGTAACACCTCAACGTGGGGGCCAGTTGCATAAACAGCTATTAAACTGTATCTTATTAATATCTTATTAATTCCGTGGTCCGTAGTTAGCTAAACGTAAGCTTTTTGTGTGATATGTTATAAACAAAACACTACAGTTTTTGTTATTCTATTGTGCTGAGTAGTGTAGGCCTACCTGTTTATGTTGTGTCAATGTACTTTGCGAGGAGGGGCGAGTTCTCCTCCCCCTTTTGGATATCTCACCTGCAGCAGCTAAATCTAGATATGGGACATCTGCCTCGTCATGGGCGGGTGTTTTTGACGTCACTTTGAGAATAAAAGTTTCTGGCCTGCCCCGTCACTGAGCACAGACCCTTGGTCCAGCAGTAAACTTCTCTGGAAGAAGACAACACAGGCACAAAAATGAATAGAATTTGGATATTGTGCTTTGCGGTGCTGATCATAACCATACCATTTTCAACTCAGGTAGGCACTATGATTTTTTCCCCCCATTTATTGTCTTAGGTTTTTAGAAGAGGATGGAAGGATTTGTTCACTAATTGTTTGTGTTCATGTTTTTCATAGTAAGCATCTATATAATTAATTACAATAATGATGATAGCAAACTGCATAGTAGCTCCAAAAACAGGTTATCACTTCTGAAGTCACACTGTAACATGTGAGCTCTTTTTTCTGACTTTCTTCATGTTTGATTTAGGCGAGCTCTGATCAGAAGTCCACAGACAAAAGTAGCTCAGGCAGCACATCCTCTAATCCTTCTACAAATTCCAGCGCTGTAGGATTGGGTCCTGTGCCCACCACACTGTACATGCTGATCCCAGCAGCCACCCTGGGCTTCATCCACAGTAGATCCTGATGGATGGAGAGTGTTCGCCATAGATGACCAAAACTGAGACAGTGGTGAAATGGACAGCGTTCATCCAAAGAGCAATTTTTTCCCCCAATTCATAAAGATATACCGCACAACAGCTCATTTTAAAATGGATTTTTAACTAATGAAAATGAATACATCTGCTGCCTGGAACCCCATACAGAGGGTCCTACTGAACCTCACCCTTGGGCTCTTTGTTATGTTTTGTCTCAAAGTCACTGTTTTAGGGAGGGCTCACATATGGCAACTTCTCTTAGAAGAGTTTGTTTCTCCTATGCTCAGTATATGTGATCGAGGTCAAGTAGGTTAAATAACTCCATTACTTAAATCAGTAATCACTGTGCATTTAAAATAACAGGTCAATTTCCATTTCTATAATGATATTGTGTACTACAAATCTGACTATATGAATCAATGTAATCCATCTCAGAATGTTTCTGTACTGTATGCACAATTAAAGTGGATGATTGTATATGTCTTGTATGTCATCTTTTATTCAATTTGGTGTTAATGTGTGTTCTCTTCATAGAGTATTAGTAATGCTTTAGATTCTAGTATGTAGAGTAGAAAAAAAGGAGTATAGATCAAAATGTATTAGAAAATTTAGTGTATTTGACATTTTGAAAGCACAACTTTTATTTTGAGATCTCAGACAGAGATGAAGGCACAGTACAGAGGATGTGATCCTCCTCCAAAAACTGGTGGGCAGGTTTTTAAACACGTCAATTGTCAATCTCTGTGAGAATAAAACTCCCCTTCTGTCCCACATCACTGAACACTGACTCTCTGCTCCACAGTAAAGGTCTCTGGAAGAAGAAGGCATAAAAATGAATAAAATATTGATATTGTGCCTTGGGATATTGATTATAACCTTACCTTGTTCAACTGAGAAGGTAGGCAATATGATTTGTTCATCTCTTGCATTAGAAGTTTTTCTAGCATTTTTCCCATCTTTCTCATTTATCTTTGATCATTTTGTTAATTCATTTTTAATAACCTTTGATACATTTGGTAATCATTTGTTGTATGTGCATGCAAAATGTAGATTACCGGTATACTAGAAAGGTGTCACCACTTCTCTTTATAATGCGTAGAAGCAGAAGCTTGGGTCTTTTGCCGGAGTGGATTTACTTTTTACTACTTATACACGTTATAGTGTCTGTTAATTCAACAAGTGTCAATAATATTTGTTACAAATATACCAACAACAATATGAATAAAAGGCTTACCATACAAAGTGAATTTTCAAGCAGCTACTCCAAATAAACATTAATATAACATAGTTACAAAAAAAAAAAAAAAAAGGGACGGGTATCCTAAGGCACTGTGAATTAACATTAAAATGAACTGGCTTTTTTGAAAACAAAATTATTGTTAAATATAGCAAAATCAACCTGACTAAACTTGGTTACAGCTGCAAACATTATTTATAAGGGTCAGATCAGGCAGAAATTGTTCTTTAAGTTAACAACTGCACATTTTTACTTTTAACAGTGTACATTAAAGTAATGTACAATAATCTGCTTGCATATACTGACTTTTCTTTCATGTTGGTGTAGATCAGTAATTCAACCACCCCCACCACTAAAACAATTCCTGATCCCGCTGTGGCCAGCGCTGCAGGATTAGGTCCGTGGCCCACCGCGCTGTGCCTGCTGATCCCGCCAGCCATTCTGGCCTTCATCCACAGTAGATCCTAAACTGGCTGGAGAATGTTGAGATGACCGCGATGAACAGTCAGTCACATGAAGAGTCAACTTTTCCACAATTCGTGAATATAGAAGACACACAGAAGAGAGAAAGATGCCACAACAACTTGTAATTGATTTTTTTATTTTTTTATTTAAAGGAAATTTGCCATTGCATACTGTACCGAGGGTCCTCCAAACCCCAACAAAACCACACGGTTGGCCTCTCGGTTGTGTTTTGTCCCCATCAAGTCACAGTTTTAGATAGGGCTCACTTCTCTTGTATTCTGACCACTGTAATGCATTTCCTCCACAATGTTTTTGTAATGATTGTGATGAGCTATTAATTGTAATAATTAAGAATGTGTCTATATGCACAATTAAAGTGGATCATTGTATATGCGTGTCATCTTTTATCCAAATTCATATTAGTGTGTTTTTAAAAATGTTATAAAAAGAGTTTTATTCATGCATTTAGATTCCAGTATTGCAGTGATATTTTATAATTATTTTAACAATTGTTAAAATAGTCAGTTTGATCTTGGCTTTGAAACAGACTGTCACTTTTTGGGCCAACTTGTGTTTAAAGGAAAGAAGGGGCAAGTGTGCACTATTTCACACTGATAAGGCAGGTTACAAAACCCCGTTAGTTCCTATACTTCTTTCTCTCCATCCAGATTTAAGCATACTACTCTTCCATCTTCTATTATCTTATCAATGTTTTTCTTATAGTACACAAGCTAAATTAAGCAATTTTAAACAAGAGTTTCTGTTACTGTATTTAAGAGAAGAAGGTCACTTTTGAGATGCTGATGTCATTGCCACTGATGTAATGGCATACAGTAAGTGAGAAGTCTAACAGGAAACTCAAACAGGGAACTTGGCTCATGTATTTTAGAAGTGTCTAAAACAGCCTCTCAATGGCATTCTTAAACACACGCAAGATGTTTGGTCAATAAAAGCGAGTATTTATTCTAAGGTTTCAATTACCTTGGGCCATTTCAATTAAAGACTGTATTGTTCCTCATAACGATCCCATAGGGGCCAAAGTGATGGTGAACAGAATGACTAAGCTGTGTTGAATATTTACAGGTAACATCACACATATGTGCTACTCATAAACAAGAGAGAATGTGGGATAATTTGCAGTGTATTTGACCCCTGATTTGGTCATGTAGAGCAGATATTGAAACAAACAACAGCTATAGAGCCTTCGACGTGACTATTTGCAGTGAATTCATTTGCAAAGCTATTTGCAAAGCTCTATGAATTGCTAAAGTGTGATTATTTTTATTCCTCTCTATGTAAAGCACTTTGAATTGCCATAGTGTATGAAATGTGAAATATATATAAACTTGCCTTGCCTATATTCTAGAATTTATATGGTTATGTGTTCAAGGACTTCAAACACTGAAGTCAGATCACCACGTTCTGAAACGCTATTTCTGAGGAATCAGAACAATAAGGGTGTTTTGTCCCTGAGGTGAGAGCACAGACAAGCAGCTAAACATCCTGTACCTCAACAGATGGAGATGACATGAATGAGAGCGTCTGTAACCCTCCCTCTGTCTCTCTGATATCTTTCAGTCTGTTGAGTAAACATTAAGGTGGAACACTGTTTGTGTTGACTGAAGCTATCAATAATGGGCCTTTATTCAAGTCAGAGTGTTACTACACCAGTAGTTTTGCTGTTGGCTCCTTTGACTACCTCACGAGACCCCCTGCCACATCGGCCCTATAGGTCACCTCATATTGCCCGAGGATAGGATCCATCTTATTTCTTTTCTTGCAGTGATTCCCTCTTTCTCTTTTTGTATAATCTAACAATCAGAATATCTGAAAAAAAGGTGAAAAGTTGTATGGTTGATCTGTGGTTAGTGTAATTGGAAACAGAAACCCACCCATAGCTAGATCATTTAAAACTCTCAGGCGGTGTGTGGCTGTACAAAAACCCACAGCAGTGGCTCATAACACCCTACAGTGACAGTCAATCAGAGAACGTCTCTGTTTACACCAAGCATGATAACTAATAACTAAAACTATAAAGTTTTTCACGAGTTCCTTTACCCATATAATCTTTAAGCTTATAAGGTTAAGCGTATTTGGCTTGCTGTCCGCAGTGGAGGGGCTCGAGGAAGCAGCTTCAACTCGAGCTTAGATATACCCCCCTGTGGGACTACCAATGCTTGGATGATAAGTATGGTGGCAAGATGCCTAAATTATGTTGGTGGAGATGGGGAGGTGGAGGGATGCCAAAACAGCTGATGCCAGAGCAAAGTGAGCGGCTGCTTATATGCTCCGGCAGTTAATTGAAAGATCAGATGGGTTCGCTCCTCCCGAAATTACGTTGTGAACTTCACTAATAATCCCTCTGATTCTATGAGAGCTGTAAAGATAACGACACAGAGGAGCGATATCATTGGAATCACTTTCATAACATCTTTCCAACTGATGAACAATGAGAACATTGACAATTTAAAACTGTTAAAAAGAAAAAAACACTATATTAATACAAATGGTAAAGAGAAAGCCACATGATGAACTAAAGTTCATCGCAAGCAGCTTATCCACAAGCTGAGGTAAATACTAACATACTAAACAAAATCATACTAAACAAAAAACCCTAATGTACAAAACTGATAACAGAAACTAAGAAGAAATAATTATTTAAATGAAAAGCCATCAAATGTGAATTGTCACACAGGGAATTCTAGGAATGTCACTTTACAGCTTTTCAATGTAAATCATAAGTTTTTACTTCCAAAAATGGTACAGATGTAAGGTTAGATCTATTTGTTTTCCCCCGTAAATTGTAAGGGAACTTACTGTTAACCAACTAACAGGTTTTTACTGTAATCTTTACATTTTTAGCATTCTTTTACAGATAAAATGAAATGCAAACATTTAGTGAAATTTTGTTAGCAAAAAATGGTCCATTATCTATAGCGTAGCAATGTATGAAGCCCACATGTACGGATTTTGCCTGCAAAATTTGACCAAGCAACGAAACATGTGACTGCACTGCACCTTTCCTGGAGAGGAAGCAGAGCTTATTGGTTCTGTTAAACCTCCCTAGGGTCACAATGGTGTTCTGACCAGGTACGCTGTTTTCATATTTCCATAATTGACATATTATTTGGACATATTATTAGGCATGACACACACACTGAAGTGATGACTAGAGATATTACAACACTGATGTCTTTGATGGAAGTTATTTTTGTTTCAGCCTATTGAAACTAAGGATCTAATTTGAGACTGTTTGAGAAAAGAAGTGCAAAAAAGCAGCGAGACATGGTAAAACTGTCAAAAAGTCACCATTAAATCAAAATTGAAAATTCTTTTTTTAATGGAATATTGCAGTATGTATTCTAAATGATTTAACTGTGCACATAATGTTTTGCTAACCTTTAATCAAAATAAATTCCCCTCTTCTCTTCTTTGATAACACGTTTTTTTGGCACGAGGGCGGGACAACCTGTCACTCACATGACATCATGACAACGGCAAACCACAACAATCCAATCAATTCTAAATGGAAAAAAAGTCCTGCCCTACATTGTTTCTTGTTTGAGAAGCGTTTACACTCGGACATACGTCACAATAGGTCACGTTTCACGCGAGTTGTGAAAATGACGTGATCTAGGACCTTTATAAAAGACTGAAAGTCCTTGTGTTCATCCATGTAAAATTTAATATAGGGTAATGTGCGGTGACATCACATTTACCGTTGTTCGTTGAATTTTGAAGGGGCAAAATCCAGTATTTCAATTGAAATCCATGTCATCTAGAATTTCATGTGAAGGCAATTGGTCCAAGTTGTTCAATTAAATTCACTGCACTGACCAACAGAAAGCTCCTTTCTTTGCAAGTGATCTGTTGTGTGTGTGGTCACAGATGGTGGAATGAAATGGTTAAATGGAAATAAGTGCACTTCTTCATTGACTAAATTAGATGCACCAGCTTCCTGTGATGCTGCTGAGATAATCACATTAAGTTTTAATGAAATAAAGAGTACACTTCCAGCACTAATCAAAAGATACCACTAAACAAGAATGAATGATTCCAGCTTCTTCATACAATACACAACATCAAGCTTTGTCCAAGAATAAATCTATAATTCACATTCTTTCATTTGTGTGAAGATGTTGTTTATCAGTGTTGAATATGATTGTGATTATACAATTCAACACACTATTTTGTTAACTTAACCATCTTAATGTAAGAACAGAACAAAAACAGCTCCCTTTATTCAGTTAATAATCTTAGCCATAAAAAGAAATGATAAATAACGACATAACTGAAGCTCATTTCCGGCCTAAGTACCTAAGTATTGTCATACGTTAGAAACAGGATGTGTGCACTTTCATGGAATGGTTAAACAACACCACATCTGCGGTTTGCTTGCAAACTTCTGCTTTGGTTGTGGCACAAGCTGAATTCAGTGTGGTTCTGTTGGAGACCTGCAACCATTCTCTTTGAATACAAGTTGTTTTACAAGCTTGCCCATATTGTCTGATTGTATAAATGAGAATTATTTTACCTTCACTCAAGTTTTTCCTAACTGATTTATTTGTATGCTTTCACAATATCTGAAAAGTAACCACAGCTGCAGCAAAAGCTGCAATATAAGGATTGCAATATTAAATCACAGTAAGTTTATAACACAATGCTATATTTAATTTTGAAAAAATAAATTATATCACATATAATCAAATGCCGTGAAGGTGAAAGACTCCCAAAGGCACGTTTCGCAACCAGCTCAAGTTGTTCACACGATTTTGCCGGGTTGACCAACAGAAAGCTGCTTTCTTTGAGTGAATTCTGTGTGAGATCTGGTCTATACATCGCTACACTACTGACAAGACATTTTTTGCCAGTGAAATTTTGCCAAATGTGACAAGTTTCCTGATGACGATATTCCTCATTAATAAAGAAAAAAAGAACTAGCTTAAAACAGCTGTTTTTAATTCCATATAGATTTAAAAATACAGCGTGGCAAAAAATTGTGCTGTGTGTATGTGAGTTTATATGTTTATAACACAATGCTATTTAATTCAATTAAATTATCACATATAATTGATTTATTAAAATTGGAATCTTTTTCCCAAATACGGTTTACACTTTATTGTCTCCATAATGTTTGACAAATAAAATATTGTTACAAAATAAAAAATAGAGATATTGAGATATTTGCATTTTTATCTTTTATCAGCAGTAGTGAATTTAATTCAGTGGCTCCACTTATGCCAATCCTGCAGAATAAATGTCACTTGAATTTTGAGAAGCAAAGGAGAATGAATAATGCAGCCCAAAGTCCAAAATAGAGACTCATATAGATCCAGTGTGCCGTTACAGCTTTTGCTGTACATTCTACAACAAATATTCTCACTTCATACTAAATTACACCGTCAAAAGTTTCATCTCTACCAGTTCAGTCTTTGTGTTTTGGTTATAATCCTACTGTATGTGTCCTTTCTCTGACTGATTGGTCCAGCTCTCTCTTAATCGAGTCTTCATGAAAACGGACCAATGGGAAGTTGAGTTGTTGCTCCATCCAGTGGGCTACTGTCAACAACTTCCAGTCCTGTAGTGTCTGACCAATCAGCTGCAGGCCAATGGGAAGACCTCGGGGTGAAAGGGCTGTTGGCACTGTCACAGCAGGCACACCTGTGGAGGAAATACATATTAACAAGGATACATTTTGGCTTAGAAAAAGATCACAATAAGATGGATGGACTTTGGATTTGTTAGTTCATTGACCCATTAAACTCAGCTGTGAGTTTGTTTATACTGCTTCAGGAGACAACCCTGCTGTACTCAGAGGTCATTTAGCTGGAGTTCACACGTCCTTGACGATTGTTGTGATCACGCAAAACTCCCTGATTGACTTCAAAACAGGTGATAAACAAACCACATCTTCACAGGTAAAGCCAGATATGGACATGCAGCACCTCTATGGAATCTCACTCCATTGAGAGGAGTAATTTCTCTCTCATATCCACTTCCTTTGCATACCTGCCATGTTGACAGGCTGGGTGAAGACATCCTCCTGAGCACTGCGTGTTCGGTTGTCTTCCTGTATGAAGTCAGAGTAGCGGGCTGCATCGCTCAGCGTTGTGGGCGTGAGGAGAACGTCTATGCCAGAGCGGAACACGGTTTTAAAATCTTCAGTGATAAGACGACGGGTTTGCTGAGCCTTCACAAAGTAACGCTCATAATTCCTGCGAAGACAGGTGTGAAGATTTGAAACGCTGATATCTGTAACCACTCTATGAGAGCAAAACCAAGGCAAAGCTGCATTAAAACACAGATTTTTTTCACAAATCAAAATTGCACCATGGTAACATTTTGGAAGAGCTACTTTTTTTGTACCAGTATACAGTGCCAACCTTCAATGTTCTGCATATTGAAAAATTCTGTATAAGTGATTAACATTTCTTTTTTGGCAAAACAACAAAAACAAAAAACAACAAAAACTTTCCTAACAAAAAAAGTGCAGGCCATGTGTTAATAAGAATAACTTCTGCAGGTAGCTAAGACTCAAATTGGGAATTAATGCACACTACTGTTCAATAGTTTGGCATCGGTAAGATTTTGAAAGAAGTCTCTTGTGCTCATGAAAAGGACTGCATTTATTTGATCAAAAATACAGTAAAAACTACAGAGCCTCTAAAGGGACTCGGTGATGGAAAAAATATGAGATGGGAGGAAAAAATATATTTCAATGTTTTTGCGTTCCCCTGAGAAACTTTGCATTTCCTTTGCAGAATTCAAATGTTTTGCAAGCGAACACAAAGTTTTTTGGGGGAACGCAAACATTTTGCGAGAGCATTGCAAAAGCATTGATATAATTTTTCCTCTCATCTCATATTTTTTCCACCACCATGTCCCTTTAGGGGCTCCATAAAAAAACAGTAAGAGTGTGAAGTATTTGTACAATTGAAAATAACTGTTCTCTGTTTGAATATATTTTAAAATGTAATTTATTCCTGCAATGGCAAAGCTGAATTTTAAGCAGCCATTACTCCAGTCATCAGTCTCACATGATCCTGCGGAAATAATTCTAATATGCTGATTTGGTGCTTAAGAAACGTTTCTTTTTAGCATTAACATTCTTATCAATGTTGAAAACAGTTGTGCTGTTTAATATTTTTGTGGAAACTGTGATACAGTTTAATTTCAGGAAACATTACTAAATAGAATTATTTGAAATTGTAATTTTTGATCAGTTTAATGCATCTTTGCTGAATAAAATTATTAATTTCTTTAAAAAAACAAAAAACAGATCGTACTGACCCCAAACTTTTAAACATCTAACTATAATGTCAATGATAATGTAGTACAGATGCATTAGTAGAAACTAAGCAAGTGAGCAAATTTGTGCATCTTTAAATAGAGTGTGCATGAGAGAGGCTATACAGACTATGAATAAAGTAAAAGTGTTAAACGGATCTGAGACAGTTGTGGTTCTGTTTTTGAGGCCCTCACGATTTCAGTAAGAAGTAGTTCCCTGAGAGGATTCTTCTGCGGACCACATTGTTGAAGCCTTCATGTCGTGTGGTCGCGTACATGGCATCTGTGGAGCTGTCAACTGCACTGCGATGGCCTGAAGAGAAAAAGGGACAATTTAAAAAAAAAAAAAAAAACTTTTCAAAACTCAAATGGAGATGTACTTTTTTTTGTTGTAATTGTAGCTTTAAAGGAGCCGTATGTAAGATTGTGGCCAAAACTGGTACTGCAATCACTTTCAAATTACTGTATAGAGTGTGTATCCCTCCCCCTCCCCCCTGACTTGAGGTTGCCAGATAGGCTGCAGGATCCAGCAGGAACATAGGCTGCAGTTTGTAACTGCAACTGTGGTAACTAGAGCAGAGCTGGCAACCCGGATGCCGAAACACTACTGACTTCGTGATTGGTAGATAAGTGGAGGGTGGTGCTTCAGGCCAAAACACAAAATGACAACATCAACATCAGTTGAGGGCTGCAACTTCACTTTTTAAATGACAATATCCTGGCCGGACTACTGTTGTCAGTGATATAAGTATTTGAAATAAACATGATTTCTTAATGTCTAGTGACATATCAGGGCCATTTTATGATTAATTGAAATACATTTCTTACATACAGCTCCTTTAAAAGTAACACCTACATTTTAAACCCATCATGTAGGTCTAATTGTTATGTGATGTTTTGGAAATGTTTAGGCTTTAAATACCGTATTCAAGCCCATCGAAACGTGCCATGTTTGATGCAACCTCACAGCAACATAGGACGTGGTAACAGACGATGGAGTGCTGCGTGTGTGGAAGAGATACTTCTTGTACCCGCGCCCCTGCCTGCTCAAACATGCCTGCGACTCGACTCCACTGGGCCAGAGTGTCCTTAGACAGGCCCGGAGCATGATATTCCTAACATCATAGAAACTCTATTACAATATCATACAAACATAACGGAATCTTACACCCCAAAAATCTGTAAAAAAAGAAAATGAAGACCATTTTGCATTGTGATAGTATTATGACAGTTAAAGGGATAGTTCACTTTGAAATTAAATTTTGGTATGTTTTAGCTTACCTCAAGGGCATCCAAGATGTAGGTGTCTTTTTTTCCGCAGTAGTTTCAATTTTGATATTTTTAGGTCAAACCGTTCTTGTCTCTCAGTCAGATAATGCAGGTCTAGATGTCGCCTCGTTCCAATGAACTGCCGTAGCCAAGGCGGCATCTATTGTATATATCTATGCACCAGTCTGCGCACACGTCACACAATAGGAAGCGCCCGCGCCTTCAGATCACTTGGACTTGGCTGTGTATAAGAGGTAAAAACGATATAAATACTGTTCGTTTTCTCACACAAACCGCTCGTTTCGTGTCTTAGGCCATCAATGTGTACTTACGATGGGGAATTGTTTAATTTGGACTTCACTGTGCATGCTCTTTGAGACAGTGACCATAGACCTGCATTAAATGACTGACAGACAAGAACAGTTTGACCTAAAAATATCAAAATTGAAACTACTGCGGAAAAAAAGACACCTACATCTTGGATGCCCTTGAGGTAAGCTAAAGCATACCAAAATTTAATTTCAAAGTGAACTATCCCTTTAAGCATATTTTGCCCCATATTCTCATTAGAGTCGTAAGAAATAAACATAATGCAGTAAATTCCATTTCATTACTGTATTACAGTAATCCTTCCTGGACACAATTATGTTTTTATTTAAAGCAGCATAAATTTAATTGAAATGAAATAATTACTATTGTGATAAATACTTAACAAATTAAGTTAAGGTTTTTTTTTTACATTAGTTACATATTAAATAGGTTAAATTTCTTCATGGAAAAAACATAATTAATACTTTATAAAAAATATAATAATTAATGAATTTTTTTTTTTTTTCACTTGACAGTGAGTTTCTCTCAAATGCTGCATTACATATTAAATTAATCATTATCTAAATATAATATTTTTTGTATATGGTAAGATAATTTGTCCAACTTTATAAAAAATGCTTGTTTGAATATTTGAGTTACCAGGGTCGACCCTTCTGCTGTTAACTACACTGAGCTGCTGTCACCCAGCGAATGGTCTGAAGGCAGCTTTACCTTTGGTATGCCAACACATATGTCTCTAATGTCAAAGTGTTCAGGAAGGCTAGGTGGGGTGTCGGGTGCCTGGACAGTTGTTGAGTCTCTCTCATCTCGGCCCTGCAGAATCCCTGAAAAACAAAACCACCCAAAAAACGTAAAGTACAAATTTAAATCAGTGACTCTCTTATATGTTAATGAACGAAAGCTCTCCTACTCAAGACAGTGGCAGCATCATGGACACTCCTGGTCATGATTCCCGGCACGTCCATTGAGTTGACCAGAGGGATGAGGCCGTGACGAGAGAGTAGGCCGTAAGAGGGTTTCAGAGCCACGACCCCACAGAGAGAACCAGGGTTTCGTGTAGAGCCTCCTGTATCAGATCCCAAGGCTCTAAGAGAAATTATTTTTTGGAATGAATTCTATCAATGCATGAACATGAACAAACGTGAAAGAGGCTCAGGACAGTTGACAGGCCAGTGTTGCATCGTCACAAAAGTTTAAGCCTTGACAATATTCAAGATGATGCGAAAGGGAGCTCATTTTCTTGCATGCTGTGTGGAAAGTTTTGTGCGCGCAAACATCCGTAGCACGCGCCATGAAAGACGTGTCTTAGAGAGCTTAGTTTAGTTTTTGCATACTGTCTTTCACATCTTCTTGCACTTGAGCAGACAAAATCAAATTTGTACAGTGAAAACTAAGCAGTGTTTATTTTTATATTTGATTATTCAGTTTCTTGCGTTAAATAATCTTAATGTAGGATAACCTGAAACCCTGAACCCTGTGGTTTACACTGATGTTAAAATAACAGTTCTTATGCTACAGTAAAACACTGCTGTTCACTTTCAGAAGTTGTAGGGATGTTTTCTTGTCAAAAAAAGAATGTGAAACATGTATGTAGGTTATTTCATTTGAAATATAATTTAAGTTAATTTTACACACTTTAAGCATTATCGCATCGCATATCGAATATCGCATTATTTATTTAATGAGTCATCACATATAGCATTTTTCTTCAATATCGTGCAGCCCTAATACAGAGGATGTGATCCTCCTCCAAAAACTGGTGGGCAGGTTTTTAAACACATCAAACGTCAATCTCTGTGAGAATAAAACTCCCCTTCTGTCCCACATCACTGAACACTGACTCTCTGCTCCACAGTAAAGGTCTCCGGAAGAAGGCGGCATAAAATGAATAAGATATTGATATTGTGCCTTGGGATATTGATTATAACCTTACCTTGTTCAACTCGGCAGGTAGGCAATATTTTACTTTTACTAGATGCAAGAAGCATGCCAGCTTTAGCTAATTTTTACATCTGTTAGTTAGTACTCATTTATGATCTGTAACAAGTTTATTTTAATAAAGTTTGTTATAACTTTTACTATAATCATCTGACTGGACCTTGGATCATTTGAGTGCACTTTCTTCTGCCTGGAACAGGTATTCGTTATGAGAGGAGACACACGAGAGGTGAGCATTCTTTTTGTCAAAAATAATTATTACCATGTATTTTGATTTGATCACATAGCTTAGCCAAAGAGGCAGCATTTAACAAGGTTGTTGTTATATTGCAAAAAAGGTTTAAGAAGTACCACAAAAGATAGACTTATAATACAGGTGATATATCTATTATTTTTATAGTAGAATAGACTGATCATCTAACTTCTTAAGGGCACGACTAAAGTTTGGGCACTTTAGTTACCGCAAGATTATCTCTATAAATTTGAGCATGGTTTTAAGATAATTGGGAACGGTATTAATCGTGATCCATTGCATATGTTCATCTCTTGCATTAGAAATTTTTCTAGCATTTTTCCCATCTTTCTCATTTATCTTTGATCATTTTGTTAATTAATTTTTAATAACCTTTGATACATTTGGTAATCATTTGTTGTATGTGCATGCAAAATGTAGATTATACTAGAAAGGTGTCACCACTTCTCTTTATAATGCGTAGAATCAGAAGCTTGGCTCTTTTGCCGGAGTGGATTTACTTTTTACTACTTATACACGTTATAGTGTCTGTTAATTCAACAAGTGTCAATAATATTGGTTACAAATATACCAACAACAATAATAATAATAGGCTTACCATACAAAGTGAATTTTAAAGCAGCTACTCCAAATAAACATTAATATAACATACACTGTAAAAAAAAAAAAAGGGACGGTATAAAGTATGCCATTTTCAACTCAGGTAGGCACTATGATTCCCCCCCCCCCCCATTTATTGTCTTAGGTTTTTAGAAGAGGATGGAATGGTTTGTTCACTAATTGTTTGTGTTCATGTTTTTCATAGTAAGCATCTATATAATTAATTACAATAACGATGATAGCAAAGTGCATCTACAAGTAGCTCCAAAAACAGGTTATCACTTCTGGAGTCACACTGTAACATGTGAGCTCTTTTTTCTGACTTTCTTCATGTTTGGTTTAGGTGAGAGTGGCCTCTGATCAGAAAGTACACTCAGTCTACAAGCCCTCTTATCCTTCCACAAATTCCAGCGCTGTAGGATTGGGTCCTGTGCCCACCACACTGTACATGCTGATCCCAGCAGCCACCCTGGGCTTCATCCACAGTAGATCCTGATGGATGGAGTGTTCGCCATAGATGACCAAAACTGAGACAGTGGTGAAATGGACAGCGTTCATCCAAAGAGCAATTTTTTCCCCCAATTCATAAAGATATAACGCACAACAGCTCATTTTAAAATGGATTTTTAACTAATGAAAATGAATACATCTGCTGCCTGGAACCCCATACAGAGGGTCCTACTGAACCTCACCCTTGGGCTCTTTGTTATGTTTTGTCTCAAAGTCACTGTTTTAGGGAGGGCTCACATACTCAATGGCAACTTCTCTTAGAAGAGTTTGTTTCTCCTATGCTCAGTATATGTGATTGAGGTCAAGTAGGTTAAATAACTCCATTACTTAAATCAGTAATCACTGTGCATAACAGCCCAATTTCCATTTCTATAATGATATTGTGTACTACAAATTTGACTATATGAATCAATGTAATCCATCTCAGAATGTTTCTGTACTGTATGCACAATTAAAGTGAATGATTGTATATGTCTTGTATGTCATCTTTTATTCAATTTGGTGTTAATGTGTGTTCTCTTCACACAGAGTATTAGTAATGCTTTAGATTCTAGTATGTAGAGTAGAAAAAAAGGAGTATAGATCAAAATGTATTAGAACATTTAGTGTATTTGACATTTTGAAAGCACAACTTTTATTTTGAGGTCTCCTCAAGGTCTCCTCAGACAGAGATGAAGTGCGTACAGAGTAGGGCTGCACAATATATTGAAATTATCAAAATATCACAAATGTGTATATCGCGATATGCATATCGCAACAGCTTGCAATAATCTGGGTAATGAACAAAAGACAAAGAGAAAAATCACACACTGCTTTTGGCTATTTTAAGTTATTTCATTTTAAATATATTTTTTAAAATAATTTAAGTTAATTTTACACACTTTAAGCATTATCGTATCGCATATCGAATATCGCATTATTTAATGAGTTATCGCATATCGCATTTTTCTTCAATATCGTGCAGCCCTAACGAAAACAACTGTCAGCCCTACCTGAAAAACCTGAATAGCACAGTTTCACAGTATCTTTGTTATTTTTTTGTTATTTTGTGCTTTTGCTTGTAATTTGATTATTTGTTTTTAATTTTACTACTGACTGTTTACTTGTCTTTAATGTTTTAAATTTATATTAATTATAGCTACTAGTTTTAGTTGTGGTATTGAAATTGGAATAGAAAATTGTGAATTTTCACTAGTATCTAAAGTTTTGGTGTCATTACTGCCTGTTTTTGCAAAAACAGTTTAATGGCCGGTAAAACATATTTATGGCTGATCAATTTTCTGAAGTTACCGGCCATTGGCAGGTGTGGCAAAGAGATAGTTTTAGGCCCATACACATTGTAAATGAAGCCTTATGTAATAATGTGTTTTTGGTACACTCACCCCATGCAAGTGAACATCTATTACCTAATTCATTAAATGCAGAGTATTAAACTGCTAAATAAGTACATTATGATCAATTAGTCACTTATAAAATGTCAGAAAGATCAAAAGAGGAAATGAGTTATGTCTACATCTGTTCTAGAATGAATGCTAAAATATTACATAATATAATATATTGTTTCAGATATACAGAGAACTATTCCTCTGCTTTCATCTGGGAGCACCTGTTTAAATATGTGAACTGGGCTTCATGAACATGCTTGTATTGAAGCGAAAGTCCAGGTGTATTTTTTACTGGTGAATGCTGTAGTATGCAGATTTATATGGAGAGTTTTACACTCACAGGAAGCTGCTAAGAGAAGCCACTGCCGCTGCACTACCTCCTGAACTTCCTCCTGTGATTGCCCAATCAGAATCTTGATCTTCTTTGCTCTGTTCAAGGTATTGGGTTGCATAGCTCCATGGGTTACGAACTGGACCGAACACCCCATCCGCACTGCCAGATCTTAAGAGAGAGAGACAGAGGAAATGCTCAGACTTGCAGAGCAGACACAATCTGTTTAATCTATTCAATTATGTACAGTATCATTGCTGAAAAAACAAAACATTAATATATCTTACTGAGCCCAAACTTTTGAAAAGCAGTGTAGGTGCACACTTGGATCTTACCCCATTGCGAACTCGTCTAAATTAGTTTTTCCAACAAGAACTGCTCCTTGATCCAGCAGCTTCTGCACAACTGTAGCATTGAATGGAGGAACGTAACCTACAAATCCAAACAGACTAAATGTAAACCGCTCACAAATCACCAGTGACACCGTAAAGGTGTCTATGCTTCAATCTTGTTATTGTATTTTAGCTGACCTTTAAGCATGTTTGAAGCACAGGTGGTCTTGATGTTTTCCGTGCAGAAGTTGTCTTTTACAGAGAAGGGAATGCCGTCCAGAGGACCAAGAGGTTTGCCTTACAAGAAAAAAACATAGAGCACATGGAAATTATTATTCAGCCATGAATTAAATATACATTTTATGTGACACATACATACCTGTGCTGAGCCTAATATCTGCTCTCTGTGCTTGTTCCATGGCCGTCTCCTCTGTAATGGTGATATAAGCATTCAGATAACGTGTCCTTTGTATTTGGTTGATGCACTTTTTGCAGAGCTCGGTGGCAGACACCCTTCCATCCCTCAGTGCCTGGGACACCTGCAGTAGACAGACAATGTGGCTTTCTATTTTAGTAGTAGGTAATTATATAAATGCATGTATCCATTACACCCTGCTGTAAAACAGCCTATAGCTACTGCTTTGCTGGTCCTAGAAGGTCTACCAGCTATGTCAGACTGTTTTGTAGGTTGAATTTAGAAGGGTTTTGAGTTGAAACATTAAGTAACACAGTGCCACTGTGCCGTGAATCCTTATAAAGTTCAATTCTTGGCTACAATTAAGCGATATAAATTAATTTAAGGTTAAGCACAGACCTCTCTAATGGACAGGCCGAGCATCGCTGTTGCCGAACGAAACGCCGCACAGCCCGCACTGGAGGCTGACATGACACTTTCTGTTGACCCCGCTGACGTTCCATCACCTCAGCTCTCTGATTGGTCAATCGAAAAGCAACGTGGCTTGTGATTGGTTCAGTGCGTCGTGTGAAAGTTCACCGGATTGTTTTGACTTTGCAGGACAAGAGACGCGCTGAACTTGTGAGTGTGTAATCAAGCAGTAATAGGTTTTATTCCTAATCGATGAAGGGCTTATGAGACTGTAAGAAATATCCTCGGGAGGAGAGCCCTGGAATATTTTTTATGATTGATCAATCATGCTCATGTGTAGACGGTGGTTGGTGTGCTCGCTGAGGGGTCAGTATAGGAGCTTCAGTTTCTCAGCCTCCCGCAGGACTGTGATGCCCGCATGGGTCATCGACAGATACGGGAGAAACGAGGTGTTGCGGTTCACTAAGAACGCGGCGCTTCCGATCATCCACTATCCCAATGAAGTGATCGTGAAGGTGCACGCTGCGGGTATAAACCCCATCGACATCAGTATGAGGGGTATGTGACGATCACATCATGAAATCATTGTCACAGCATGTGTCATTTGTATTGTGTAGAATGACTGTAGGCATCTTACATGGTTCAGAAAAGTTTGTCACTTTCAGATATGACATAAGTGAGGGACAAATGACCACCATATTTCATGAATAAAATGTTTGACTTTGAACTGTAGCATGCAATATCATAATTGTGAATTGCTTAGTCATTATGAGCTGTCATTAGTGGTGCTTGCTAAATATCACCATGTTACAGTCAGTTAGAATTAGTATTTAATATTTATTTTTTGATATTTTAAATGATTTTATATATACATATACGTGTATACATGTACACAGTTTTAGTAATGTTAGTACTTCAACTTAAACATTTTATTTTAGCTAGTTGTCAAGGCAACATTTCTAATTTTTGTTTTTTAAAGTTTTTATTTAATCTAGTCTTTATATTTAATTTTATTTCAGCTTCATTTTAAATAACACAACGTTTTCTAAAATATTTAGCTTTAGTTAACAATAACTGGTTAAAGTATTTCAAAGTAAATCTCAACACAGTGATCAGGACATGGATCATCCTGTAGCAGTTTGTTTTCCAAAAAAGCTAAATATATATGAATTATTATTAATAAACCTCAATAATTTTCCAACTTTAGCATTTTAGTCAAAAGACCTTAGCAATGCCCTAGCAACCATCAAAAACACTAGCATCTGCAGAGCAACAAGCTTTTTGAAGAGGTTTGCAGACTTTGCATGGTCAGGCACTAATTGTAGATACTTCAGAAATGGTAAAAATTTAGTTGCACAGATTTAGATTTTCAGAACAATAAGATGAAGTGTTTCAAAGTGTTTAAAAGGTATAGTTATTGAATCATTTATTTTTCAGACATTACGCATCTACAACCAATCTATATCAGTGGCTCTTATGCAACTGCCTAGTGAATTCATCCTCAGCTTTACACCAGTTGGCCTATATGCAAAGTCAAAAACATACCACTTCATTGTGTTATTGTGAAAGGATGAGTCACAAGGCCTGTTGGGACCAGCCTGACTGGGTCTTTAACGCCATAAATTAAACATGTATTTCATTTTAAAATGTTCAATAAATAAATGACAATATTTTCTGTAAGAGTTTATAGTGTACTTAATAAAGTCTTTTATGTTTCTCAAAGGTGGTTATGGAGCAGCTACTATGGCCATGAAACGTGATCCACTGAACATAAACCAGGCAGGAAGTGAGTTTCCTCTAATCCTGGGGCGGGATGTATCTGGAGAGATCATGGAATGTGGCCTGGATGTAAACTACTTTAAACCAGGAGATGAGGTGCTCTATTCAGTTATTATTCTATATAATATCATAACTGTATATATATATATATATATATATATATATACACACACAATGTCCAATAATTACCCTAAAGTCTGTTTTTGTCTGTTAGGTGTGGGCCGCTGTCCCTCCATGGAAGCAGGGCGGCCTGGCAGAGTTTGTAGTGCTTAGTGCCAATGAGGTAATATTTAATTTCATGTTTTGTTGTATAAACGAATAAAAGCATTCATTCACACGTAGAGAACAGTACAGCAGTTTTGACACGTCACATGACAATTGTTGTCCTTTAGATAATTAAATTACTCCTACGTAGAGAAGTTCATTGTTCATCTCTGTGATTTAGGTGTCCCACAAGCCCAAATCACTCAGGCATGTTGAAGCAGCATCCATCCCGTACGTGGCTGCAACGGCCTGGTCTGCCATCGTCAACACCGGTGGCCTGAACAAAGACAACTGTGCTAAGAAACGGCAAGTACTCGTTTGTTCAGGTTCATCTTTCAGTGATTGTACCACATTGTCCGTTGCTCCTGTTGAGGCGAGTGGGGGTAGGTCTTCGTTTCACCCAGTTATTAGGCTTATCTCACATAGAATCATATTTTTGATTGATGGTTAAAATGATATATGTATATATATCATGACTCCTTTAAACTAAAAATACTTGTTGTTCCTTTCTGCTTTTTGTTCTGTATCTAGTTTAATTTCCAGCCTCAAATTGGTCTTATTTTTTCTGTTAATAATGCCCTCATAGTATTAACTGAATTAGCATGTACAGAAATTAGATTAGGCATCTCAAAACAAATTACATAATGACATTAATTACCACATTGAAGCATGTATTTACAAATTTGCTACATTATTTAGCAGATCATTCTTACTTAAAGACAACTGTACTTTATATGCTGAAAGTTCTTCTTTGCTTTCGACCCTGTGATCTCAGCAACACTTGAACACAACAACGGTGATTTCAAATAATTCATACCCATGTTAGAGGCTTAGATGAATCATAATAGATGTGCAGTTGATTAAGACTGGCTGTAATGGAACTATCCTTTCCGCATACAGCGTTCTGATCCTGGGAGGATCAGGAGGAGTGGGGACCTTTGCTATACAGGTGATGATGATAATTCTTTGCATGTAAGATTTTTTGAGCATTTTGCATAATTTAAAACATTTTTTGGAAACAATTTCAAATTAGTTAATACGTGTCACTGTATAATTGACATTTTGATTAAGATGTTGGTTTTTACTTCTCTACAGATGCTAAAGGCCTGGGGTGCCCATGTGACTGTAACATGTTCCCAGAATGCAGAGCGGCTGGTGAGAGATCTGGGTGCTGATGATGTCGTGGACTACACTGCTGGACCGGTTGAAAAGCAACTACAGACTTTAGAAAAGTTCGTTTTTGGGCAACCAGTCAGTGACTTTTTTTTTTTATGGAACTTGTGATGGAAGTTGAGTTTATATCTTTTGTCTCTTTCTCTTTTTCAGGTTTGATTTGATTTTAGACAATATTGGTGGTGAAACTGAGAAATGGGCACTAGATCTTCTGAAACCCTGGAATGGTGCTAAATATGTTACTCTATTAACACCGTTCCTGCATAACACAGACCAACTGGGCCTAGCAGACGGGATGATGCAGTCTGGAGTCACCATAGGATGCAAAGTGCTGAAGGTAGAGACTTCCTGTCCATGTGCTGGTGAAAAACATCTAGAAATCTAGTTTCTTCTGGCACAGAGGTTTGAACTCCTCTTATTTAGTATGGTTTATCAGTTTATAACCATGACCTTTCAAACAGATGTATGTGTGGGTGAATTAGTAGCTTGTATGAATCACTTAATTTTCATTAAAAACATCGAGAGACTTCATCTCTTATGCTCATCAAGGCTGCATTAATTGTGTTCATAAATACAGTAAAACAGTAATATTGTGAAATATTATTACAAATTAAAATAACTGTTTTCTGTTGTAATATATTTTAAATTGTCATTTATTCCTGTGATGGCAAGGCTGAATTTTCAGCATCATTACTCCAGTCTTCAGAGTCACATGATCCTTCTGAAATCAGAAGCAGTTATGCTGTCTTTAATATTTTTGATGAATAGAAAGTACAAAAGAACAGTATTCATTTGAAATAGAAAGCTTTTGTAACATAATATATATCTTTTAGTGTTTTTTTAAACAATTTAATGCATCCTTGGTGAATAAGTGTTCTTTCAAAACATTTTGTATACTGCAGTATGTAGATTTTTTTTGTTGTGGTTAGTCTGAACTGAACACTGTTCTTGCAGAGGTTCATGTTCCAGGAAATCCACACCACTGAATTTCAGCAGGAAATCGACACCCCTGTTCTGCTTTTCTGGCAACCCACAGAAGAAATTCAGTGGAAGCAAGAACATCTCTACAAAGTCATATGATCAATGTCACAAATCTACTTGATCGAATATTGATCTAGAAATTATTATTAGCATAAAGAAGTGATCTAATGAATGATAATATACTGATCCAGAATGAAGGAGTGTAAAAGTGTCATGAACCTAAACCTGATTACCTGACATCATTTCATTCGTTAGTCAAGCTAAAATGTGGAGGTAGAAGATTGCTCAGTACTAATTCTCTCTCTCTTTCTCAGCACCTCAGGAAAGGAGTGCACTATCGCTGGGGTTTCTTTGCTCCAAGTGGCTCAACGCTGGACGAGATCAGCGAAATGGTTGATTCTGGAAAGGTACATCAGACTGAGTGTATTAGATGTGTGTGAGACTGAAAAATGCTGCCTTCGCAGGCAGGTAGGAGGGCAACAAGCCATGTTTGAATCCAATGATCATATCACATCCTGTCTACTGACGGAAATACCGTCATCTGATTGATTTTTCAAGTCAGCATAGATGTATCCTTCGCTGCCTTTGATATCCCACTATCCTGTGCTTTCTATTCCGTGACAGTTGAGCTAAAAAGATAAAGATGGCATCTGACAGTTGCAGTGGTCAGTTGTTTTTGACCAACACTTTCCACTTTTGATGTCATTTCTAGTGAGAAATTAGTATTGCAGTAATTAAATATTTGCTTAGCTATCTCCAAAGCTCTCTATTTTGCTGTAGTTCATTAAACCCTTACGCTTCCTCAATCTGAAATCAGTTTTGTGAGGTATCTTCATGCGCACATTCACACTGCCTGAAAAGTCATCGCCTAATAGGGTAGCGAGGCAACAAGTCAGCCGCCTAAGCTTTCTCCTTCCCATATCTTCTTCAGTCAGTTTTCTTAACTGTCGGCTTGTATACGTGATTCTCAGTTGTGGCACTTTGTTCGCACTGACGGTGATTAGCAGCAACTGTAACTCAACTAAACATATGAATGAAATAAATAGCATCTACTTTCCCCTGCAGATTTGAACTTTTAGCAGGAAGAAAAATGATTCCATGTCAAAATAGAATGACATCTTAACTTTACCAGCAATACATCTGTAATCACAGTTGCATATTTATTTAAGTCTTTTGCGGTTTGCTTGAACACAGAAATAAGACAGAACAGTCATTAAGCGCTTGTGTTATGCCAACTTGACTGTTCCATGGCGGGAACAACAGTATGAAGGGCCACTACCCTCACGATAGATATCAGATATAGCAAACACTGCACCAGACATAAACACAAGACAGACACGTCATTGAAAGAAGTTATGGAGCTCTGGGATTTATGAATTTAATATCAGACATTAAAGAAGAGAAAGAAACCAAAAAGAACATTATTAAAGTTACCGTTATTTGAATATATCCTTTAAACTTTAATGCTAATCAGCATTTAAGGGAGCTTTTTCTATATTGGAAAGCATAAAAACATTTTTTTAAAGTTAGAAACTTGTCGCATCCAAGTAAAAATACATAGTGATACAGAGAACAGACAGGAAATGTATCTAATCTTATTTCCTTTAAAGCATTGTGGTGTAGTGCCTGTATGTTCTGTTTGTTTGTTAACCATGCATGTTTATATTTTCACTCTCCACTAACAAGATTGTGGTCAGTGAGGGTTAGTTTAGATAAGATATTCTCCTTTAAAGTTCATGAGAATACGATGATATATATATATATATATATATATATATATATATATATGTTACCTGTGTTGGAAGTTTAATTTATTTAATTGTTCTTTTTAGTGGTTATTCTTATTGTAATTATAATGAATCACTTGACTTTTGATAATGAGTTCAGCAGATCATATATTTTTTCCAAGGTGCCATGAACTCTTTACAGAGACAGACAGTTCCGGTAGCAAATCGTGCTCAAGGGCATGATGGTGAAGACAAGAACTTACATCTTGTGTGGGTCAAACCAGCAACTTTCTGTTTACTTGCTCAGAATACTAATCTCTACACCACATCACACCCACAACTAAACTACAACACCCACTATGACTCTAGCATCAACTAATGCAGTACATATGAATTTTCAGTGAAACTGTAGGTGTTATTTAAAGTTACTTTTAACTTTTGTGATCTGTTGTGTCGTTGTAGGTCCGTCCCGTGGTGGAGGAAGTGTTCTCATTTGCTAAGGTGCCTCAAGCCTTTCAGAAAGTTGAGCAGGGTCATGCTCGTGGCAAAACTGTGGTGTCCATCACTGAGGACCAGAAAGAGTGACTATGGCAACCAAAAACCTACTTAAGCTGTTAAACCTGGCACTTTTTTAATGTCTGTTGAATTAAAAACATTTATCTAATGGCTAGTGTCTTTATTTTGCATTACAAAATTAGTATTGTGTATATATAGTATATAAAAAATATGTTAGCATATATAAAATAAGCCTCTTGTTCATTATTTCAAATCATTGCTGTCTTGTTCATAAACAACTTGAAAAGCCAAACAAACAATAAAAATGTTTTATTCTATATGTAACAGTATATTTTGGAAATCATGAACATAACAACGCTAAAACAGATGACTAAACATAGATATATAGCAAATGTACACACACAAAACCAACTATCAAAAAAACTTTATAAAAGAAAATGGAGAGACAGAAAATACTCTGAGAGCAGAACAGATGATCAAGGATCAGCTGCCTTTCCAATCAATGTGAGTATGTGAACAGGATCGAACTGATGCCAGATCAGCACGAATAGAAGGAAATGTTATATAATTTTCTAATATGTGCAATGGTGTTTCTTTTTCTGTTTCTTTTTGCTGATTTAGCAGAATAGTCTCACATGTTAAACACTGTACAGCAACTGTAAAATAGTGTGAGTTAACATTCAGTGACTTTGAATGGCATATAAATGTTGCCTTACATTCAGTGAAGTCTAATACCTGGAGAAAACTATCCATTTGTATTCTGATTCCTCTCAACAGAAGTGGCTCATCTGGTGCAGGAGCCCTTGAAAGTATGTCATTTAAAATGTGCTAATTTTACTTATGAAAGGTTAGTTCTGAAGCCAGGTTGTTTTGAACCAATAAATGTGATGAATCACTCTGTAACCACAAGAAAATGATGTCATGACTGCTGATAGCACATGAACATGCACAAGCCCTTTACTAGCGAACATCCTGAGATGTGACGAAGTTGAGAAGTTAAAAAAAAAATTTTTTTAGAGCCCTCAAAAAATAAGGCACTAGTAAAATATCTACTATACTATAATGAAATATCTACGATTTATGTAATTCTTACAAAAAATAATTTAGTCAATACACAGCAACTCAAGAATTGGAGGAAGCTTTTTGCCCCATTAAGCAAGGGGTAAACTGCGTCAAACTAACAAGCCAAACCTTGATTCTTTGCCAATACAAAAAAATGAACAAGGCCACCTAAAGTGCAGCTACATACAAATCTTAATGCTATTGCACCCCCTTTGGTAATATCATTGCATTGCAAGCAGGTCAGTTATTTGTGTTGCCGAGTCAACAACTAAAAAGTACTAGCATAAAAGACAGTGGGTGCGTCTCATTCAGTTTCCGAGGTCATGAATCAGTATAATTCGGGCACTGGTAAAGACCGTAAGGACCCTGGCTCACTACACATTGGGACATTAATGACTATTGCCTGTGACATGACAATGTCCTCATTGTACAATATCACTACTGGTATTTATGAACAGCAGAACTGATATCTTAATCTGATATCTTTTTTTATGTTGTTTAAAGTACAGTATAATAAATTCTTTGCTTCTTACATATACGTGCACCATTTCAGTCGTAGATTACAAACATTAGCTAAATTATGTTCATTACCTATCTAGCGATGTAGTTTATGCTGAAATATAATTAAATAATGGTTTGTATTTTTGAAAACATCTATCTCGTGTCATTACGTGTAGTGAGTTGGCTCGCATGATTTATGTTTTGCGCTTCAGAACTTGTTAGTGAGCATCGATGCTTTCATGATGCATTGTGGGATGTTTTAGGGAGCAAAAGTTTCAGTGCACTGTAAGGATTTTGCTATTGAGACAGCTTTTAAAATGGCTGACTCCCTGATCAGTGCCCTGACTACTGAACTAGGGAGCTGATTGAGACGCATCCAGTGAAACTGTGGCAGGTCTTTTTAATGGCCTTGATGTAGTCGATGAACTTCGTTGAATGTCCAAAGACACATTACTCATTTAGAGACTGTAATGTTGATGGATGATTTCAAAAGATTCAGTCCCCAACACATTCTCATCTTGGGATCACAATCCATCAGTAAGAGAGACTTGTCAGAGCAATTTTTGGGGGTTAAGATTCCCATCATCTTGAAGACTCAGAACAGCCTCAGATCTTTTAGGGGTTCTGCTGAACATCAGGAGTAACAGAATTGGTCTCTGTGTGACTCAAGCACTAAAGGATTTCCACTGTCCATCTCTGGTTGTTTTTCTGCTCATCAAAGGTGTTGAGAATCACCTGGTTTTTATCATACTGTTGGCCACCTGGATGAAGAATAGATTAAGAAGGTCAAATACTTCAAGATTTTAACAAGTACTAACTTTACTTTAAAAAAAATCCTGATAAAAACATATAGTTAACATAGTACACACAAAAATATTAAGCAGCACAACTGTTTTCAACATTGATAATAAGAAAATGTTTTTTTTTTAGCACCAAATCAGCATATTAGAATGATTTCAAAAGGATCATGTGACTGAAGACCGGAGTAATGTCTGCTGAAAATTCAGCGTTGCCATTACTGGAATAAATTTTTTAAAAATTATATAAATTCAATAATAGAAAACTGTATTTTAAAACATTTAAAATGTCTTACTGACCCCAAACTGTTGAACAGTAGTGTACGTGTATTTTATAGATGCTTTACATTTACATTATTGCTGTGAGAAATGCAAGGTGATACAAATTGTGAAATGGCAGGATAAGGTTCTCAGCCAATCAGATTCGAGAACCAGAACTAAGTGTTATATGTCTGTATATATGTATATGTGTGTGTGTGTGTGTGTGTGTGTGTGTGTGTGTGTGTGTGTGTGTGTGTGTGTGTGTGTTCTATAAATGTGTGTGTGAATACATAATATATACTTTTGCCTTGGCCATTTCAGTGCTAATTCAAGACTGATGAGTGATTTAACGTGTTCCACATTAAGTGACCACTAGATGGCAGCACGGCTACTGCTGAGCTGACTGAAGTCAGGGTGGAGCTCAGGTTACAGTAATTTGAATCACAAACAGACTCATTCTGGATTCAGACAAACAAAAGGAGCCATACAGCAGTGATCTTTCATCAGAGATTACCGTCTCAGTCCAAATAAATAATTTACCCTCATCTTACTTCTTGTTTGATGTCCTGATCTCCTTATGCTTTACATGTAAAAAAATAATTTTACAAATTGTTTCCCTTTAAATACATACATACAAATTTTTGACCAATGACTTTTCTAATTAATTGTGGTGGCTGAATAAGGATTAAAAAAAAATTATAGATAGAGTAAAGATGGCACACATTTCTAGCCGAAGAAATAATTTAGTGACTAGGCAACTCACATTGACCATAGAACCTTTTAAACTTTATGAATTATATCTTTTTATATATTATAACAATATATGTATTTTAATTATATTCATATTTTACTATAATACTTTTTGGAATATTTTACGCATTTAGATTGCACAGATTCTTTGCCTCTGACAGGATGTTGTGGTATGTATGAGAGGGTCAGTGTAGTTGCCCAAGCAGATCGAGCACAGTTGCGAATAGAAATATCACACAGGTATGATGTGACATTAGAATGTGTCATCAGTAAGAGATTATGAGCTCATCAGTGGAGGGTGCAGTTTTCTTACTGACAGATATACACACACACACGCCCTATGTGCATGTGAATGTTTCTCTGTTTGTTTCATTCCAACCTTTCTGTTTCATTTCTTTTCATTCTGTCTTTCTTCTTTCAAGCATATGCAAGTACTGACCTTTGACCTCCAGCACAAGGTCGGGCTTGAAGTTGTTGCGAATTATTCCGTCTCCCGTGATGCTCCAGAACTGATTGTCTTTGCCTGGTTCAGGTGAGACATTCAACCTGCAACCTGCCATCACCACACCTCCAGACGTCTCCACACAACAGTCCTCTACCATCTGAAGAGCAAGAGAGAAAGATGCTGGTCATGATCGGTAAACAGAGCCCTAACAGAGATCACACATGTACTCAATGTACACCGTGTTGATCAAAGTCTCGGGTACCTTGCAGCGCAGTAGTCCATTCTCATAGACCCAAATCTGCTCTGGACCACCAGATTCCTCCAGCACTTGAACCCGGAGCAGCTTTATATCATCCAGGGGTCCAGACAGAGACATCAAGCAGCCTGTCTCTGCACAACGCAGCCGGAAATAAACACGTTTCTATTGAGAAAGACAGAAGATACATGGTTGTGTTTGAATGATTAAATTAGCTACAAGATAATTACTGTTGATAAAGATTGACTAAATCTTCTTTCATAAACTCCACCAAACTATGTTTTATTAAGCCATTATGAGGATTACTGATCTTGTTCTGGATTTACTGGAGTATGTGCACATGTTGTAAATGTGTTCGGTTTGCCCTGCCTTCATATGCGCTGTTCCCAAATTATAACTCTCACGCCTAAGAGCAAAACTATCCAAACTATCCCGTCTGAACACATACATAGTAAATCATAAGTAATAATGCTTTGAGATGCTTCTGAGAACTAGCAATGTGCTAAATTACTTGTTGGGTTGTCTGAACAACTAGATGGTCATAGTTTGCCATCTCCAACTCTATAAGATGATCTTTAGTGGAGATGTGCTGGTGTTTTATACCTGTAGTAATGGACGAAGAGAGCCAATCTGCTTCCAGCCGCTGAACTTCTGCCAATCACCGATCTCGCTGGGATGGAGCAGGACCTGATGACCACGGAAGTTGCTGTATTCATACAACACCCAGCTGACAACAAAGGTAAATCAATTACTTTTACATTATTTTCACATCCAAATGAATCATAAATGAGACTAAATATCACTAACTTAGGTTTTTCTACATCCACAATGAAATCAGATTGAGTCTGAGCTTTAAATGGGCCAGAAACCACTCACATTCCTCCATTGACCAATAGAGAGTTGACCCGCCCATCAATGCCAGCCAGAGAAAGGTTCAAAACGCCCTCTGTCAGAACTATTTTACGCCCTCTGAAGCCGGATTTACAGAAGAGTGTGATGGAGGGTATAGAAAACTCCTGAGGTAGACAGAGAAACAAAGAACGTGTTTATTACTAAATAAAAATCCAATGATTTAGTCACAGAAACCTTGGTCAGATTAGGCGGTGAGACTGTATTTAATATGACATGACTGAAAACAAGGCTGTCCCTGGAACTGAATATGTTTGTACTGTTGTGTACCTGGATTTAGATCTTTCAGCTAACAAAACACTGACTATACTATATAACAAATTCTCTAGAAATATCTCCTCTCAACATTTTCATTTTGCTTCACCACAAACATGATACATATTTTATATGTATGTTTTTGATATTAGATTTTTCTATAGCATATGGTGCAATTTTTTTTTTCAAATTCATTGTAGATATTGTTTCCAAGAGCATTGTTCTTGTTATTACAACAAATTCACATCTCTTTTCAGATAAATGTTTAATGTTTAAATCTAAATGTTGGCAAGGGTCAAAAATACATGTACATGACCAATGAAAGTAATTTGTTGTTGCAAGACAGCCCTCGTCTGGCACATCCTCACAGCCTCATTTTCAGTCGGACCAAATTGAGTATTAATCTGACAAGCCTAGGGACTCCTGTCATCTTTCCAGTACTCACATGTCCTACACTGTGGAGAGAGCTGATTTTGCAATCTGAGTTGAGTAAACCCATAGCCTCAGGATTGGGGTATTCTCCTTCCTCCAGTACATACATGTTATCAGTGAACTGTGGGCCGTCGAACACCACCCAGCTTCAAGCACAGACATGCACAGAGAAATGTATCATTATTTTGAAACACTATCCTATCCTGTTAATTATTTTCTTTGATAGCACTGAACTGGGTTCATACCTCCCAGCCAAAACCTTGCAGGACATGGGCTGGAAGCCCTCTGTCAGGAATGCCACACTTTCATCTAAGGCCTGTACTGTTCCCTGGAACCCCAGCTCAGTGAACAACTGCACCTGAGAACCAACAAGAGGCAGAGAGTTTAATCAAAACATCACATTAATGATGCTTCAGAGAAGTTGCTTTTTAATCTAAACTAAAAATAAATCTAGCTGACTAGAATAACAAGATCTTCACACAGTTCAAATTAGGCCTGCCTGGATTCTGTCCGCAGAACTCCACAGAATGTCAATGGCTGTCATTCACAAAGCATCTTGCTGCATGTTCATTTAAAAAATATTCTAATTTGATCATTTTTTTACTGGCCAATAAGAGTTTAATGTCAGCTCCAATTAATTCATATTTGATTAATTCATTCAGATTCCCATGTATAGCGTGTGCAGATTCCATGTGGAACAATAACAATTTGTGCATGTCCAATAAACTCACCTTATATCTGGACAGTCCTTCAGCCTGATTCTGAGACAGAAAAATAAAATATAAGATGCCATGGGAATACAAACACCAGCATGGTTTTATTAAATAACAATGTAACTGTAACATTGAACAAATAGGGCAGATATTGCAGAAAATGATTACCAAAACCACATGCTGAAGAGACAAGATCTTGAAGTTGTGTGCTCCCCAATCCTCTGGACTGGCGTAGAGACCCTTCTCTAAAACATACAGCTCGCCTGAGAAGTGTTCCTTCTCGAATGCTATCCACCTGTTCAGTCAGATGTTAGAGAATTTCACTGACAGGCTTACTTTGTAACCCACCAGACCTGGGGCCTGATGCAAAAACATTGCGTACGCAAAACATTGAAATGTGCGTATGCAATTCTTCATGCACATATCAGGATTTATAAAAAATAAACAGAGTAAATATGTGCGCACTGTCCACACACTCCAGTCTAGACCATGCGTATGCACTCTTTACGGACAGCGAAGCGTGTTAGGCGCATGATAATTAATCGCATGAAATTGCAGAACTCATGTTCTGAGAAAATATTTCTCACGAGAACAATGATTAATGATGCAAATTTTTGTTTGGTGGTAGAAAGGTCCATTGGTCGGTTTAAAAAGGTCCGATGACAATACTGTACAACCACTGCTGCACGGAGGTGTGCTGTTGATGTTGTGTGCAGGCAAAAACAATTGTATTCGAAGATTTGCATGTTGTTGTTTTTTTAAATGACGCACTGAGACAGACAATTGTATTTACACTGAAAAAATAAACGGGCCTATCTGTTTCCATTACAAATATACTGTATAAACATCCTAAAAATATGTTTACCTTATAGGCAAAATTGCATACATTTGATTTTTTTAAAACAATTAAAAATACTATTTGGCCAGTGGAAAAGAATGAAAATAACTCTTCTCTGAAAACTTTGTCTGAAAAGTATTTTATATAATTTAGCTTTAACGGATTTTTTTTTTTAAAACAAGACAAGGATACTAAACGATTTTTAGCAATGTAATGTGATGGCAGAAATGGCATATTTTCTTAATGTCTTGCACTGTTAAACATGGTTTAACGTGGATTGGAATATGCATACGGAAATTATATGCAGATAAGGATATGCATAGTAAAACTAGGCATCGTAAGCTCCATACATGGTTATTTCGAGGAGGAAACAGGGTGGAGATGCATATACGCACATGCATACACGCATCTTCTGCTGACTGGGTTTAATAAAGGGAATTTTGTGCAAGTTCTGCTGATGAAAGCTACCTAAAGTTTATATACATGAGGCCCCTGATATCTGTAATATGGACCACATTGACATTCACAAAACTCACAATTTGCCACACATTTCACATCCAATAAGGAAAATATGGACAGTTGAATGAGTCATTCTCAGACAGTAGGCAAAATGTCACTTACTAATCTTATAAAGTAACCCATAGGCTTTAAATATACAGAAATATGTGTGACAGATACATAAAATGACACAATGACATTGTGATTCAGTGTTAAATATGAACACTATTGTTTTACTTATCTCATAATTTATTCATTTCAGTATCATATCAAAGTCACACCTTTGCCAATGATGCAGAGCTACAGTGACACGTGTGTTCTTGAGTTTTATGTGTCTGTTCGAATGTGAACAAGAGAAGAGAGAGACGGGGGGAGTGTGGGTGTGTTTGCCACACCATGACTAAATTTATTTTATTTTTTTTAAGATAATGAGTCTGCCTCAGGATATATGACACCTCACACTCATGTGCCACTCCTTTCATTAACACAAGAGCAGGTATGAACTTAAACCATGAAACAGCTTTGTAACATACCATTTATCAGAGTTACAGAGTGAATTAAGAAGAGTGCTGCATTTTAACACATTCGTTTTAGATCTAGTTTATAGATCTTACAGAACTAGTTGATGGATTAACTGACAAAATCATCCTCCATTAATCATAAAATAATATATATAGACACACACACACACACACTACTGTTCACACACACACTACTGTTCACACACACACACACACTACTGTTCACACACACACACACACACACACACACACACACACACACACACACACACACACACTACCGTTCAAAAGTTTGGGGTTGGTAAGATGTTATGCTTTTGAAAGAAGTATTTTTCAAAAATATAGAAAAAAAAAAACAGTAACACTGTGAAATATTATTATAAGTTAAAATAATTGTTTTCTATTTTTTATATATTTCAAAATGTAATTTGTTCCTATGATGGCAAAGCTGAATTTTCAGCATTTATTACTCTTCTCTTCAGTGTCACCTGATCCACAAATTATTCTAATATGCTGATTTGCTGCTCAAGAAACATTTCTTATTATCATCAAGGTTGAAAACAGTTGTGCTGCTTAATATTAATTTTTGGAAACCATGATACTTTTTTTCAGGATTCTTTGATAAATAGAGAGTTCAAAAGAACTTTTTTCTTATAGAAAACATTTTTAAATTATAAATGTCTTTACTGTCACTTTTTATTAATATAATGCATCCTTGCTGAATAAAAGAAGAAGAAAAAAATCATACTGACCCAAATCTTTTGAACATTAGTGTATATTTGTCTGATTCTCAAATATCTTTTGCTTCAAAGCAAAGTTTGTAATGTTTTGATTCATCTTAAAGTTTGTTAGTTTGGTTAATGACTCTGAATTAGAACCAAGACTTCTAAAAATGTGAGTGGTGACTGTTACACTCTTGAATAATGAGTTAAATAATGAAAGAATTATAATTTTTGACTGAACTACTCCTGATTTTATCTCTGTAAGCAGTTGCCCATAAGAGCTAATAATAATCATTTCACTCACAGATTTACAGCCATACTAAGGTTTTGAAAGAAAGGAAGAAAATGAGAGAGTGATGTCTGAAGGAGGGAGTTTAGATATAGATGGAACTAAAGGAACAAACAGACACTCACACTCCAGAGAGGACTTCCACTGATTGCGTCTTTATGCCAAAGCCAGTGGCTCCCATGTTGATGACAGGTTCCAGCAGGTCCACATTCATCCCTCTCTCAGCGAAATCACGCTCACTGAACATTCTCACGTGAGGAGTAATGAAATCCTACAGAAGGACACAAAACCATGAAATGACTTACAACTTCCTTATTCCAAGAATACATCAGTGCAAGTCAGAAAAACACAAGGCTACACATAGTTTATTAATGTGAGGAGGTTATGCTGTAAATTGTTTATTTAATATTAATCTTGAGCTCTTTTGTTTCAGAAATGGTCTCCGTGTACATACTGCTAACACAGGACGTATAGATTGGAGCCTGTCTTCCAGTCCACCCCAGTCAGTGAAGTCTGCATACTCTCCTTCCTCCAGAAGATACTGGCGCCCCTCGAATCCTGGGGCAGAGTATCCTACCCAGCTATGTATGAACAAAAACATGAATCACTGTCTGAGCCAGCTAAAGGCAATAAACCAGCAAGAACTGAGACCAACAAAACCAAATCCTACAATGTCAGTCTCACTGTCAAAAAAGGAGTACACTCACAGGCCACTCAGGATCTTCAATGAACCGACAGAACAGAGTCTCTTTCTCCTGGTGTTGTCTGGACTCTCAGTCTCCTCTTCTTCATTTTTCTTCTCCTCTTCCTCTCCTTCATCAAAGTTGTAAATGTCCCTTTCGATCTCTATACACTCCCCTTGGAATATTGGATTTTCAAAGAGTACTGCCTAATTTCAGACAGAGAAAAACACTTTACAGCTTCCTGCAAAATAACTTTCAGTCAAAAACATGAAGCAACATGAACAATTTAAGCAAGTTGAAGCAGTTCAAGATATCCGTTTAGAGCTTTTTTAGTCAGATAAACAATTAAATAGCACAGACAGATGCAATAACGCATCCTGTGTGAACAGGCCTGAACACAACATCCCAGAATATGACCAAATGAAATGCTACAGAGGTCGTAGAGATCATTTATTTTCATACAGCAAAATCCATGACATGTTCAATGTTTGACTGGGGTGTGTTTACGTGTGTGCGTACATTTGTAGGCAGAATATTCTGAATTCTGGGAATTCTTCCTCCAGAGTTGGTGAGGCTCTGGTAAAGCCGACTCAAGGCCTGTATTAAATCATTATGGGATCACGCGCCTCTGCTATGAGATTCATGTACAGCCAAAGTTTTTACTGCATCTAACTGTAGTTTCAAAGTCAGACACAATGCTGCTGCTCTTTCACGGCTCAGAAATAAAAAAAAAACAAATGCTGGCACGGACTGAGAAAGCAAATAACACAAATACCACATCTGGGCATGCTCAGTCTGGTCCAGACTGCCTGCATCAACAGGTACCTTTAATTCCAGGCTGTACAGAAAGTCTTTCACCAAATAAATGTGCAAAATTAGTCTTTAGTCATTACAATTTTCTCAGTGAACTACACCTACTGGCACAATCAGTGTTCAATGAGATTTAACATGTACAGCTCACCTTAACTTCATTGGGATTTTCCACCTTAATTTCACCCTGTGAAAATCATAAGGAACAATTTTATTCAAATCTCTGTTCATATATCTTGTCTATTAATGATAAAGATAAAATAAGTGTGTGAAAGTGAGTGGTGGTATGTAATTACCATTCTCAAGGGCCGCAGTGATCCGACAAATGGGGTGGGAAAACCCCAGTCCTGAGGGCAGGGATATACTCCTTCCTCCAAAACAGCCAAAAGACCCTGGAAACCTGGGTCACTAAAGACCAGCCATCTACAAACACACAACTTCAGTAAGAATCGATCTAACAGGTTTTTTACAGGGAAAAAAAAAGTTTTAAGTACTGTGATACCTGGTAAAAGATAACCTTCATTTTGTAAATTAAAAAAATGCCTTTTGAAGCTTTGGCAAAGAACAAACATGCCAATGCATAAAAAATATTTTGAAAATGTCATCTCCAACCAACACGCAACGACAAGAAAGCAACATTCCATTCAGACACACAGTCTCTTTCTCTCGAAAAGTCTCACAACTCCAATCATCGGTCACATGCTTTAACCTCAAAACTTTCCACTAGATCATGCAGCGAGGCCAAATATGAAGCTTGTGTCCTTAATCTCTAATTTTGCTCCCATACGCAAGATTATTTTTGAAAGAAAGAAATTCATACTTTTATTCAGAAAGGAAGCATTAAATTGATCAAAAGTGACAGAAATCTTATAAATGTCTTTACTATTTCAAATGAATGCAGTTTTTTTTTTTTACTTTCCATTCATCAAAGAATCCACATAAATATTGAACAGCACAACAGTTTTCAACATTGATAATAATATAATAATAATAATGTTTCTTGAACAAAAAATCAGCATATTATAATTATTTCTGAAAAATCACATGACTGGAGTAAAGGCTGCTGAAAATTCAGCTTTAAAATATATGAAAGTTGAAAACTTCACAATAATTGTGTAAACAATATGACTATTTTTACTGTATTTTTAAATGCAGCCTTTGTAAACAAGCATCCCATATAAGCAGGCATTTTGGCATTTATTTAAGATCAGAAGCTCACTTACACCCCACTGTGGACCTTAATGGACCCAGTACTCTGAGGAATACCAAATGAACAGGTTTCTATGGTGTCATCGCAGAATGAAGACATTCGGCCCATCCCATTCAGCTCTGTGAACAAGTCTATTTTTGGTGTGCTGTAGTCCTGAGAGGAAAATATCAATGCAAATCAAAGATCAAAGGATGCACGTCAGTGCTTCATTTGCATTTTCCAATGCATATTATACTTTTTTTTCTTTGGGTAATTGTACTGATTAATAAGAGTACTGAGGTCAAGTGTTGAAGCATGTGACTCATGATTTTAGACTTACCCTTAATGCAAGTCTAATGGAGCCAATGACCATGGGTGTAGTTGGGAGTGGCAGGCTGTCTGGCCCCATCTCCCCACTGGGCTCTGTCTCCGCCCACTCATTTGCTAAGTCAACTGACCCCTCCTCTAGTGCGATGGTTCGGCCCTGGAAGCCTGGCTTTTCATACAGCAGCCAGCTAACAGGACAAAACAGGAAACATTTGCAAACTTGCATTTTAAAGTGTCACGAGATTTGTCACATTCTTAACAGGAGGAAGTGATTGTTCCTACCATCCTCTGACGACCTTTACGGAGATGAGTGGAGAAAGTGTCAGAGAAGTGGCATCCTCTACATCTCTGAACACCTCGTATGCCTCTCCTCCAAAATGAGGTTGTTGGTATATAACAATCTGCAAGCAAGAATATTTAATAAACACTCTTGCTAGTCAAATGGTTTCTTCTTGCTTAATTGAAGCACTGTATGAGCGGATAATTAACTGGAAATTAGCAATAAATTAGTTGTACTAAAATACCTACTAAATAAATGAAGACTTCAGATGCAAAAGCCTCTAAGTCCATCTAAAGTTTTTGTTTAATATTAACATTTTTTATCAGGCTCCTATGTATAGGTTTCTACCCAAGTACCTGCATTTCTGAATGGGCTGAGGCAGGGAGTTTGAAGTGAAAGTATTTGATGAACGTATACTATGTACGGAGAGCATTCACTCAATATTATTGTCTAATTTTTGACAGAGGTGGCTTTTGCATCGGTCTTCAAATATAGTACTATAAATATTATAATTTATGATCAATTTTGTATAGATCAGTTCAGTTTTGCAATACCTTTCCAGGGCGTCTGTGGAAGCCCCTGACACCTGATGTCTAGAAATCAAAAACAAATTAGCTGATATTCAAACACGTTATTTCCAATATAATCATAAGAAAATTATGACATAACATTTATTACATTTTTAAAACTACTTTACTTTGAGAGATTGACTGGACCTTTGGCTTAAAAATAGTACTGCTCACTAAGGCACTGTGGTCAGTGGTACCTACTGTATAAAAACAAACTGAAGCCTAGAGGGCTTAACATTCCCCTTAAACACTGAACAACATAAGTTCCACTAATAAAAGACGAGGCAGGTACAGACAACCCAAGCAGTTTCAACAGTGAAGCAAGACTTCCCCACATCCCTACAGCGAATAAACTATAAACAAAGGCTTTATACACATTATGCACTAGAGTATATAGCACATGCTGTTCACTATACTATACTATACTATACTATACTATACTATACTATACTATACTATACTATTCAAGCAAGAATTTAAAATGAGGACTTTTTGGGCTTTACTCAAAAGGAGATTTTTTTAAATAGTAGGCATTCTGTATTAAGAATATTTCTTACCTCTGCATATGTTGGTGAGAGGCTGGTGGGTGTGAGCAGTGGAATCTGTTGAGTGCTGTTGGATGGAGATGTTAATCCTGATATGCCTTGCAGTCCCATGTTTGAATTGAATGTGTTGGAGGTGAGACCAATATCCAATGCAGGGAGAGAGCTAGTGTCAGGCCTTTGCTGGTTAATTGTGTTGGATTCTTTGCCTTTATTCATGTATTTCTCCAATAAGTCAGGCAGTTTGACTTCTGAGAAAGTTGGAAGAGAAGGAGGTGTCAATGGGCCCTTTACTGAATCACCAGGTCCACCCTTTACATTGCCATGATCTGGCAAATCACCAAGCCCCTCTTTTGGAGCTGTGACAACATGGGACAGTGGTATACCCTTCTGCTCTCCTGAGGTTGGCACCACCTCTGGTGGTGGCGCAATGGGGGACTGAATGCCATTAATGAGAGAGCTTGGTTCAGTTCTGGCTTTTCTTGATGTGTTTGGGTAGTTCACAAGGTTTGAAATTATTGACATTCTTTCCAATCTTGACGACATTTTTCCAGAGTCTTCTGTGATTTGTTTTTCTCCATCATTTTTCTCCTCAGTAACTGTGAGCTTTTTAGCTTTGTCTTGTTCCCGTCTAGATGAAAGACCTTTATAAAGCAGGCTATCCTCAGCACGTTTGGACAATGGGTTGGTTTTTGCCCCTTCATTGTTCTTCTTAATAATCATGGCTGGAGAGGGGTCTTTTGGTCCCGCAGTTCTTCTTGTCCCAAACTGGAACTGTTCTGGGTCAAGAATCTTTTCAAAGTGATCTTCTTTAATGGCCGGCATGGCAAAAGGTGGCGAAGGCATCTTGTTCTGCCCATGTTTTCTTGGTGGCAAAGAGAAAGGGGAGCAGTTCTCTTTAATGTTACGAATGAAATCATCAAAGTCACCCGAAGTGTCAAGCTGATTGTCATCACTTGCAGAACAATCCAACCGTCTCTCTGTTTTCTTTTTCTCAAAACTTTGGTCCACGTCTAACCAACTAGATGGTGCCTTGCTAATTTGTGAGAGGCTTTTGGTGTCCAAAGGAAGATTCTGAGATGTAAATTTTTGAACGCTTTGGTCGGATGGTGGTTTCAGCTTTTGTAAGTTAATAGCTGGTAGTTTATCTTTAGTCTTTGTAAAATCCTTGACTTTCGGGTTAGACTCTGTATTTTTAATTCGGACCTCGCTCTTCCTGTCCACTCTGAGAGTCTGTTTATCTGGTATTTTTTTAACTGATGGAAGTTGCTGCTCTAAAGTCTGATCACCTTTTTGAACAGGTTCTGGTTTAGAAGCAGCCTCTGGAGCCGTGAACACTGCTACTGCCGCCTCATCAACTTGCTTTGATATACTGGATTCATTCTGTTGGACACACTCTGGGTTTGTTTTACTTGAGTCTTCAGACTGAACCGGTTGCTTCTCTGAAACTTTGCATTTACCACTTTCTTCTTTATTTTTAACCTTTTCATCTAGCTGTATAGTTGTTTTTGGTCGTTTCAAATCTGAATTTAGAGCATTTTTCACACTGTGCTCTTTGGTCTCCATCTTCTGGACTATCTTTGATGAATTCTCTGAAATGACTGGAATGATTTGTTCCTGAGAAGGGCAAGACTTCTCCATACCTTGAGCACTCAGATTACTGGTTGGCTCTTTCTCAAACCCAACAAGAGACTTCTCTTTGACAACATCTGGCAGCTCATCAGATGCAACCTGCACATGTGATTCTGTTGAAACTGGTAAGTTCGAATCTGTCTGTTGTTTTATGAATTGTAAATTGTTTTCTGAATCCGACACATCCAGTTTGACCTTGGTTTCAGCAGCGTCAGATTTTTCATCCTTCACTTCAGAAGAAGCTTTTGATTGTTTAGCTGTCTTGGGTATTGTGGAAATTTCATCTGTCTTAGTAAGGGCACATGTCTCTTCTTTGAATCCAAGAAACTTCTCTTTGACAACATCTGCCTGCATATCTGGCATAATCTGGACATGTGACTCTGATGAATCTGGTAGATTTGATTTGGTCTGAAGTTTTATGGTTTGCATTTTGTCGTTTTCTGAAAGCGACACATCCAGTTTGACTTTGGTTTCAGCAGCACCAGATTTTTCATCGTTAATTTCAGAGGAAGCTCTTGATTGTTTAGCTGTCTTGGGTATTGTGGAAATTTCATCTGTCTTAGTAAGGGCACATTTGTCTTCTTTGAATCCAAGAAACTTCTCTTTGACAACATCCGACTGCATATCTGGCATAATCTGGACATGTGACTCTGATAAATCTGGAAGATTTGATTCGGTCTGACATTTTATGGTTTGCAAATTGTTGTTTTCTAAAAGCGACACATCCAGTTTGACTTTGGTGTCAGCAGCACCAGATTTTTCACCCTTTGTTTTAGAAGTGGCTTTTGATTGTTTACAAATATCTTGAATACTCAGATCACTGGCTGTGTAATGGCCCATCTCAGGTATTGAAGAAATGTCATTTTCCTTGGTAAGGCCATATTTCTCCTTCTTGAACCCAGTAAGCGGCTTCTCTTTGACTGATAGCTTATTTGGTACATCGTGGACATCTGGCTGTGATGAAATTGATAGATTTGACTCTGTCTGGTGTTTTTCGGAGTGTGAATCATTCTTTTCTGAAAGTGGCAAATCCAATGTGACTTCAGTATCAGTGGCACCAGATTTTTTACCATTTGTTTCAGAAGAGGCTTTTGATTGTTTAGCCTTCTTAGATATTGTGGAAATTTCATCTGCCGTAGCAAAAGCACATGTCTTTTCCCCAAACCCAAAAATAACCTTTTCTTTGGCAATATCTGACTGTTTATCTAATGCAACTTCCACATGTGGGTCTGATAAAATTGACAGATTTGATTCTGTCTGTCGATTGGTTTGACAATCATTTACTGAAAGTGACGCATCCGGTGTGACTTTGGTCTCGGCAGTATCACAATTTTCACTCTCCGTTTCAGAAATGGCTTTTGATTGAGTACAAATATTTTTAACTGTGTCAGATTTCAGAGCAGCGGTGGGTGTGACAGACAAATTTGTCATCATCTTCTCACATTCGTCTATTTTTGAATCTGAAGCTGCAGTTGCCTCTGCCTTCCTAAAATCTTTCTTGGGTTTAAGTTTAGAGGGACTTTTGAGACGTGGTGTTGCTGACTGTAAATCACCCATGTCCTTAACAGGGCTTTTCAATTTGAGCTCTGGTGATACCCTGGCCGCAGCATTCCCAGTGGCTTGATCACATTTGGAAGATTTGCCATTACTTTCAGGACCGTTAACCAGTGATGACTCATTTCTCTCTGGCTTGGTAAGTGGCAGAGAAGCGGGTTCATATGACTCACTCTCTCCGCGGGCAACTTCTTCATCTGAGGGCTGTTTAAGAGGGCTCATTGGTGACATTTGAGGCAGCTTTCTTCCTGTTGGTGACACATCAGTCATGACTTTTCTTGGACTCTTTGGCCCGCTTAGCTGGGTTTCGTTCGCTGACTTCTCCTTTTCAATGTTCTGCTCTGATTGGTCAATGCCAGGTGCTGAGGAAGAAAGTTTTACCTGGGTTTTGTTGCCAGTGTCACCTGATTTGACTTTACTCTTTGAATAATGAAAACTACTCTTTGATGTTGGACTTCTGTCACTGACAATTGTTGGTTGTGTTTTTGATTTTTGGATATCTTTACATGCTTTGAATTCAGTGTTAAGCTTTGTTGAACCAGAATTCTCCAGTGAAGATGGGGAGGATGGGGATTTATCATCAGAAAGTGAATTTTTTAGACTTCTTTCTCTTTTAGGCTTTGAAACAGTGACCTGTTCTTTAGTGGGTTGAGAAGTTTTTGTCATAAGTGAGGCATCCAAAACATCCCTCTCTTCCACTCTCTTTGTCTGTGACATTTTTTGCTCTGGGCTTATTAATCCTGCTCCATTCTGACGTTTGGTGGACATCTGTCTTTCAGCTTCAGTAGACACACTATACACTGTGACAACCTCCACCACTTTCTTTGGTTTTGTTTGAACCTCTGGTCCGGTTTTCTTAGGAATTCTGGTCTTAGTGTCAATTGGTTTACTAAGTGTAACAGATTGGTCTTTTTCTGTTGGAGACTGGATCTCTTTTTGGTCTGTCTGCTTCTGCGAAAATCTCCGTACTGGAGGCACTTCTATCGTCGATGCCTCAGAGAGGCTTTTAATGCGAGACATAACAGCTTTTGTTTTAGGGGCAACTTGTGGTGGAGGGCTCTTCGCTTTAATTCCCCCATTTGTTCCACTTGCAGCTCTGTCCGTACGCTTGGATGGCACAGATGAGTTTTGATGACTGCTCATCACACTATTAAATGGTACTTTATTAATTGGCATTTCTGGGAAATCAGTGGCGTCTCTATTCTCTGTTGAAAGTTCAAAGGGGCTCTCTACATCCTCATCGAGAGGCTGCTCTTGAATGAAAACAGCACAATCTTCTACAGACTCATTTGTCTGTTGGTTGGACTGATTGACATTCACACTTTTGGGGTTTGGTAATCTGTGGAAAGACAAAAGCAACAGCAATGTTAAGAGACAGGTATGGGAGGATCCATGCATTCATATGCTTTCAACAGTATGCATCACATTGATGAGAAATAATTTGATTTCTTCAACCGTGTAAAAACTCAGTGTTAAAGAGCTTAAATTATTTCAGAAAATTTTTTATGAACTTGTTTGACCGCATTTTTAACCTTGGCATCATCAATGAACACAACTTAAACAGCTTAAACTTTTAACCATGACATAGAATATCAATTAATTGTGTAGACTTTTAAGATTACTCATCTGAAAAGGGCTGATAAATCAGAGGTGAACCTGCACAGAATTATTCAGGTAAATTTCTCTTGTGTGAATTAAAGATCAGATCAAATCAAACAATAGCTGCTGTAGAAACCCAAGTGATCCCTATCTTGACAGTGAATCACTTGCACTTAATTTCCATTGTACGGGTGTTCATTTACTTTTATCACAGCTATACATGAAGATATGATAAATAATGAGATAATAGAAACAGCAGTTTTTAAACATTAGACAACAATAACACTCATTGTGGTTAGATCTATTCTTCCCTAAAGAAAGTCCACAACAAAACTAATATAGCTATAAAAAAAAAAAGTTTAAAAGTTTAGGGTGAGTATTTTTTTTAAAGAAATTAATATATTTATTCAGTGAGGACGCATTAAATTGATCAAAAGTGGCAGCAAAAACCTTTATAATGTCTATTTTAAAAAGATGCAGTTCTTTTGAACTTTCATCATGGTTTCCTCAAAAAATATTAAGCAGCACAACTGCATTCAACTGATAATAATAAGAAATGTTTCTTGAGCAGCAAATCACAATTTTAGAATGATTAATGAAAGATCATTCAACACTGAAAACTGGAGTAATGGCTGCTGAAAGTTCAGCTTTGCCATCACATTAATAAATTACATTTTAAAATACATTAAAATAAAAACATTTTAAATTGTAATAATATTGCACAATATTACTGTTTTATTGTATGCACTGTGTGCATGCAATACTTATTTCAAAAGCATTTAAAACACCTTACCGACCCCAAACTTTTGAATGGTAGAGTGTATATATATATATATATATACAGAAACCTAAATCTATGGAAAGATCTGAGAGTCATTGTTCATCTCATACTCAAAATCATGGGAACCCAAGTATCATATTGCACACAGTCATCTGCACTGTACAGACTTAACAAAGGCCTCGCTGCTCAGTAACCCAACACAGACACACAAACACAACACAAGAGTACTTACATTTTCACCCTAACCTGCTGTACATTCTGCGTTATATCCAAGTTAGTCTCACTTTCAGCTTGTTCTTCCCCGTCTAGGCTTGATTGAGAACCAACTAACACTCTTTTAGCAAAGACTTTTTCACTCTTTGAAAGTTTCAAGCTTCTGCGTTTCTCTTCATTGCTGTCAGCATGTAGGTGTTTAGGAATAAGTTTCTCTCGAGTTTCCTCCTCTGGTGGTTCAGTGCTGTCTTGTAAGGTGAAGTTGGCTGGCTCTGGAGCTCGAGAAGGACCAGGAGTGTTGCTGGCAACTGCACCGAGGATAGAGTAACTCTCAGTTGGGCTGGCCAGAGCAGGTTCTGCAGGAGAAAGTGAGTCAGTAATGGAGCTCTCACTCTCCTCCTCTGTCAGGTGAGTTTCCGCCCACACGGCTCTGTGTACTTGACCAGGTGAGGGAGAAGATTGAGCTGAACTCTCCTCTGCCTCAGGGGAAGTTGTGTTCGTTGGGGTGGGAAGCTCATTATTGCCTTCTTGATTGCTTAGTTTGCGTGATTTCCGCTTGCAGCTGTTTTTCTTCCCCATGCTTTCAGTTACTGTCTGTTCTCCAGGCTGAATGTCGGAGGACGATGAGCTTCTAGAATGTGATCCCAGAGTCACCCCGACCAGCGCCGTGTAATTCCCGCCGCCTGTGATGGTGGGTTTCAAAACAGTTTTTTTACTCTCGGTCCTTCCTGAGGCCGCAGAATACTTTGGCGTGTCAGGAGTGTGTACAGGGACGTCTGCACATTTCTTTATTGTTGTGTGTGTTGTCTCCTCCTGGTACACCTTGAGCTTCCTGTTCACTTCCTGCACCAGATGCTCGGTCTTCTTGTCACAGGAGGTCTCGACCCTGCTCACTTTGATCACTTCTACCTCTTTTACGCTCCCTCGTCCACTACTGCCACTGTCAGCAAAAGGCAAGTCTCCTCCATACGCGACAATGGAGGCAACGCTACACACGCTGGGACTTCTGTTCTCTGGACCAAACTCTGAATTATCATCAATCTCTCTGTGTTGAGTCTGTTTCAGTTGTTCTGATCCTGAGTACTTGGTTGGGCTGTTGGCCTCTGGTGACAAATTTTCATCACTGTCATCCGATGTGGTTCTGCTTTTTTTCTTCCGAGTGAAAAAGCTTCCAATACGATTTAAAACTCCACTCTTCTCCTCAGAACTCTAGGAGAACAAAACGGGAAAGACAAGTAAGAACACCTAGCCTAAATAAAATACAATCTCAAATAACTATTATTATTACATGGCTTGGTTGAATTCTAATGTAGAATGCAGTCTGTTATTTCTTGATAACAGACCACTGCTAAGTATAACACACCGTTGCCATGAAAAACAGACCGTTGCTATGGACGCAGGATTCTAACCGCAGAGACGGAACGGACTATTTTCTTTTGCGGAAGCAATAGAATCGTTTTTAAATCAATAAACTCCTTTTTAAATCAATATTTTGTGTCAAATTATTGATTTATTTGGTAGGTAGTCATGTAATAAGCAGGATAATGCTTATTATCTCCGCTTATTACATGCTCCGCTTCGCGTCGCGGTCCTGATCAGCCTGTCGGGGTTGTATTCGCTATAACAACCGCCTCGCTCTACATTATCCCTTACTTAAACTTGAGTACTTACGACTGTGCTGAGGGGTTTACAGATTTTGAACATTATTAGCAATTTTAGTTCCTACTAAATTATGATAAATGATCTTGACAAAATAACACCAATGATACTGTGTATTTCTGTGTTCCATTGGCAAATAGTAATCTGAGTTCTGACATTTACTGATTTACAATTTACTTATTCAAAATATGCAAAGTAAAGAGTCACTGCATTGTTTGTATTCCCAGAAATCTTGTTTTAGCTTATTTATTCCATTTGCTGGAAGGTAAAAACCCCTATTGCAAATCTATTGGATACATATGCTTATTTCCCACATAGAAAAGCATAAGTAACTATGTAACTGGTAGGCTATTTGTTTTCCCCAACCTGCGAGCTGTCTTCCTTGATGACTCTATATCTATACAGCACAGCTTATCGTACCATATTGCTTCAAAATCAATTATTCACGATTACACTCTTCCATAAATGCATAAAACCTTAGTTATAGTATAAAAGAATTCAACAAGATAGCCACACACAATCAATTGAAAAAAATATGTAAAATGTCTCCAGAAAAGACAAGTGGGACTTGAGACAAGTCCCAAAACCTCCACTTTACAATCCATGATTGTTTGATTCAAAATCTGAACATGAGACCAACCCAGCCTTGGCGGGCACTCTAAAATGAGTGATGTGCAAGAACATACAGTCACCCAGGAACAAGAGGAAGAACAACAGAACATTCAAGTCAGCACAGAACCCTAATCAAACATCCTCCAACAAAATACTATATTTACAGTTATTATTGTTACTTAAAAATGTGGTACCTTGGTGTTGCCACTGACATCGGTTCAGTCGGGTTTAATATGTAAAACTCAAAATATTACATTTTAAATGAATAGAATATATATATATTTTTACGGAATCATAAAATACATTTGATAGATAAACTCAAGTACTTAATTTATAAGTAAATAATTTTGGGGGACATCCATCTTTCAGATAAATAAACATAAATATTAGAAGCGCCACGTTGACAAGAACATAAATTCCAGACTCCCGCGGCAGTTATACGAAAAAAAAAAAAAATCTACATATAAAAAATTCTGAACACCCGAGGTGAAATGACTAACCTCATACCTTGCCAATTCCCCGTTAATAATAGATGATCTTTTCCTCTACAGAGCAGTCCTCTGAAACATGTACCTCCTTGTTTTTACCTCCACCTACTCACGTCCGATTCATAAACGAATCATTCCTTGGAGTCGATACCTTTTAATGATTCAGTTCACAAAACAGGATACAACGATTACTTCATAAATAGGTTTGGGGTGCGTTTCCCAAAAGCATCGCCAACTATGGTCGCAAGTTCAATTGAACTATTGACAGAACTTGCGGGAAACATAGCCTAACTAAACACATATATGAACTTGATAGCACGCAGCAATACCACGCCATGGCGTAAAGAATAATTTATTTATTTTGAAGCAGCTCTTTTGAACGAACGAACGAAAAGTGATTCGCAAGATCACTGTAACTATCCTAAACTAGGACAAAGGCGGTGTCTCAAAACCGAGTGTTGTGACCGTCTACCTACACAGTATTTGGGCAGTATTGTTCCGATTCAGCTCAGAGCGACCTAAGAACCGGGGGAAATAATAATTACCGCGCATGTGAGAACACACAACATGCTGTCTAGGTAGGTAGCTCAACGTGTTTTAAGACAGTCAAAAACTCTCCAGACACGATAAAACCCCAAAAACAAACACAACTACTTTCCCTTACCGTTTGATCTGTTTTAAACAAAATAGCAGTCTTACCATTTTATCCAACTGATGGTGAGTCTGTGTCTTTTTTTTTTTTAGTTTGTTTGTTTTTCTTCTTTTTTTCATGCAGTGTACCGAAATCAGAACACAGAAATCATTGTAAGCAGTCCAAAGTTCTCAGCAATAAAACATAGAAGAAACAAATAGCCGACAGTGTATTAATCCAGCTCTTTTCTCGATTACGATATTTGGACCGTCTCATTCAATCGCTGTTCAGTCGCAGACTGCATGAACCGAAAAAATGACAAAACTTTTTGAAGTTGCAATCATGTTCTGTTTACTTTGGTGGCGCCGCTCCAGGAGTTTTGCTGGTTGTGCCACATGTAAGTGCGCTCACTTTAGAGCTGTTGTGCAACTGGCAAAGTTAAACACCATTATTCGTCCACAGTCAATGTATGAAGACCGACCACATCCATCCAACCAAACGCCACACCCTTCCTGTCTATCCAACGTGACTCTACAGACCACTGGGCATTAATAACACCAAATAATACAACTCATAATAATAATAATAATAATAATAATAATAATAAATGTTGTTGTCAACCTTTAATGTAATAGGCTATGTAATTTATAATTACAAAACAATTAAATATCTTCACCTGTACAACAATTAACAATTACTTTACTGATTTATATTAATTTCTGTATTGCACTTGTCAACTGGATTCTTTAACTTTATGTATATATCACTAGCATCAAGTGAAACTACAGTGAATACAATTAAATACAAGTTAATAAAATATTTAATGTATCATTATTACATTTAGTTGCATGTTCAGCCCAAAGTTTGTGTGAGGCATGTTTTGTGCATTAATTGAGTACAACACTTAATTGAATGAATATTCACTCATTTAAGTATTGCTTTGGATGAAAAGTATCAGCTAAACAGCAAATAACACAAACCATAAGCATAAGTTATTGCTAATAACTTTTTAAAAAGGAAGGTGTGTTCTTTGTTTGGCATCAGGTGGTTTATCCATAGAAGGATAAAACCTTGAAGTTCTCTTTGTCATGGACAACAGAAAGGTCAGCCTTCCTTAACACTGCTATTGAGGATTTTGTTTGACTTCACTGTTGTATGACTTTGAATTTACTTTTCTGTCAACTCAGTAGGTCAAAGTGAACACTCTAATTTTTACAATATTGTTACTGAAATCTTTGGTAAAGAGACACCCAGTATAGAGTGCTGAAGGGAGGACATCAAAACGAAAGACTAACCTTCGTTCCCACGAGATTTTCCTATGGGGTTTCATAATGGGGTTTTTCAATTTATGAGTAAAATAAAACCATAACTTGACGATCATTTGAGGTTATGTTTTACAACATAAACTGCACACACACACTCACACCCCAAATTGTCTTATCTAGTATACGTTTTCAAAAATACAGCTTCAAAATTTGCGTTTTTGCTAGGGGTGTGTGTAATTTACGTCATTGAAAAAAAAGTCAAAGTATCATCAAGTAATGTTTACCACAGGCTCATAAATTGAAAAACCCTGTTATAAAACCCTATAGGAAAACCTTGAGGAAACTAGATGCGAATTAGTCTTCCGGGTTTTGACGTCATCCCTGCATTGCTCTATTTCAGATCTATTTAGGTAATAATGAGCAACCTGAACCTGGACTTTGTATAGAGTAGCCTACCATAGAAACATAAAGTGAAGGCGTACATGTTTTTCTGTGTATGGATAACTAACAAATGGTTGTGTGGACAAATAGACTTTAATGAATAATAATGTTTAAATTACTGTATACTTCTATCCACATTTTTCTGTTCTTTTGACGTCCATACATATTATGTATTTAATGTGTAGTTTACTGAGTTGTTCAGCCTGTGCTGCCCTCTGCAGGCTCATGAAAGAGTTAACAACACTTAAAGGGATTGTTCATCCAAAAATGAAAATTCTTGAATGATTCTTGAGGATATAATGACTGAATTTTCCTTTTTGGGTGAACTATCCCTTGAAGCTGTTCAAGAGATCATTACGTCATGAATGGAACTGAAACAGATCAGCAAATGGGGAAACCAAATATAAATAACCTTATATAGCTACTTATTTCACTAACATCAAACCATTTTTGTTATAAATAGCCGACAATGGTTATAAAATGTGTGTTTAACGCATTTGGGCTGTTTTAATTCACTAGAAGCTTTTTACCAAGTATTTTTATGTAGTAAGTTAAACCATAGTACAAGATGTACAATGTCCTTGGTTTGTGAACATGATTCAACAAATGAGTCTTCTCTACAAAAACCATCTGTGCAGAATTCAAAAAACAACCACATAAAACACGGAATATATTTCAGATAGATTCAGCGTCTGTTAGTGTTTGTTGTACAGGGAGCTGTGACCGCTGTAATCTGATCCTCTGATGAAAGTAGAGCAGCAGCTGCCCAAGGCTAAAGCAAACTAGTCTCAGCATAGGAAATGCAGTCAACTTCCTCTTCCTAACAGTAAACTTTAGTGATCTCATCAGGATCAGTATGTTCTTTTTGTTTAACAGGACAAAGTGTAAAGAGAATTTTAATATCTATATATTCAGGATTAAAAGACATTTCACCCCATGTGATGTCCATGTCATGTCCACTTCACAAGATCCACAGATTTACAGACAGAGACAGATAGAGCTACCAGGATCTACCTACCTTCCTGTGTTTGCGAGTGGGAGAAGATGGATCTGAAAGGGAGATGAGATCCAGGCTTATCAAGGAATTAGCCCGAGAGCGGACAGGAGTGGGGCAGGTGTCGGTCATCAAATAGTCCGCCGTTTGGATGCTCATCTGATCAAAACTCCTGTGGAACAGAGAACCAATTGTTACTGTAGGATAAAATGACTCCCAGATGCCCTAGTTTGCAATGGAGATGTAAAGTGCAAACTCAGTGCAAACAACTGCAAGGGGGCTCTATAAGATTGTATTTTGTTTTTCTGTATTAGCTTGACAGATAAAACGACTTTTCAATACAATAAAAAGAAGCTTCAAAACAAAATCCTCTCATGTGAATCACATGGAACCAGTAAAGAACATGTTCAGGTCACATTTCATCCCAAAGTCAAAGAGGGAAAAAAAGAAACTATAGGAAAATTATATTATAGTGAAATATATAATATAATATAAAAAATAATATAATATATTTTTACTTTTAAGAGTATGTGGCACAAGTTAAAATATCAGTGTTTTTTGTAAGCACATTTAAACAGAATTCCAAGCATATAATATATTAAAACTAATTAAGTGAATTTATTGCATATATTTCTTGGAAGAATGTGGTGTCATGGTCTCAGGTTCAGAATAAATATTTAAGTGCTGCAACAGCTTTGTTGTTTTTGTCCTGCTCACTATAATATGCGTTGTGACACAACAACAACAAGTCTATCTTTTAGCAATAAAGTGCAATATGAATAATTTATGGTAATAGGAATTAATTGTCATCTGGGTCAGAGGTCTTCAACCCTGCTCCTGGGATCCACTGTCCTACAGAGTTTAGCTCCAACCCTAACCAACCACACCTGAACCAGCTTATAAGGCACTTCAGGATCACTTGAAAATACACGTTGAGCGGAAGCAGGTTGGAAATAAACATTGCAGGACAGTGGGTCCCCAGGAGCAGGGTTGAAGATCTCTGATCTAGGTGTCAAAACGGCTACCTCCTGGAATAAAGTTTGACGCCATAAAAACGGTCCTTAGAAAAGATTCCTCCATTCAATGTAGTGTCAGTTCTTAAATAAAATCAGTCACATTGGCTTCAAAACTATAAATTTGCTCTAAAGTGAGAAAATCTTGTCTAGGTATTGTGCAAGTTAACGATTGTGCAATTGAACCATTTTGCAATATAACCACCAGGGAGCAGTCTAAGATTAGTTCTGCTTAGTCCCACAAGTATGCAATTGCCTATTCCTTCACTTAGGCTGCATCCGAAATCACATACTTCCTATAGAGTAGGTGAAAAACAGTATGTGACAAAAAAAGTATGTCCGAACAGTACTTATAACAGAGTAGCCAAAAAGTACCCGAATTACCTATTACTTCTATCCAGATTCTGAAGTGTGCATATGATGAACACTTTACTATCCCATGAGGCCACGGGAGAGGATTTGTGAATGGCAGTGAAGCTACGCAACTACACACATGATAATGACAACATGGCGAATAGGCCTTATTCATAGCAGCGCCATCTTTGATTTTCAATGGGAATGAAAGCGAGGCTGTGAGGGACAGACATGCATCTCTTCAATGGGCTATACTGTTATTTAATGTGTTTTTGGATTGTTCTGCTCATGAAACACTGGAAAAATATCTTTCCAAGAAATTTCAGTTGACAAAAAACTCCCGAAAATATAAGCTGTGGATAATTGTAAGTAATCTTAGAGCTTTATACAGCTTTTTACAGCGGATGCCATTGAAAACACGGCAAGTCTATCCCTCACAGCCTCACTTTCATACCCGTCATGGCGCTGCTCTGAATAAAGTCTATAGGCATATGTCCGGATTACATTCACGCATTTATACTATATAGCGGTCGCAAAGTACTGATTCAACATAAGTAAAATAAGTCTTCTTAGGTAAATGGAAAACCAACTTAAAGAGGTTGTTCCACATTATTAAGCAAGTCACAGTTCTTATGTAAAATGGGGAGGAAGAAAGATCACAAATCTTTTGACAGTTCAATAATCTCCATTCAGTTTTTGCTAAATATTAGTTATTTGTATGCCTTTTGCAAGACATTGCACCATTTCATGCCTTTCATCTTCAGAAAGATCTTTCTTCCTCCCCATATTATGTGAGAACTGTGACTTGCTTAATAATGTGGAACAACCTCTTTAAGTAGGTTTTCCATTTAAGAAGACCTGGCAAACTAGGCCTACTTAAACCTGTCCGAGATTGATATGAGAAACAAATGCTTTCTTTGAAAAACTAAAATCTGAATGTTTACTGATATGTCACTTGCATAATAATTTGGAACAGTGTATGAACTGTATAGGGCATGGTACATCCCAGCCCACTGGCACAGATAAAAAGCCTTTGGAAATCATCATAGTTCTGCGACACAACTTCCGTGCCCCATAACGCAAACATCTTATTAAATTTTTTTTTTTTTTTTTGACTGTTAGAAATATGAGGAAGGTGCAGAAATGATCCGCATGCTTCCATCCTTTTTCTAGAGAACACATCTGAGTAAATAACTTTACAGCAGGAAGAATACCTGAACACCATTAAGGGGAAAAAAAGACAAAAATGTTCTTTGACAGGTTTGTTAAAGTAAACGAAAGTCTCACAGATCTTCAGCATGCAGCGTGTCTGATCTGCCGGTTCTGACCACAATCCAGTGTTCACGCTTGACTCATCACATTGAAAGAGTTCACATTAATTCAGCTGTTTGGGTGTTGAATGCGATAAATGGCTTATGGCATTCTGGTTTCTTAATCCGAATCAACAGCCCTGCTTCATCCTACTAAAATTTGAACTGACAATCTATGTTGGTTCTAGATTTTCCAGGAATATTTTATTAAAAATCATGCTTCATATTGTGAATGACAATCATTTGTTTAGCTATGGCTCAAAAAAGGTTTAATACTTCAGTTTCCTCTCTGACTGTTTGAGCCCTCAGGCAAATACATGATCTGGCATGTGTGTCAGTAAGAGAAGCCGTGATCTCAGGGCTATGGATGCTAACGCAAACAACCTGAGACGCCTGCGGCTTTTCATATTTAATTTGAATAAGCTCATATCCAGTTTAAGATTTTGTATCATACAGATAACCATGAATATTCCTTTCAGTGCATTTTGAATTCCTTCGTTGTTTACATGACACACATTATTGTCAATTGTCTGGGTTTTTTTTTTTTTTTCAGTCGACCAAGCCTATTTACAGGAAGACCCAATAACACAGATTCTGGATTTAAAACGAAATGCATCCAATTATGAAATATTGAGACTGTGACTCAAATGTGAAAACTTTAAACTTAAAAAGGAATTGCTGATCTACTGTAACTTGTCCCTGACCCACACAGATGTGAATAATTATATGATGTGTGTTGACCTGTCACACAAAATTGTATTATGTATATATAAAAAAAACCATGATCTGAACATTAGTGATCATCCTAACACACATCCACCTGATCACATGACAGCATATCACGTGTCTTGTCCCTGTCACAATTAGAAAAAAAATTAAATAAATGCAGGAGTGGCAGAGCTCTGAATGACAGGCATCTGATGCACTTTCTGTGGAATTATGCTAATGTTCAAGCACTGCTTGCCAGTCTCACACACACACAACACAATGAACTATTAAAAATGGGTTTCGTTCATTTAAAGCAACACCAAAGATTCTTTTGTACCTTAAAATAATGTTTCCAAAATCGTTTCAGTGGTTCATCAACTCGTACCAGGGTGAACGGCACTTCTGCATTTGCTTTGCGGCCCTTTATCGGCTATAACCGCACTATGCAAGTTTGCCAGATCGGGTAGCGGATCTGTAGTTTGAATGAGACATAAGAAACTACAAATTTGACTTGCTTTACGACAAGCGTTATAATGTCATTATTTAGTTTTTCTTCGTTTCTGATGTCGCAATACGTCATAATTTCATAAAATCATGCAACATACTCTCCCTTGTCTGTGGACATCGTTATATTCGAAGCCGGTGCTGGATAAACAAATAGCGTGCGTGCGACGGTAGGCAGCGGTAGGCTAAATTATTAACGACAACGGTACAATTCCGCTTCCAACCTGTAGGGGGACCGAAGAGGAAAAGTGCTTTGGTGTTGTTTTAAATAAAGCTGAAATACAATAAAATAGAAATATTAGATGAAAAACAGTCTTTAACTTCAGTTTTTGTTGCTGACATCTTAAATATTCAGCTAAAAAATTAAACCCAAACTTGGATTCTAAATCTGTAATTAAAGAGCTTTATGTTTTCATTACTTAGGACAATGCATTTGGGAGGGTTGGGGTACTTTATTTAAGCAAGCAAATATTTGTGAGAGCTTTGCACAAGGACAAAGATCCACAGCAGAGGCTACTCTTAGACCGCTGCCCCGTAAGGAGCATTGGGCCGCACCTAACTGTTACTGACACTGACATTCTGACCCAAATCCACATACATTCTGACCACCCCCCAAAGACATAGAAAGTTGCTGCATAAGTTTCTTGCAGTATAAAAGTGTGTGTATCCAGTTCATGTGTAAGGATTGTGTCTCTGTCTGTCTGTGTGTGTGTGTGTGTGTGTGTGTGTGTGCGTGCGAGCGTGCGTGTGTGTGTGTGTGTGCACAATGAAAAACCCAATGCTTTTGTGTACAAGGTCCACATCTTATGTTCATGTTACATTTATCTGAGAGAGTGTGCCTTTTGAGTGTGCCACATGCCAGCTCTTTTTTTTTATCCTAACATATAAAGGAATATTCTTCAATACTTGTTAAATATTAGCATGAGGCCAAACACAGTATTTAAAGTGATCGTTCACCCAAAAATTACAGTTCTGTCCACATTTAAGAGCCTGATATACTTTAAGGCAAAATCGAAGAAAGAACTGATGTGACGCAATTCCAAACAAAATCAGGCCAAAACGAACTTCGTTTGGAGTTTGAAACAGTTTGCCAAAGCGAACTTTCCGGAAAAGTTCGCTCCGGCTGGTAAACACCTTTGCACTATCATTGGTCCGTGGCGATTACGTAATAGGTAGGTGTGCGTGGAGGTTCCGCCTTCTTTCACTTCGAAATCTTTTCTAGTTAATTTCCTGTCGAGCTCAGACATTCGCGAGTGAAAACATGAACACACTGGAGAGCTGCTTTATAGTAGAAAATGAAGTTTCTGAAGAAACGAGACACTGACACTGTTTTTCATGTTTAATACGGTAAAGCTGCTTGGTTTTAAGCAATCTTTTGTATAAAGTGCTATATATATAAACATGACGTGACTTTACTAGAGTGTCGAATTGCAGAGGTCGTGCAAACAAACTTATCCACGTTGCTATGATTAGATGCTTTTCTTATGGTTTATTAAAAAATGCTTGCTGTTTTCTCAATTTTGTTGTGTGTTTATTTAGTTATTTAGAGGAAAGCACGCAGCACATATTTTCATCTAACCGTCACTCTCAGCAGAGTGGGCGGCGTCAGATGTTCGATAACAGTATCGCTGTCAAACTTCGTCTTACCCCTTTACTTTTTGCCATTTGGAACTCAAAGGTCCAGATCCCCATTCACATATATTATATGAATATTATATAAAAAATTGTGTTACACAAAAGAAAGACAATTATACAGGTTCAGAATGACATAAAGGCATATAAAAAAAATCACATTTGGGTGAATTAATTACTCCTTAAAATGTATATATGAAGCAAAAAGCCTCTAAGTGCCATCTGAAATGTTCTTCAAGAATGATCATTTTTATGAAGCTTGTATATTTAAGTTCAGTAATTTCACTTAAATGGCAATGAAAATTACCTATGAATTGTCATTTAAGTGAAATTACTGAACTTAAATATACAAACTTGATAAAAAAATGATAATTTCAGATGACACTTAGAGGCTTTTGCATCTGAAGTCTTCATATATAAATAAGATCGTTATGAGGACAGTTAAATGTAATCAGGTACAGTTAATGTGATCACAGACTCATCTGATGCATCACTTGACTTCGCAATTTGTCACGGTAATGTGACAAATTACACACGATAAGCTGTTGCACACAGTGTTGGGAGAGCCACACCCCTTCATTACATAAAAACGGTTTGCATACAGACTGTCTCCAGAGCATTCATGAAAATTCAGGACACAGGATGTGTGAAATCATGCAAGGAAAGACAACAGGCCATAGGATCATAAAAATAAAATAAATAAAAACAATGCAAAATACAATTTCATGGAAGAAATATTGATGACCAGTAAGTTTTTTAATTCACTCAATAATAGCAGGTGTTGCAATTTTTTTCAAATTCAAAACTTTTAGTGTTTTTTAAACACTATTTTGGGCCGCGGCTGTAATTCTTGAATAACAGCAAGAGTGTCTTCCCAATTTGAAAACAACAGTATTTTTCTGAGTATAGTCAATTGGATGGGGGAGCCTGATTATTCCTAACTTCTTCACTTTGGCCCACCTCAGGAAACCTGTTGTTGGTGGTTTTGGAGTTTCTTTTCTTTTGAACAGGATGGTGAGTTTTTGTTTGTTTAGTTATATTAGAGAAGAGGGAGAGCATAGGCAAGTTAGCTGACCCGGAAGATTCTTTTGTGTTTGTTATCTTGATTTAGGAAAGTTTTAACTCTGAGTTATACTGTATTTTAGAATAGTTAGCTCACCAGTCCTTATTTAAGTTTTGAAGATTGTTTGCTTTGTTACTTTTTGCTGCCACTAAATTTGATCTTGTTTTTGCCCTGGCCATTGCAGTTTTTCTGAATGGCTTTTTTACGTTGGTCCCCTGGGTCGTAACACTGTACTTAAGTAGCTTTTTGGCTACTTTGCACTTTGACTGAGTATCAAAGATATTAGCAACTTTTACTCTCTACTTGTCTAAATTATTGAAAAAGTTTATGTATTCTTTACACAAATACATTTGAAATGAGTAATTCATGGCGCCTAACTTTTTTTGCAGCAGTTTATTTCTGCTACAAAAGAAGTGAAATCGCCATCAACAGGGCATTTAAGGTATTATCTTGTATGTTTTGCTCTGACTTGCCCAAACTTGTCAACAAGGCTACTTTACACAAATCGAATTTGAGGGCATTAGCAGGTAGTTGCTGAATCGCAGGTGTTTCATATATGAGATTAGGACATGGCTGTAAGTAGGTTTTGACTACTTAATTGTACTTAACATTATTTTATTTATCCGTTATATTGAAGAGACCTTTTTGAAGGCTATTGGTTTACTCATGCCCTTTTTGAGCACTTGAGCTTAACTGAAACTTGAGTGTTTGTAGACGTTTAAGAGTAATGTGTCGACATTGATTTATTGCAATATTTAGGTGTTCAGTTTTATTTCGATTTTAGAAAATAAACATGTGATTGCTCTCCTCTCAAATCAACTCTTTCTTGTTTTTCACTGGCATGTCTAGTGCATCTTTGAGCTTACATTCAGTACGAATAAAATACTTAAGTACTTTAAAAACTAGGTACTCTAAGACTTTGAGTAGTATTGAAATTGGTGACTTGTAACTTGTAATGGAGTCATTTGGACTAAAAGGTATCTCTACTTTTATGTAAGTATTGTTTTAGGTACTCTTTACACCAGTGTTTCACAACTGGTGGGTCGTTTTGAGTGGGTCGCGGAGTGTAAAGAAACAACATCAACCATAACAAAAAAACGTAATTCTAAATGTTTTTCTAGAGTCATACTTTTATTTGAAAGACACGCGTGAAAGTTTTTGATTCATCTGTCAGACATTATACTGTGCTCTATATCACTTCAGTATATTCTTTACTTTTCTACTCTATATCTTTTTCTTTTTTTTTTATAAAAACATTACGTATACTGCGTTAGACTAAATTGGGAAGGGTCACAGCACTTGCATATTGTTGTCCTGTTGTTAGTTTAATTAGGATACAAGCATCTGCTAAATGATTCAATGTAAATGTCAATGTATGAAGAGCAAAATAAATTACGAGCATGTCCAATAAAAGTCCAATGAAATGACAGAAAAGTACCAATAAATTATATAACTGGTATGTCATGTGTTAGCTGGAAAGGAATTGCAGGTACGAGGTTCATTCTATTCATCTTCAGTATGTTTTACTAAGAATTCATGTGTGTAGTTGTCATGGTATTGGTAACTGTAGTTTCCATTCCACTTTATTTTCACTTTGTGTTGTTTTTGATGATTGTGTATCATATCAACATAACAAAAAATAGTTTTGGACTGCTATTAGCTTTACCTTATACTGTTCATCAGTGTAAGTGACATTGTTAAAGTTTATGTATGTTAAGTAAAGTGGCAAAGTACTTGTGTGTGTGTTTATCATTTTTGAGAAATAAATTTGCCTGATTCAAATTCCTAAAAATTTGGGTTGCAGCTTCATAACATGGGAAAATGTGGGTCCCAAGGCCAAACCAGTTGAGAACCGCTTTACACCTCTGCACTGAATTAATACATTCAAAATATAAGAGGTTAAGCTGCCACTAGGGCTATTTTATTATTATTATTATTATTATTATCTCTAAAGAGCAGTAATGACTCCTCTAAAAAGCCAAAAGGTCTCATCCTTGTCTTTATCTTGAGCTGCCATTGAACAGAATGATTTAAAACTCCCATAACCTTTCAGGATGATTTCATTTTAAACCCACACACACACCCACAAACAATAAATGGTTAACCTAAATATGGTCACGGTTTTAAAACAATGTGGCCTGGTCGGTTTCACAACTTATTTTGAAAAGGTCAAATCAATCATTTTCATTTTATTATTGTCCAAAAGATAATATTTTAATGGAGCAAAGGGGTTTGGCAAATGAAAACTCCCACTCCTCTTTACAAATTAAGAAAATTACAGAAAACAAGAGAAGAGAAATCTGTCATTATATAACATCAATGACTATGCTATGCTAATGACTATACATTTTGTTAAACCTAATATATACAGGTGAAACTCGAAAAATTAGAATATCGTGCAAAAGTTCATGTATTTCAGTAATTCATCTTAAAAGGTGAAACTAATAGATTCATTACATGCAAAGTGAGATAGTTCAACCCTTTATTTGTTATAATTTTGATGATTATGGTTTAAGCTGTAAGCCATAATCATCAAAATTATAACAAATAAAGGCTTGAAATATCTCACTTTGCATGTAATGAGTCACATAAATCACATTATGAAATAAATGTTTTTCTCCAAAACACGTTGGCCACAATTATTGGCACCCCTAGAATTTTTTATGAGTAAAATATCTCTGAAGTATATTCCCATTAATATTTATCTTTTTTTAGCACACCAGGGTGACTAGGAACATGAAATTGTCTAGCTATGACTACTTGTTTCACAGGAGTTTAAATATGAGGCCACATTCACATTCACAATGAGTAAAACCAAAGAATAATAGTTCTGATGTGCATCAAAAGATTGTTGAGCATCACAAAATAGAAAGTGGGTCTAAGAAAATAGCTAAAGAATTGAAAATCCCCATTTTGACCATCAGGGCAATAATTAAGAAGTTCCAATCAACTAAAGATGTTACGAATCTGCCAGGAAGAGGACGTGTGTCTATGTTGTCTTAATGCACGTTGAGGAGGAAAGTTTGAGTGGCCAAAGACTCTCCAAGTGTCACAGATGGAGAATTGCAGAGATTACTTGAGTCTTGGGGGTCAGAAAGCCTAAAAATATATATATCAAACAACCCCTATATCACCACATGTTGTTTGGGAGTGTTTCAAATCCTCGCTCCTCCAAAAATAAAATCCAGCATATTCAGTTGTCAAACACGACTGGAACTTCAAAAGGGACCGGATTCTATGGTCAGATGAAACCAAAAAAGGGCTTTTTGGCAGCAAACTCACCAGATGTGTTTGGTGCAAACAGGGATAAAAAGTACCCCATGCCTACGGTTAAATATACTGCTGGATCTTATATGTTGTGGGCCTATTTTTTTTATGGAGGTCCTGGACATCTTGTTCAGATACATGGTATTATGGATTCTATCAAATATCAACAGATAAAAAATCAAAACCTGTCTGCCTCTGCTAGAAATCTTATAATGGTCCGTGGTTGGATCTTCCATCAGGACAACGGTCCAAAACAAACATCAAGATCAAAACAAAAATGAGAAACTGAGCACAAAATGAAGCTTCTGCCATGACCGTCCCAGTCCCCTAAACTGAACCCAATAGAAAATGAGTGGGGTGAACTGAAGAGAAGAAGCACAAACATGAACTTGTGAATCTGAAGGATCTGGAGAGATTCTGTATGGAGGAATGGTCTCTGATCTCTTGTCAGTTGGTCTCCAAACTCATCAGGCATTATAGAAGAAAACTCAGAGCTTTTATCTTGGCAAAAGGAGGTTGCAAAAAGTATTTAATAACAGGGAGCCAATAATTATGGCCAGTGTGTTTTGGAGAAAAGCATTTACTTCATAATGTGATTTACCCCCAACTTTCAATTCTTTTACTTCAATGAAAGGTTAGATTTTAGTTATATATATACCTGGGTATCCGGCGTGAGAGTCAGGCGCTCTAACAAGGAGGCTAAAGACTGCAGCCTCTAGCGTTATGAGCGTTATTGAGATATGAGGAGTGAGGTTTACTCGCACAGTGACAACTAGCTGGCCTCCGTTACACACACACACACACGCTGTATATATATTCATTCATTCATTAATGTGTATGTGTTGGTTTTGATAATTTGTGTGAATGACACTACTTGAATAGCCTATGTGTGCATATAGGTATCCCATTAAGGAGAGTGGTGAGAAGAGATTTAAGTTTAAAGGTGAATTCTTATAATAATGGTTATAGTAATACTACTGATAACACATTTATTTATGTGGCACTCCAAGGTACATGATCAACATGGTAGTACAATGGTACATTTTTGATACAGCGGGTTCCAACGTTTGTTTAACAGTAAAATTCTGAGCCCATGTTCACCTCTTCTATTTTAGATCAAAGAACGCCATTCTGTTACTAATCCGCTCACAAACACGCAGTACAAAAACAGTCAGTACTCTGACCCATCTACAGGTACATGTGTCTATATGTCAAATGTATGCATGGCTGAATTCCTAAGCCTTCCCAGATAATTCCTTTAAGTGTCTTTCCTGTAAACACACGTCTCCCTGTGTCAGCCTTCGTCTCCCTGGGATTATGTGTCTTTTAGAATGTTTCAATTTTTGGTTTTGAATTCATGAAGTGATGGATGTCACTGAGTTTCCCCTCAGGATGTGGGTTTGATATCAACTAAACTGTATTTGATGCAAACTGTGCAGGATGCAGTATATTGAATCTGAGCATCATGTGACGATATCTCCTCTTACAGTAAATAAATATGGCTATTTTCTCTCGAGTTTTTTGGAAAAAAATAGACCTCTTTGACTAATCTAAATTTGCAGGGTGCCCTTCTTATTCAAATGATTAAAGAATATGATGAAACTTCCCTGATATAACATCATTTTTTTCTTTACTTTGTCATTAGTGATTCATTAGTAAGTACAAAATACAGTTTGTGAAGTGTTTACAGAATGGGACTGAGTGGATTCTTAAAACAAATCTTATAACAAATCTGTTTATTTATTATTGTAGATGTATTTAAATGATCTCCTTACCTTTGTTCTGAATAAGTGCATTTATATACTAAAAGGTATCTTTAAGCAATGAAAACCATGCATGATTAGATACAAGTGAAGCTGCCAGAGAATCATCACTACATTGATAACAACTTTTACATGATAAGATACCGTATTATGTGGAAACAACCTTTATTTATTTGATTTTATACTGTTTGCATTTCAACCCTTTAAGGTAGACCCTCCAAGAGCTCGAACATAATTCAAGCCTCTAACGAATAGAGCCTTTATTTAATCAGATTTCTGTGAGATGTGTCTGAACCGGTTGAAACATCTCTCAGTGAGCCTGTAAGTAACTTCTCTTAACAGATCTTGAATTATGATAGCCGAGTTATGTGTCAGCCTGTGCAAGTGTGCATTTCAGAAACCATGTAGAAGACAAAAATATGCATGATAAGGGGAGAAATAACAAGATTAAAATATAAGTAGATAGTTATCACAGTTTTATCAACAAAAAGAGGCATAAATCACCAAGCATAAATTCCAAATCACTAATAGATATGACTAAGTAATAGGGCAGCACGATATATCAAAATTATCGAAAAATCACAAATATACATATCACGATATGCATATTGCAATGGCTTGCATGATTGACTGCATGAATTTAATACTCCAAAAGATGGTAAAAAGTTCAGGTTTTAGGTCGACGCAAACAACAGAGAGTAGACTGGACACATGACTGTTACAGTACATAAATGTGACATACTTAATGTTATTAGGCGCAATAAGCGAAGTATTCACACACACAGAAAGCCACCTCTCAGACAGCGTGTGATTCCGAATTCAGTTCTCTCCTGCAGCTTATATTGTCAAATACACACAAAATTATGTTAAATGCCTGTCTTGGTGAGTATTCATGTAAACGCAGTCAGTTATGTATGTTAAGTATGTTAAGTGGAGTAAACAGTTGAGAAAGAAAGCAAGCATGCAACAATATATTGGATCCGTGCAGCTCTTAATGTGACAGCAGCCTAATAAACCTGCTTCCGTCTGTGCGCTTAATATTAATCAAACAACAAAAGACAGAGAAACTCACTCACTGCTCTTGACTGAATAACTTTTGTAGCTTTAATGAGAATCAGTATATATTTAATTCATACAGTGAAGACTATAAGCAGTGTTTTATTTGTACATTTGATTAATTCAATTGATGTTGTTAAATAAAACTGATTTAGGCCTACTTGAAACCCTAAACCCCCTGGTTTACACTAACGTTAAAATGACACTTACGTTTTGTTATGTTGCAGTATAATTTAAATTTATTTTACACACCTAAAGCATTATCATATCACATATCGAATATCGCCTTATTTACCGAGTTATCGTATATCGAATTTTTTCCTCAATATCGTGCAGCCCTACAAAGTAATATTAAAATAACAAAGCTGAAGTTTTTTTTGTCAATGATATGCCAGACAATACAAATTTGCATCATTACAAATGAATGAAAGCTGTTTTCTCATGTGTAAAAGTTTGCAAACAGCAAAGTCCTCTAAGGTTGGAGATAACTTCCAGTTTTTAAGTCTGCCTTTATTATTATTATAAAGCAGGTGCTGATGAATCATATTTTTAGTTATTCCCCTCGAAAGTCACATGGAACACAATAACAAACTGTATTCAAAGAAACAAAAAAACTTCAGAGCAAAACTGGTTTCACTGGTTTTATTAGGAAGCAGGCAGACATGTTAAAAATACAAAAAGTGTTGAATGAAATAAACTACAATGGGAAAGAGTAATCAGCTTCTGTTTTATATCGCTCACTGGGATATTTCACAACCACTCTTTGCACATTCCTGCAGCATGAGTTTATGTGCTTATAGGAACATGCAGAGCTGCCCAAGACAAAGAGCTTTTCACACAAAAAGAGGGGTGAAAGTCAAGATAGAGAGTGCACCCACCCTCCAGCACTTTTCACCAGGTTACAACTGTTGAAGAACTGATGGCCTGCTATGATCATCTGGTAACAATTTTAACCGTTTCATGACATTGTCCGTGGCATGCAAACATATTGAACAATGGTCATATTACCTTCTGTGCTTATGCAATTTTCCTTAAAATAAATCAAATAAAATGGTAACACGGTACAATAAGATTCTGTACATTAGCATTGGTAAATGCAATGGCTAAGATGACATAAAACAGCATTTATTAATCTAGTTTATAAAGTATACTAATACAGTATTATCATTTTAATTGTATAACGTAACCTTAGCTTGTGAATTTTTAACAAGTGTGAATAAAAAAATCAATAAAAGTTTTTCATTGTTACTTTGACCTAATGCATTATTGAATGTTAACAATGTTAATTTATTGTAAAGTGTTACCAGTAAAATGTATTTTGAGATACAGACAATGGGATTTTCTCAATGCATTTAAAAGATCTAAAATAGAAAGCAAAAGATATCAATTGTAGTCAGGACTATAGTGTGCTGTTTATTTGAGTGTGTGTGTGTGTGTGTGTGTGTGTGTGTGTGTGTGTGTGTGTGTGTGTGTGTGTGTGTGTGTTGCCTTGGCAGCGGAAAATTCAAAGCAGATACTTCGTTTGTTGTTGTTTATCATGCCAAATCTGTAAAGAAACACTGAAATGTGTCTACTGAACACAAACATATAGGTGCTTCAAGCAAAAAGATTGTATCATAAAAACACTCAAGCTGTAAAACAATGGAAGAGATTTAATGTAAAAAGAAATATGAATAAGATGAATAAAAGAAAAAAAAAACTCATGCCAAAAAAGCATGCTAAAAAACCCTCCAAACTCATCTATGACTGTTCTGAGTGGAACAAATCCTTCTATTTCTGCTTTACAAAAGCATACAGTGTTGCAAATCCAGATGTTTGCCGACCACAGTGAGTCACTGCTCGTCCAGAGCTTTCTAATATGCCAGTTTTAGAACAAATCTGGCAATGGTAACAATTACTTTCTGATGTGATCCAATCCATGAAGACTTTTCACTTGAAACACACAGGTTTGTCTATGATTGTGAGGGTCTAATGTTTTTAGACTCACAAATATAGTCAAACACGCCAAAAACAGACTTGTAAGGACATTTAAACTTGCTCATAAATTTCCCAAATCACCAAACTAAATTTTTTTACTGGCAAAAATCATTTTCAAAAATATGCTGAAAATATGCTCTGTCACTTAAGGAAATATATTTTTCGAAATGTACTTTAAGGGGTAAGAAAATAAATTTCAGTAATAAAATACATTCTGGGCACATGCAATATATTAGTACGGTAGATAAATTGACAATAAAGAATGGCCATAAAGTAATATAAGTAACATATCAAAACATATGTATGTAAATATGTTTTGGGGTATTTGTTTATTTTTAATGTATTAATTTATTTTTTCTTATGTTCACGTTTTGTTTTAAATCTACTGATATTCAATAGGTTTGTGTAAAGAGGTTTGGGGTTTAGCAAACACCACCTCTGTATAAAAACATACATACACACTGTAAATTTTCAACATTTTTAAGCATGGTAACCATAGCAATGTTCTAGCATCTCATGTGTTTGGTATACGCAGTTCTAACCAAAGAAATATTACAGCGACAAAGGACTCGTTATGTTCAGCAGTTTTCCCCAGTAGTGTTTTTCTTATGCTTGAAAGGCTGCTTCACAGAGTGGCTCTTGCAGTGTTGCCATGTCCACTTATTAGGTTATACACGTTTTAAAGTGAGCAAGTGCGGGGCGTGATATTTTGGTCTTATTTTTTAGCAAAAAGCATTTGAATTTATTTATTGTGGTCTTGTTCTTGTTCTTTGTTTTTCTATCTAGATTTGGCAACACGAATGAGTCAAGACTCGTACTGCTTACCCTGTGATTTCTTGCACCACACATAGAAGAGAGAAATATTTGATGCACGTTAAACTACTTCATTAACAACTAGTTGCTCAGTTCGGTTCCGTACACACTGCGTAAGATTTTTGCGGTGTAGAGTTAATTCGGTTGTAGAATGCGGTTGTCACTCCCATTAAATACTGAACTGTGTGTGTGTGTACAGAACAGGATTAAGCACTAAAAGGTGAAGTGACAACCGAATTTAGTTGCAGTGTGTAGGCTTCGTGGCCTAAGAGTTGTCTTCACTAATACAGAAAAACAACCATGTGTGTATGTAGAAATGTGTTGTTAGCATTTTATGTCATGACAACAAAGCTTCCAGCAAATATCAATCATCATCATGAAGAGCTGGATTTCTCTCAACCCCCACCTGCCCGCAACACACACACACACACAAACACACCCTGCCCACAGGCAACTTTAACCATGCAGCTCACAGCAGCTCTTTCGCATTTCAAACTGATCAGTGTTTCCACACAGAGTGGTCATAAACAGTTTAGCTTAACTTTTTATTACCGTAAAAAGGCTAATGAACACTGTGAGTCACTTTACTTTCTCAAACTGTCAAAGCTGCCAACTGTACATGCATATACGTGTTTTTCATTTAATGTAGCCTATGCAGTCTGCTTCTGTTGTGTGGGTGATCCTCAATCTTTTCTCTGATCATATTGCTTTTCAGAGCATTTTGGTTAATTTAAAGTTTGACAGATGAATCCCAAAAGCCTGATAATTGTGTAATCTGCACTTTCCTGTCTAAAACCTAAAGACGACGAAAAAAGAAATTTGTACACAACAACCACCTGAATTGATGTGAGCTAAATTAACAATTATTGAGCAAATTAGATTGTCATCAATAAAATTAGGTATAAATCTACAGCTATTTCAGAAGTGTTAGTTCATAAATTCAGATGAAGCCACAGCGGTATAGTAAATATAATTGTTTCTATAAATGTTTTGAAAATATTAGCTCTACAATCTTCTATGTTTAGAAGGCTGTGACTCAGGAAATTCTTGCCCGTCCTCTTCATTTGTAGTCGGTGATGGCTTTAATTCCTTTAATATACGCCTTTAACAAATTACAGACATTATGATCTATAATCAAATCAAATCAAGCTGCTATTCTGTCTCTGTAACATCATCGGTTATGAAAGTGAGATGATATATCACTTAAATCAGCATGCTTATTAAAGATGAAATACAAAACAAAATTTCATTTTCTATTTTGTCCCAGGATTAAACTGATTCTGTGACAAGTTCAACAGAAAAAAAACAAAAAAACAAAAGTGTCTAGTCTGGTAATTAAAAATCGTCTGTCCAACTGAACCCATTTATACTCCTGCAGTGTGAAGCTATTTTGCTTATTCATATGATCATAAATTAATTTTAACAGACTAAGTTGTAGTGGAAAGTGGCATTAACATGGACAAGCATATCATAAATACTAAAATGTGCAGAAATGGTTAATTATGGACAATAGTTATTTTTAGATGATATGTTGTTATGCTTCCGTCCATGTAATCTGGAAAGAACAGATCACACATTATTTTACTTACTAAAACCACAGCATATGTGATTCAGTAAATCTAAAAAAGCACCCAACTTATACAAGAAGAAACCTGCTATTGAAATACAAGGACGTCTCATCCCAGTAAGCCAAAGGTGAGGGCCTAAACTAGTCAAGCAAAATCTCACCACTTGAAAAAACAGAAGCATGTTTGTCTATTTAACAACATGCTCTCTACATCAAATCAAACAAAGCTCCCCATCAAATGTGATTACGCAAGATGAAAATAAATCAACAGTGGGACTATAAAGAACACTGCTAATTCTTGTCAGATTTTGCTTTTGTGTCCAAACCCTTGATTCAACACAGACGAAGCCTCGCTAGAATTGTGTGAATAAAGAGTGTTTTGATTTTTGAATACTGCCTCAGTGGAAGGTAACTAGTCTTTAGAAAGGAGAAATATTATAGCACATCTTGAGATCACAGAGACATGCAGGCTGATCAGCTCAATGCAGATTCAGCAGTGTTGTCAAACCGCTGACTGTCTTTCCACTGTCCTGATACTACATCGCAGTCCACAATGTCGCAGTTTTTAACAGATAAATCCATGTCTAATAAGCTACATATAAATTAGACCAATGGTACTTACTACATAGTCATGTAGTGTAGCCTCATTAACTGAACTTAATTCAGCATTGTTCAGAGGACACTATAAACTTTCACATTACAACATTAAAATCAATGAAAAAACTTTCTTTAATAAGTTATCAGGAAACATAGTATTTAAGAGCCCAGTAGTACATGACTCTTATAACATGCTACCGTCATTTTTCTCATCAAAATCAAGAGTTTCTTTTTATTTGAGCCTATTTAGGACCATTATGATTTTTTATTTATATACCGGTAACCTCCAATTAACATGTTTTTGTTTAGATTTGATTCTTATTATATTCTCATGACAGAAATTATTTTTTACATCAACATAAATTAAAGATAGTACACAGCTGGCATATAAACATTTTTGCAATTGTTACACTTTCACAATGAGAATAAGACATTTATGCATTATGAGGGAGGAGGTGCTTAATTATCTTGATTCAAAAAATGCTTCATTGAATAATTCTGCAGTAAGGCTTTATTATCTATAATTTCGGTTGAAGTTTTGTGAGATTCACACAAACTAAGATATGAATACATATGAATCAAAGTTGGATATATATGAATCATGACATTTATAACAATCATGACACTGCCTATATCAAATTATCTGTTGACCATGTTTGTTAAAGACAATGATAAGAAATTTACTCAACCAAAAAGTGTTACCAACTCAGTCACTACTTTTTTGAAATAGTCAGCCAGCCTGGCAAAGCTGATGTTGAGCTTGTTTAGTTGGTACAGCTGGTCTCCCAGTCTGACCAGCTGAAGACTGACCAGGTTAACTAATACCAGTGAATGTGGATGCAATGAGAGATTCCAGCATATGGTGCTCATTCAAAAATTCCCATGAAAGATATTTGAGAGAAAAAAGCATTAGAAATGAGACGACAGATCACTCACATGTGGTTGAACACATGGTCCACTTCTCCGGAACTTCTGAGAAACTCTTTATCTTTATTTCTGGATTTGGACCTCCAGGTCGGGAAACGTTTCTTCTTCTTCTCGCTGGGGCTGGTGGGCAGTGAGTCCGGGGGTGAGGTGACATCTCCATGGCTCGACGGTAAAGTCATAGACGAACCTCTGAAACTCGCGCGCTCGTCTTCGGGTGAAGTTCCCCGCTGACCCTCAGTCCTGTCAGCATCCCTGGTTTCCTTACCTAAACTCTTTGACTTCCCAAACAGCTTCTTAATTTTGGACTTTGATATGCTCATGATTAAGTATATACGACATATACAAAGATAAAGTTTCCCTTTAGTCTAATGAATGTGTCTAAACTGAAAGTTTGAAATGCGCACGCTTTGTTTAACGCGCGCTGGAGGTTTGGTGTTATTCACGCGCTCCTGAAGCTCACAGGAGCGTGTTGGGCGGAGCGCGCAGTTCATCTTTGAACTTCGTATTTACTTTGGTCTGAGCTGTAATATCTAACAAAAGTAGATTTTAAAGATGAATATACTGGAACTGGAATATATAGATAACATAAATTGTTCTGAATTATCTATTGTCAATTTACAGTGCTTCTTTTATTAAATTTAATCGCAATTTGCTGTGTGAAGCAACTACTGTAATTTTCTTTCGAATGGAAAGGGGTTATAGCGCCTTCTGGTGGTCATACGTCTAAAAATATTAAATGAAATCTGAAACTCACAACTTGTAATTAAATAATATTTTTCATATTACAATGACAATGAAGTTAATATATTGTAGACGTTTCTTTATGTTTTTTTTTTGTTTGTTTTTTTTAATGTTCCTGTAACCCTTTAAATAAGACTTAATTTGTTAACATGAACAGTACTTCTATTAATCTGGTAACACTTTACAATAAGGTTCATTAGTTAAAATTAATGTATTAACTAACATGAACGAACAATGAGCAATACCTTTGTTACAGTAGGCTATTTATTAATATTTTTTAATGTTAGTTGATAAAATATACAGCTGTTCATTGTTTGTTCATGTTAGTTCACAGTGCATTAACTAATGTTAACAAATACAACCTTTGATTTTAACAATGTATTAGTAAATGTTGAAATTAATATGAACTAAGATTAATAAATGCTGTAGAAGTATTGTTCATTCTTAGTTTATGTTAACTAAGGAAGTTAACTACTGAACCTTATTGTAAAGTATTACCATTAATCTTAATGTTGATTTCAACATTCAAAAATACATATTTCAAATCAAAATTCATATTTTAACACAAGTTAATCCACTGTGAACTAGCATGACCAATGAACAATTGTATTTTATTTTATTAACATTTAAAAATGAATACTGTAAAAATGTAATGGTCATTGTTTGTTTATATTAGCTAATGATAAAGTTCACAAATGAGAGTTTATTGTAAAGTGTTAGCAATGTTCTAAACAAAACTTGTTTTCTTGAGAATTTGTTTTATATGTAAAACGTTTTATTGGTTTTTCCTATCTTCATTTTCACTTTGTCTTTTGTAATATCCCTTCGACAAAAGTCAGTGACAATTTTTCTTGGGTGTAAGTTTGTTTGTCTCATGATCATCCTGTTAGATAAAATGACAAAATCTAGCATATTCTCAGAATTCCCCCCTCCCCCAGTGAGCGATGGCTAAATTTACTTATATATCCATTCTAAAAAGGTTTTATATCTGCACTGCAGCCAAAATGTGTGGATATCCTTAACATTGGAAAGAAGGACTGAAATAGAAATGGCAGAAATCTGTTGTGAAAGTGATATGCTAAAATAATTCATACTCCAAATTTGTCATAGCTGCCAGCAGTTTATTTAATGAGAGTGCGATGGCATATGGCAAACATGCAGTATTTTCATAGTAAATGTCAAACCTGTTCCTTGCACGCACACACACACACAGGCCCAATCAGAAACCTACAAAGAGCAACGTTTTAACATTCAGTTACTCAGAGAGATATGGGCTGAATAGTATGGAGGGAGCATCTCTCAAAAAAAAAAAAAAAAAAAACAGCACATTGCTGATTCCTTTAAATGCACAAAGCTGAAAATAGATTTTAAAAAGGGGGCCCTGATTCAACTTTCTAATAATGTATAGAACTCAAAGTGAAAGGATGGCAGGCTGGAAAAAAAAAAATCCCTACATTTTCACTCAACCATCGGCATAAGCAGAGGAGTGGAAAAAGGAAACAAGCCCCCCTACAACACAATCTTCCTGTTTTTTGTTCCCACAGGGCAGCAACTCAATCACTTCCAACCACATTTTCTTTTTTGCTACCTTGAGGAAATGTATAAGGCCAGAAGTGTCATTACAAGTATCATTCTATTACATTCAGTTGATGAATGTATAAAAGTTGCATGTTAATCTCTGAAAACCCAAAACAGTATTTACAATTCTCTATCACAAATAGAATTGAAAAAACATATGGCAACCAATTTCTTTCATTATTATCTTTCTCCAAATCAGAAACATCAAGTTTACACTCAACATTGTATCAACATAAAATGCATTTAATTTTTGGGCCTTTAATCAAACTTGATAGACTAATAATTATAAAGCCATTTTTCTGTCTATATAGCCATCCTTCATAGCACCACATGTTAAAAACAATCCATCTTCTTTAAATGAGATGCCCCTTGTAAACCATTTCCTTAAAAAAAAAAAAAAAAATTTTTTGCTACTATTCAAATTGTTAAGGACACTTCAAGTGAAGTAGTTCTACCTCTAGAGCTACACAGGCATTTCCCTTCATGTGTTTCGTGCCATGGGATGCAGTTATGATGGCGCAGCACTCTTAACATTAAATAACGAATCTAGAGTGAATAAGGCAGATCTATAGAATCTCTTCATGCATCTATAGTCTCTGTTAAAGAGGCCTTTCTTTCATCAAAAGGCCACAGGTGCTACGAATTTACTACATGGTATGAAAGGTGCCATTTCTGCAAACAACTGATGACTAATGTATATGATATGAACTTCATATATGAGTTTTGAACTTTGACATCAACATAAGTCAATATGCACTTCATTTAAAACATCAGTAAAGCGTCTTTTGAGACTTCGGTCGGTGTGTTCAGTGGGCTAAACTGCTCTCTAAAACTCTCTGAAAATAAACACTGGAGCTTTCAACACTGTTCAAATGCATTTAGATACAAACAAAACAAAAATGCTTTATAACTCTTCACGTTGCAAGCTTAGAAAAAGCATTGTTTTCAGATTTTAAATCCATAATAAAACAAAAGGCTGGTGAACCCACTCTGTTATTGCTACATAGTGTGGGTGAGAGGAATAGATATGCGTGAGCCACATGCTCACACGCTGTTAGCCATCGATACACTGACAGTATCTGGCATTTTCTGCTTTAACACTTAAACTAGGACAAAAAAAAAAGTAACGTGTGATAACAGCCTTTCGGCCACACCGAAAATGTATGATATGTCCTAAAGAGCTGTAACGGAGGAGGGAGAAATCATGCATTGGGTATTTACTCTAAATAAAAGAGAAGGAAAAAAGGAGTCCGTAGCTATTTTTTTTTCTCTTTCTCGTGTGATGGAAATTAAACAGTCCCAGCGCAGGGAGGGGAGTGGAGGAGATTTTGAGCCATTATTTGACAAGCCGCTTTGCTACGTCAGCGTAGGCGATCTCGATCTCCTTGTCGCTGGGACATGTGTTGGTGAACTCCTCACGCTTGTAGGCATTGTTCAGGTATCTCCAGATGCCCGTCATGTCTTTAGGGATCTCAAAGCCTCTGTACTTCTTTGCCACCACCTGCAAACCGAAAGAGAGAAAATTAACTGGTAAATCCTTCTGCTCAGTTCGTCATGTATTATGGCACATAATAATCATATTAAAAGATCATTTGAAGCCCAAAACAATATTGTGAAATTCTCTTTAATCTGAGGCAGAGGTTGACCTGTTCGACTGGTTACCTTAACGATGTGGAGTTTGGGCAGCAGGTTGCAGTCAGCCAGAGTCATCTCTTCACCGTCTAGGAACCTGCGCACAGAGGCCTTCACCTCCTCCATGCTGTTGTGGTCGATCTCGTCCGGTAGAGGAGAGCACAGGTACTCATCCAACTTCTGCAAGGTCTTCAGCAGTCCCCTTTCCAATGCTATATGTCGTCAACAAAAAACAACAAGTTTTAAATTGTTTGCCATTCACAGAATGTGAACACTCAAAAAGAAATCTAAAGCACACCAAACGCTGACCATCTCAGGTGGTCCACAGTGCGGTTCACTTCCAAGCAAGCAATTTTGCGTTTAAAAGACGTCTAATAGACGTCCAAACACAGCCCTGACGTCTAGGATAAACAAGGCAAAATTTGGGCTGTCAGTGAAAATGTTATAGATGTCTAACCATAGCCCAAGAATAGACGCCCAGCTACGTGAAACATGTCAAAGAAATGAAACCAAACACCTTGTAATCACTGTTGACTTTGCTTACATGATATATCATACATCTTGCAAGTAATTTTGGCAAAAATGACACGTAACCAAATTCAAGGTTATTTTATTTTATAGCCGGACTATATCGGGATTACAGTTAACATACGGTGAAATTATGGCTATTGCTTGCTGGGTTGTAACATGTGTTGTGATTAATAAAAATAAAAAATACAACTTAATCATATAAATCAAAGTTGTTCTTCTGATTTTCACCTTGCAGACAGACAGCCGCTTTAAAGCTTTTTATAATCTGTGTCTGTTTTTCCAAATTGCAAAGACACAACAAAAATTAAAAACTAATTCACTTAATTTAATGACAGAGCATTGTGTTGTAAAAAATTAAAAGCAAGTTTAAGAAATAAAATAAAATAAATAAAAGCAAAACTATTATCAACTACAAACGGAAGATAAAATAGGTCAGTTTTCTAGAAAAATTACATCATCTTGCAATGCCACAGAGTAGACAAATTACAAAAGAAATATCTTTGTATAATATAAAATAATAAGTGCTGTCAAATCGATTAATCGCAATTCTAAAATAAAAGTTTGTGTTTATATATATATATATATATATATATATATATATATATATATATATATATATAATAAATAATATATAAAATATAATAAAATGTATATATATATAAATAAAAATAATGTATAATGCGTATATATATACTGTATATATAAAAAACGTCTGTCTGTCTGTCTGTCTGTCTGTCTGTCTGTCTGTCTGTCTGTCTGTCTGTCTGTCTGTCTGTCTGTCTGTCTGTCTGTCTGTCTGTCTGTCTGTCTGTCTGTCTGTCTGTCTGTCTGTCTGTCTGTCTGTCTGTCTGTGCTCATCAAGCCTGCATTTATTTGATCAAAAATACAGAAAAAAAAGTAATATTGTGATATTACTTAGAAAGATAGAAATCTTTTGTAACAACAATATACAATACTGGTCAGTCATTTTTTTCTTTCTTTTTTTGAAATAAATTAATACTTTTATTCAGCAAGGATGTGTTAAATTGATAAAAAGTGATAGTAAAGAAGATTTATATTATTAGAAAATATTTTTTTTATTTTTAATAAATGCAGTTCTTTTTAACCTTTTATTCATCAAATATATTAGGCAGCAGAACTGTTTCCAACACTCATAATAAATCAGAATATTAGAATGATTTCTAAAGGATCATGTGATAGACTGGATGTCACATGTGACACTGAAGACTGGAGTAATGATGCTGAAAATTCAGCTTTGCATCACAGGAATAAATTATTTTTTAAAGTATATTCAAATAGAAAACTATTATTTTAAGTTGTAATAATATTTCACAATATTACTGTTTTTTTCTGTATTTTTGATCAAATAAACACAGCCTTGATAAGCATTAGAGACTTCTTTCAAAAATATAAAAAAACCTAATGTTTCCAAACTTTTGACCTGTACTGTATATACATATACACGTATAATATTTAAACACAAACTTTTATTTCAGAATCGATTAATCGATTTGACAGCACTAAATATGACATAATAATATAATATAATATAATATCATATCATATCATATCATATCATATAATATAATATAATATAATATAATATAATATAATATAATATAATATAATATAATAATTTAATTCACAAAATTATACATTTAAAAAACTGATAACAAAAGGGATTCCAAAAAAATAAATAAAAAATAGGTCAATAGTGATCTGCCCTCTAGAGGGAGAAAGTTCCAAAAGAGAATTGCAGTGTTTGATTGCACTTCTGCTTAGCTGCCACATAAGGGCATTATTATACCCCAGTGAAAGCTGATACTGACACTTCACATACACAATATTAGCAGGCCACTGTAACAGGTTACATTAAGCTCTAAACTAAATGCAAACTAAAATGCTACGGCATGTTCTGCTCTCCACGAGAGGTCTCTTAGCAATTTCTAGCACTGAGACAATGTTGACAGACTCCAGCTGGAATAGAGAGCTGTTATCACCCACAGTCAACATTTCATAAGGGTGGAGACTCTTGAAGTTAGTTTATGTTCAGGGTCACTGCCAAACTGTTATTGAGCCGAAGAGTCTTTGAGATTGTGCGACATTACACCAAGGCAAATTCCTAGCATATGTATCATTATGACAACAGTTCTACACCCTCTGATAAAAGTGCAGTCGCTGTTCCTTTGACCAAAACTCAGTTTCATGTTAACAGTGTTTACTCTGGAAGTTGACCTAACTATCAAATTGTGGCCCTGCCTACAGCACTAAAGTATGTAAATGAGACACTGGATCCAAGCCCTGCGTTATCTAAACTAGAGACAACACTGTTTACATGCACAACATAAGACATGGCAACCATAACCAGGTCTAATCTATTAAACTAGAGCAATAGAAAGTATTTGTGTGGTTAAACTGAGCTTATCAAATGTGTGATTATTCCACTGAACAATGTACATTTGTTTGTTTGTTTAGAGGTGAGAGAGAGAGAGTGAAATCTTTCTGGTTACCCTCATTGGCATCAGGTTTGGAGTTCTTGATGAAGGCTGAGAACTTGGCAAATATATCCATCCCTGCAGTGTTGGATTCTGGGTGTCTGGCACCAAGTTTAGAGTACCTGAGTGTACAAACATAGCATAAGTCAAATAAATCATTTTGACAGGGTGTTGACAGATGCAACACTTAAATACACAAACACACTCTTTCACTAACTTTGGAGGGCAGAGGACGTCCTCTAGGAACTCTTCGATCTTGTTGACATCTGTCTTGACCTCTCCATTATAGGTGATGAAGGGAGGGTGGGTTCCTGGGGCCAGATTCTGCAGATCAGCTGGTTTTCTACCACAAAGAAAAACATAAGTGCAACATTAATATGGCTACGTTCACACTGTCAGTTTGCCCCATTGCCCCATTGAAACAAAACTTACAGTAGTATCTCGAAAACTGTCTGTATGAACGTGCAACGGGAGTCAAGCCCGTATTCTCTTATCAGTTACCATAGCAACGTCCATAAAACTGAAAAGTTATCACTTTTGATATGTCAAACGTCCAATCAAACCGCGAGTTCATCCGTCAAATCTTCATTAACTATCAGCAGCTTTTATATCTTGGTGGAGAGCGGTACATTTGAATCACGTGTAGAACACAAAACTGACTGGAGCAGTGGACTGAAAATAACCGTACTATAAGTGAATGTAACCGTATTAAGGACTCAAATACAGGACTGCCACCGTATTCTGTTGCGGTGTGAACGTGGCCTATGAGTCTACTTCTCGTAATGATGAAATTATTCGTTTTCAAAGAGACTCTTCAGCACATCTCAACAAGTATGTTCAGTCTATAAACCCTACGCAACTTTGCTCAAACAAATGTGACATGAGACCAAAGCCATGGGAACTGTAGAAATGTTTTAGTATTTAACTGTGACAGGGAGGTCAGCATGGCAGAACCCAAGGACATTTAATGAATTGTTTTTCTTTAGAATACAAGGTGATAAGATGCATACAGTTCGGACAATACAGGGTTTTTTTCCAGAGGACTCACAGCTCAACACACACTTCGCTTTGTATAAAACTAGTATTGGTAAATACTAAACCTACCCCTAAAAGAAATATATATTTGCATTAAAAAAAAAAAACAACGTTCTACATGATTCGTTTTTTCCCCAAACGAGGACGTTGTCCCCTGATATCCACAAATGGAGACTGTGAAATATGAAAACACTTGAGGGTTCAGGAACAGAGGGGGGTTGTGTCCCATGAGGCCTTGAAGGCAGGAACACTCTGATCTTACCAACTACAACAACAGGAAATGACCTCACACCTCTGGCATGAGCACAAGGAGCACCCTATCCCTCGTGTTGGCACAAAGGAAAGGGTAAGAGAGAGGAGAAAACAAGCAGCTCGAAAGAAAGAAAGACAGCCAAATTTCCACAAGCATTATCAAAAACGGTTGTTAAGAAAAGTGCTGAGCCCCATTGTACCCTACTCATATTATATTGGATGGACGGACGGACGGAGTCAGAATGTCAGTTGATTTCAGTTTGGGGTCATAAACTTTAGGCTGAACAATGTCTCTGTCTTACAGCCTCATAAGACACAGACTGAAGATCATATGTGGAAAGTCTGAAGAGAAAGTGGGAGAGAGAAATATACTATAGGTGTGGATGTCATCATCGATCGATGTGAATACGTTTAAATATTTATGCACGTGGCGTCAGTCAGGGATTTCAAAAACAAGATAAAAAAGAAAGAGAACCTTGCAATATTCAGACTGTAAGAATCCTTACAGACTTTAAGAAGCATTTAGGATTCACATATACGCAACACAGTGGATACTATATAATAGCAGGTTAAAGTCACAGCTAATATTAGCTGGCTTAACCTCATTTTCAGACAAGTTCTGAAGTTTCAAAATGTTACCATAGATCATTAGTGGCACACAGTTGTGTGCAGAATCTAGTGTTTCTGCTGCCTCACCATCACACTAGTGTCTTATATTCCTCAGTGAAATCCTTTTTTGAAATACACTTTTATACAAATATCTTATCTCAGACAACTGATATCTTATCTCAGACAACTGTGAATAACTAAGATTGTGAATGAAAATGTTAAAGTCCCCCTGGCCTGTAATCAATAACTGTATCCCTTAAAACAGATCTTTGATCACCAAAATGACATATTTAAACTTTTTTTTTTCTGTGAAAAATTCTTCATGCCTTAAATTAGCTTGAATGCAACTGTTCACCCTTGCTTCATTTAGTATACGCAGAACCATGAATATGCAAATCAGCCCCACCTCCACTCAATCACAGCTCAGAGATCCACTCGGTCAACTTACTGAGGGGTATCGCGCTTTACAACATCGAACACATAACAGTAATTAATATGATTAGCCTTTTGCTTGACTACGTTATCAAACAGCTAATAATGTGTTACTAATGTTACACAAACCATGTTCCCGTTCACCATCTCAGAGTCAGACATCTACCTTCTAACAATCAGTATCTTTAGAAACACTTTGAAAAACTCAGAACGTCAGTGGGGAAAGGCATATAGTTCATCATAACATCGTAATATACATCATACACCCAACTATATTGCTAAATGTACCCGATTTTTCAAATCAACAGAAAGGTATACCGGGATAACCTGGCTTCTCTTGAGACTCCACTGCTTCAGAGCGGTCATAGTTAATGATATACTAAAGCCCGCCGGCACGTTGACGTGATTGGTTACAAAGTAGTTTGTGATGTAAGAAACACCAGTGATTTCAAAACGTGTTTGAGACTGTCTTTACATCACTGCAGTTTTAAAGAGAAAATACTCAGCAATGGTGTTGACTTATGAATTGGACTTTAATTACAATATCAGAGATCAATGACTACCCAATACACACACACACTCTTTTGTTTGCTATCTAAAAGGGGATATAAAAACATTAATGATCTACTTATTTTATAAATAATTTTTTTAAATGAAGACAATGCTGTTCATCCCCATGGGAGATTTTTATCAGATTTAAGTCACTTTTGGGGAAACTACAAAAACACACACCTCTTAAGGTCCACAGTGGTGACATTGAAGACCACACCCTTTAGCCACAGGATCATGAAGAGACGCTGAGAAAATGGACAATTGCCGATACTTTCTCCATCACTGCCCGCCTGAAAGAGAAAGAAAAATGTGTTAGTCTGACTTCCGAAAAGCATATGAAATAAATCATCAAAACTGACATTATTCCAATGAGTTGCTCCATATCAGCTGAAATTTCAACAGTGAACATTTTGCAATCACAGGGTCATTATCGTACAACTCTGTATCAGATTATAGCCAGAGAAAACAACTAAACCACAACAAGAAAGATATTTTAACCTGCTCCATGTTACTGAGATTTATTTGACAGGAAGACTCACTTTAAACCAGCTTCCAACACACAAAACCTACATTAAGAGCAGAAGGCAAGCTGACCCCTGACTCAAAACATGTTGTCCTTTTCCAGAATAAAACAAATCTGTTATAACCCAGTGGATGGTGAGAGCTACAACATTCTAAAATGGTGCACTTTCAATACCAAAGAGACCTTCCAAAACCTTCAAAGTCCTGAACATGTGCAGACAAACTTAACTATATACATCTATGTATACTAGAGATGCACCGACGTATCGGACCATTTTTGATTAATTTACAACATCAGCATCTAGGCTATAGCATGAAAAAGGCAGATAAAACAAATCGATGGTTTATTAATTAACTGCGTGAAGGCACTGAGGTGTATAATGTCTGTTGCATGATCCAAGATTGTAATCTAATATTCCTTCTGCGCTGCTGTCTGCATTTAAAGACAAGAGAAAAAACCTCACTCACTACTCTTGACTAAATAACTTTTGTAACTTTCATAAGGATTAATGAATAGGGTGATTTCTGCAATGCGGAAAACTTGGACGGAATCCAGTCATAAAAACGGAATTTATTGTATAATGCGGAATGTCATGGAATTTGTTTTGTTTTGTTCAAGTTTTGATGAATAAATAAAAGGTAGGTCAATACACTTCAAATCACGATATATAATAGTGTCTGCAAATACTAAGCCGCGAAAAGATTATTTAAATATGAATCCTGCATGTTCTGCGTCACTGTGTGAATGAATGGCGCAGACATCTGGTTTCATTTACCACACACACACACACACACACACACACACACACACACACCGCTCGCTGTGTTTTTCAGCCTCTGCCGCCTCACTATATGAGAACATGAATGCATGAACTTCATCTCCAGATTCACTTCATGAGCATTTTACCGTTTCATTTGACAAAATCTATCGTCACGGTCATATCATAAACATACACAGAAACTCAAAGGTCTTCACGGCAACCCATCAAAATAAAAGTTCAGTTTAACGAAGTAATTGTGACAGAAATATATTACTATTGTACAGTAGAATTTAGCTACGTCTCAATGTAATAACATATGTATTTAATTTATACAGTGAAGAATATGCAGTGTTATGTTACATCTGTTTACTTTATTTCTGCACCTGAAAACTGTTAAACCTACCTAAAAAGCACGGTTTATTTCATATGTATCTGTTCTGTTGTGCATTTTTGTTGGCCTGCTGAATGTTAAATGGATCCAATCCATGTTCATTAGAAATTGTTTGATGATGCAGCAATTAACTAGCTAATAACTGTTGTAAATCTATATTGTAAATAATAATAAAAAAAATACTAAATATCGGTATTGGCCAATAATTGTTTGTTAAAATCTTAGCAGTGCATCCCTAATACAGTATATTTACCCTGAGAGCAAAAATGTCCAATAACAGAGATCCTGTCCAATACTGAGAACAGAATTTGACTGCTCATGTGATTTTATGTGAGGCTGTCCAATTATGTTTTGTGTTTCTTTATATTCTAATGAGGGAAATGAGTGCCATTTAAAAAAAAGCATGGTTATGCATCATGTCAAGGAATTCTTTAGCAATGTATTTACTGGCATTTATCATGCCAATAAATCTAAACCTCAAATATTCAGACAACATGTGTATGTGTGAACATTTTTAAAGACATGAATTCCACAGTGGAGATATCACCAAAGGAGCCCACCCTCCTCCTCCACATCTCTCGGCTGAATACCACACTACGTGTGAACTCCAACACAATAGACCTTCGTGTTTTCTTTCTATCTCTCCATTAGTCCTCCGCCAATCTCCAGAAACAAGATGCGTATGATTCAGAGCATAGAGATGTTCCTGTGTGCTTTAGCAATTCAGATTCAGCTAACTATTCAATGAGCTAACAGTGAGTCTGACCTGACTTGAGAGAAACATGCACCAAAATGTCTTGATCTGCCTCATATGTAGAATTTTAAGGCATCAAGGGTAATATTCCAACCATTCCAGTAATATTGTAAAAATATTAATACAATTTAAAATACCTGTTTTCTATTCTTATTTTTAAATGTAATTTATTCCTCTGATGGTAAAGCTTAATCTTCAACAGCCATTACTCCAGTGTCACATGATCCTTTAGAAAATTATAAATATGCTGATTTGGTGCTCAAGAAAAAAATCCTCATAATCAATGTTGAAAATAGTTGTGCCGCTTGATTCATAATTTTTTTCTGAGTTCTTTGAACAAAAGTTCAAAAGAAAATTATTTCTTTATTCATGTGTATATGTGTGTATATTTATAAATAAATTAATACTTTTATTCAGCAAGTACAAATTAAATTAAATGAATCAAAAGTATTAATTTATTTATAAATATACACACATATACACACTGACCTCAAACTTTGGACGTTAGTGTATATCCTTCGTGGACTTGGCAATTATCTCAGAATTTATTGCAATGTCTCAGTCAAAAAGACATCCAAGATATAAATTATTATTAATTTATTATTAGTATTTTTTTAACGGGCTCTTTATCAAAAATTGTTTGCTGTATATTTTTGTGCTTTTCTAGAACACCTGTATTAAAATCACTTGAGTCGAGTTTCCAGTGCATTTCATGTTAGGTGTTACTAATCATTCATGTATGAGTTTTTAATTACAGTTAGGATGCTGCCTCGTAAGGCAGTAGGCAGAGAGCTAGGTTTTGGAACAGACAAGGAGTAACGATTAGCTAGATGAAATCACCATTTATTGAATGAAAACCCATTCCGTACCATTTCAGGAAGGCATTACACAATCATAAATGGTCTGTTCTGGATTCTAGCACGTTCTCAGTTCAATAAGCCACACAGAGCATCAGATATCTGAATCATCTTTTATTCTTCAGCAGTGTATTGTTGTTAGCTCTCTTGTTATCTGGTTTTGCATGTTGAAAAGAATCCAGCAGTCCAATAAACAACAGATGACTTTGTTCTAGAGAGTTCACTCTCTCGCTTTCATTCTTCCTCCATCTCTCTCCCGTCCAGACTCCCTGCTGGTATCTCTTGTTCATACACTTTCGCTCTCTGTGTGGTGAACAAAAGCTTTACTTCTGTTCAGTGCTCATTGTGGCAGGTCCTTCTCCTGCGGACTCTGGGTTCATTTCGAACAGTTTCTTTTGTTAAAAACAGGCAGATGAAGACTGAATTTGTGCCTCTTTCACATATATTAATAAGCTAACATACTCAAAACAAACCCTGCCATTCCAAAAAAATATATAATAATCAGAGGGGAGTAAGAGTCAGAGATTCAATGGCTCAAAATGATTAAGTGATTCCTGGATTCCTGGAAGCTTTCCTGTAGCTCAAACAGTAGAGCATTGGTGCTTGCAACGCCAAGGTCATGGGTTCGTTTTTACAGGGAAAGCAATAACTGATAAGAATGTAAATGTGTACTTGAAATGCAATGTAAAGTCACTTTGGATAAAAGCGTCTGCAAAATGCATAAATGGAAATGGAAATGGATTCTGCCCAATGAAAGAGGGAACAAGAAGAGTATGTCTCATAGGGACAGGACAACAGTTTCCATAGAGACACACAAATGTTCTATCTGTCCTGTAGAGTTCAGTCTATTAGGGCTGACAATTGACTATATAAAACAACCTGTTACACAAACTCACAGCCAAAAACTGCAACATTACAAATATGGGTTATGAAGAAAAACCATTAAAATCAAAGCGTTTTTGCTATAGCTATATATATATATATACACACACACACACACACACACACATTTATTATCAATGTTTCAACATTATCAATGTTGAAAACAGAACAGTAAGTTGTGCAGCTTAATATTTTTGTGGAAACAGTTATACATTTTTTCAGGATGAATAGAAAGTTTGAAAGAACAGCATTTAGGCTATTTGAACTAGAAATCATTATATTATATTATATATTTATTTTCAAATGTCTTTGATGTCACTTTTGATCAGTTTAATGCTATTCATTTAAAAAAATCTTACTGAACCCAAACTTTTGATAGTGTATACAAAAATAAAAAAAAGAAGATTAAGATTAAAAGATTAGAAGATTGTATATATGCCTTTCTGTTCTCTAGATATCACAGATAAAATATCAAAGGAATCCTGTGTGACTGACAGTGATTGGGAATGACAGAAGAAACAGAAAATCCAGTAATAAGAAAAAAAAAGAAGAAAAAACCCAACATCTTAAGTGATTTCTTGTCTGCAAACATCAGAATATTACAGGGCCGGAGATCATTATGGCTCTGTTTATTTACAGACAAAACCCATTCAAATTTTAAGGAAGTAAAATAAATGACTAAATCAGAAATGGTTTATCACAGAGGCCACAAACAGAAGCTAGTGTTGGTCCAATCAGTTTTCTTGTTGCAGTACCAGTAATGGCCTGCAGGTCACCACAGCTGTGGATTCCCCAGGGTGTGTTCTCTACTCATCTGCTCCATTCATCACAACAGAGAGCAAACAGACTTTCCTCACACAAAGAGGTTTAATAACAAGACCAATTGTTGTTATTAACGAGGATGTAGAGAGTGCTTTTCGTCCACTCAAAAGGACGTCGGCCATTGATGTCCTTGCAGAATTTTATTTAAAAGCATCTAAATTTAATTACTTATGGGTTATAAACTAACTCCAGGTGCTTTTCAATCCAATTTCATAAAGAAGCATATTAACTAACTACAACAAATCCTTCGTGTATAGTAGAGCAACAAGACAAGACAAAAAGCATGAACAAAGGAGAGCAACAGGTGGGCTTTCACAAACTTGAGAGGATTCTCTCCCGTTTACTTGTTAAATCCCTTCCTGTCTTCATTTCTCCCCCTTTTTTATTTTTTACTCTTCCTCTTCTCTCTCACCTCCCCTTCTGCAAGGCCTCTGAGGATGGTGGGGAGGGGAGCAGAATATATTCCAGAAATGTCCGGCATGGGCTGTTGTAAGAGGGTTTTGTTTAGGTTTTGCGATGTCGACTGAGGGCAAGCATTTCCTCTGAGACAGCTGCTCACTCATCCAATCTTTATTAAAACACATTCTATTTGACTAAAATAAGCAACAGCTACACAGCACACTACTCACACCTCAAGACATGGGAGCGTCTGTGCTGCATGTTTTTAATCTGTCGGTTTTGAACAGAACTGACGTTGTTCCCTTAAAATCAGAATGGTCCAAATGACCTTTGAAAGAGGCACATGGGCAAAAATGAACGGCAGCAGTGTTTTTGCATTTCTGTTTTCCATAGATGTTGCCCTCTATACACATCTCTCCATTCAAGGAGGTCTAGCTCACTCTCTGATCCATATGGATGACTCTCCAAACACAAACAGAGCCCTTTTGTTCAACACCTCTTAAAAACACATTGGGTGCATCCAAAAGAAAAGAGGGAAAAAACAGATGGCAGTCTGAGGACGTAAAAAGACAGGCTGTTTACCTTATATGGCAACACCGAAACCTCTAAAACATAAAGCTTATAAATTTTTTTTTTTTTTTTTTTTTTTTAAATCAAATTAATAAATAAACCAAAGACAGATAATAAAAGACAAAAGATAATAAAAAGATAATAATATTTATTTATTGCTTTTCTGTTCTAAACTTCCCAACTCTTTGTACACTTTGCTGCTGACGTTTGACTCTCCAAAAAAGTTTTCAAACTTTCTGATTCAGTGAATCAGTTTAAAACATTGAATGTTTAGAATGTCAGAATTGTAGTAAAGAGGATTTTCTGGTTAATACAATTTTTTTTTTTTTTTACATTTTTTAATACAAATATACACATATAGGCTACTGTTGAAAAGGTGATTTTTTTTATTTATAAGTTGGAAAAGCCTGGTATGTTATCAAAGGCTGCCTGCATTTATTTAATCCAAAAGAAAGTGAAAAAGTAATATTGTGGATAAATTTGTAACAAAAAAACGCATTTATTAATTATACAAGTCTTTTTTAAATCCCTATTTCTCAGGTATTAAAAGGTATAGATATAAGTTTTCAGCTATATCACCCAAAAACCTAGTTCATCATCACTATATTCCCTGCTATTATGCTTTCAGTTGCATTATAATAATAATAATAATAATAATAATAATAATAATAATAATAATAATAATAATAATACGTTTTATTTATATAGCGCCTTTCCAGGGCTCAAGGACACTTTACAATGAATAAGCAACAATAATGGCAAGGGACAATGACAACATACAAAACAACAGTAGGTAGATGAGAGTAAAAGTACAGTAAAGGAGAATTAGGTAGATGGGGCAGCATACAGCAGAATACAATCAGACAATGAAATGTAGTACAATTTAAGAATGGTGACATTCAGAAAATAAGTGAGTTTTGAGCATAGTTTTAAATTCGGAAATAGTATTAACACAACAGAGTGATTGGGGGAGAAAGTGCCATAGTTTGGGTGCAACAACACTGAATGATCTGCCCCCCACTGAAGCTAGGCGATGCCGAGGGACAACGAGAAGGCTAGAGTCAGAGGATTGTAAAGAGCGAGTCGGGTGTAGGGGTGGAGCAGGTTACAGAGATGAGGGGCAGCCAAGCGGTGCAGAGATTTAAAACAGAGCAGGAGAATTTTGAATTTAATACGGTAAGTCACTGGAAGCCAATGAAGATCGTACAAAAATGGGCAGAACGCTTGGTGTGGGTAAGTATTCTAGCAGCAGAGTTTTGAATGTATTGCAGATAGCAGATAGGCCAATGAAAAGGGCATTACAGTAATCAAGACGTGATGTGACAAATGCATGGATGACAGTTTCAGCATCTTTGATACTGATAAAGGGACGGAGCTGGGCGATGCGACGTAGATGAAAGAATGCTGATTTAGTGATAGAATTAATATGAGCCTGGAAAAATTATGCCACATTCTCTCACAGGTAAATGCTAAGTATTTCTTAATAAACTGTGCAACACTGTCAGGGACAGATGAATGATTTGAACTCCCTAAAGGAGAAGCACACATAGCTACAGCTGTCCAGTGGAGACAGTGAGTCATGGTGCAGTAGCTGGTAAGTGTGTCATCGTCTCCATCTGATCTGCACTCTCTGTGAGTGATCTCATCTCTTCCAGCACAGCTCTAAAGACGTCACAGAGGGCAACTCAATCTGAATGCATGAAGGTGGAGTCTCTCTCTCTCTCATATATATATATATATATATATAATATTTCACTATATTAGTGAAGACACTGCATAGACTTACTAACCCACCCAACCCCTACCCCTAAACCTACCCATCACAGAAAAAAAAAAATCACACTAGATTTAAATAAAAACATGTTTTGACCCATTTATAATCCTTTTTAACCAGTGAGGACCAGTAAAATGTCCTCACTAGTCGGTTTTCATAATATTTCACTATAAAAGTGTGGACATTTGGCCCTCACAAGAATAGCTAAACCTGTACACACACGGCACAGCACCCACTCCTGCCCTCTATTTCAGCCTCCCTTGTTAGGTCACACTGTGAGATTCCCACAGGACAGGAATGTGTGTGTGTCTGTGTGTGTGTGTGTGTGTGTGTGTGTGGCCAAGGGGAAGTGCCCAGCAGACTAAATTTAGAACCCCAAACAGCCAAACTCTTCACAAATCACAATGTGCTCATTCTCCAGCCCCTGTGCACAATCTGACCACGGTGTTACCTTATAAGGAAGGAAAGAAAAAGGGAAGGAGAAAGAGAAAAAAAAATAAGACATACAGAGTGTAAGAAGGATTTCCAATTGCAGAGAAACAGATTGAGACACATTCATTTTTCAAATGACATTCGCATCAGGAAATCTATGATTTCATGTACTGATATATGGATGGTATTGGGACCCCTTTTGAGTGGGAAGAAAGTCATGCTCTCTTACAAAGTTGCTATTTAGACTCCTGGGGGGAAAAGTATCACGGTTTAGACAAAAATATTAATCAGCATTTTAACATTGTGAAATAAGAAATATTTTTTAAGTTATTAAAACATGATTTCTGAACACTGGAGTAATTGCTGCTGAAAATTTGGCTTTGTGATAATTACATTTCAAAATATTTAATATACTTATTTTAAACTGTAATATTTTTTCAAAATAAATATACTGTGAAACGCATCATTACCTACCCCGTTCACGTGAAAGTAGTCTTAACAAAATCGCTTATGTGCAAAGGTACAGCCAACTTTCAACTGGCAAAATTGTCTGTGGTCATCAACAGCATCTAACGTGTACTGAAGCTGAAACATTTCAAAACATTCACTCAAATTGGTATCTGAAATATTTATTCAAAAAGCTCAGTTTCCCTTCAAACGCTTATAATAAGGAAAACAACTGAACATTCAAAAGTGGGAAAGATACATAGACATCTAAAAATAAATATACTGGCATTTGAATTCTGCATGTTTCCAGATTCCATGCAGGCCTCCCGTACGTTACGAAGTCTGTGCAAACATTCCCAAAACATTCCTCCCAACAAAAAAGCAGACCCCAGACTGATGACTCACAGCCACGCTCCCAGCCTGTCATCGGTCACCAGCACACACACACACACACACACACCAACGGACACATGCAGAGTCTCGCCTGACCTACACCACTGGTTACACAGTGTTGCACCAGCTGAATAAACAAGTGTTTTTCAAATGAACAAAAACATGGAGATCACTTTCTTTAGGAGAAGAGAGACAATCAGCTGTGAGATCTGACAAGACTAAACGCATGCAAATCAATGCCAGATTCCAAAATGAGCTTATAGGCTAAATTACCCCATATAATAATTCAGAATCAAATCCCTCCTGCTTAGAAGACCTTGGTCAAATTTGCCTACATTTAACATTTAAAATAAAATTCAAATACTGGTGTTGTTACAGGAGTCATAGTACAGTGACATCCAATGCCATTATGGCACAGGACATCCACACAATCCTGGCAGTGCTGACACAGCTTTACTGAACTCACAGGCATATGCCTGTTAAACATGGCAGCAAAAGGCTGTCACACACCAACACAAAGTTAGATAAGAAAAAAAAAATGAGTAAAAAATGATCTATTCTATGTCTCACTGTGTTCTTCCACTTATCCACCGGTGCCCGCAGCGTGATGCTGCTCCACACAAACTCCATCTCTTCATCTGCTCGGAGTTTGGGTCACTTTAACATACATTTGGGAATGCAGCATGCGGCAAACATCTTCCCGTACTTGTAACGAGACAGCCACAAATATTATTGGTGTAATTTCTTAAAATATTTTAAATCATATTTTTAAAAAAATCAAAATTATCAGAAAAACCACAATTACTTTTCTTCCCTAAACTGTGCAGCCCTATAAACTAACTACACTGAAATCTTGTTTCCTGATACGATATTATAATAAACCCTCCAATATTTAAATATTCAAGTCACTATGTGAATATTTTATATGATTAAATACATGATATTTAATATACATCCAATAAGTTTCTTGTTTAATTTGACTTGAGGAGCATTCCCAGAAACTAAATATTTTGCATCAATCATCTGTTAAACACAAACCTCCAAGTGTACTCTGACTCGCATATTCTGTCTGCTCCGATTAAGGATGAGTGACCGACGTGACAAACTTTTCATTGGTTTGAAAATAAAGGACATGCCCACACAGAACCAAGAGGACACAATGGAGCTCCAAACAAACGGATAAAACTTGCGCTATCTCGCTAAGGCTCGCTATCCTGAGATGACTGCAATGCAGCTTTCTAGATATCAGCCGTCTGTGAACGTGACTGGCTGAAGGACATTAAAGAGAGAGAGAAAACAGGGGGTGAAAAGTTTGAGCCAGTATTTTGTCCTTCAGACTGTTCAGTAAGGACAGATCTCATGCAGTGAAAGCATTTGACTCTGGTGCAACTGGATCCCTAAAGGCCAAGAATGTGTCCATGTCTGTCTGCTCTAACAGTCCTGTGTCATTGTGAGAACACACGAAAACACACAAACTTTCTCCGATCAGAAAACAGACATGCTGGGGTTCTCACCAATCTTTTGGAGCATTTAAATGTCTGTGTTTATTTAAGTTCCCATCTTGGCAGCTGATAAAACACTGAATTGCATATTTAACCATGAGAAAAAGACTGACCACTAGTTCGGGTTAAAAATGGAAGCTGTGAGACATGAAAGGACACTCTGAGCTGTCCCATAATCCTTCTCCAAAACGCTTGAGGTTTCGACAGACATGTCACTGTCTACAGCACAGCAGATCTGAGCCTATGAACTCCTCATGAATATCAAAAAAGGTTAAACAAAACATTTCACAAGTAAGACTCAGCATGTCCTGTTTATTGTCTAAGGAGCAATGGTTCCTTTAAAAACGCATACGAAGATAAAAATAAGGCCAAACTATGTCACTCAATTCATGATTAAACTATAACTCTGCAGGGAAAAATCGCTAACATCAGCTCAAACAAAAATCAAACCAAAGGCAAAGCACACTGAAGTCATCTGACTCCACATGCAGCCTAAACAATAATTAATCTAAAGAGCCAATCAAAGCAGAGCAAGGGTTATTGTGGTTGCATCATCAGCACCTGGACTGTGTAAAGCACCTGAGTGACAGTGTCCTTCTGCAAAGTAAACATCACCACCGTCACATGGTGATCTGGCTCATTTTCCAGAGCTATCAACTCCATGTGCACACTGAGGTAGAGGATTGGGTAGATCTAAATTATTATAAATTGTAAAGAAAATGTGAATGAAACTCACACTGCTTCCATAAAAATGCTAGGGTGTTGTTGGTGGTTGCTTAAGGGTGTGTTCACACTTGGCATCTTTGGTTTGATTAAAACGAACTCTGGTCTGGTGCGATTGCTCTGTTACTGTGGTTCATTTGAATAAGTGTGCCATCTGAACCCTGGTAAGCACCAAACAAGTGAACCAAAACCCTTGAAAAGACGCTTCCACACGAACTCTGGTGTGGTTCGAATGATAGGTTGTTTTTACACTGGACACGTTTGCTGTGGTCCGAGTCCGATCACGATTTGTTCTGGTTTCACACTACACTCGATTCTAGCGAACCCTGGTGCATTTGCGTGCATCTTACGTCATCACAAACATGCACAAACATGATAGAAAACAGAACGCAGGTTAATATATTGTGCATTTTATTTATTTGTTGCTGTTATGCACAGCAGAGTAAATAACACTTGGGTTTACTCTGTATGTGTGTCACATGAAGGCGGCTTTCTGCTGCTTGCAAACTGAATCTTTAGAGGAGACTTTTTTTTATGTGATTGCACGTGATATGCGCAAATACACTGCAGGCTCACTCTCGCTTGTATCCAAGGTAAATCATCAACGCCCTCATCCCTTACATGCGTTTTATTGAACAAAATACATCGTAATCGGCTACAACACGTGCAGGTTACTTTTCTTCCAAAACAAGTGCACACCTGAGTCCATGTTGCTTTCACAATGTTGCGAATCACAGCAAAGTTCGAGTGCAAGCGAACTCAGACTACCTCCTTCAGGTAGTCTCGGGTTCGAGCCTCGGTTCGCTTCCAGGTCCACATGACAGCACATTACCGATTTTTCATGCGAGCCGTGCCCCATTCCGAACTAAAATGCCGGTGTAAAAACGCCCATATATGAACGCAAAATGGACCAAAGACATGTAAACGAACTAAAACGGGTAATGATTAGGCCTGAACGATTAATCGCAACAAAACCGCACGCGATTTGCCATTATCTTATGCGCAGCTTGTCAGTGGAGTGCGGCTGATTGGTAGTAAATACTGCCCCGTTTGAACGCCAGAGGGCGCTCTCACGCAAAACACGCTAAATATGCCCCGCCGCAAAAGTACAATAATGCACATCATTCCATGAAAGCCCTATCGCTGTATCTGAATAAGGCCCAATGACGTGACGTGCAATTTTGATGTCCAAACCCCTTTATGAAGTCAAAATAAGGAAATGTTTAATAAAAAGCACATTTATTGAATCTATTGATCTCTGTTTATCAAATGATATGAACATATATTGAGGGTATTACAAAGTGTAAGAATTATTAGACATTATAGTCACATAATGTCATACCGGATAACTGTCCGGACCTTAGAGTGACATACAAAAAAGCCAAACAAACTGTAAAAAATCTAATAAACCCTAACATCTCTGCCACAGGCATTATTGTATGAGTCTTGACAACAATATATTTAAATATTACAAAGAATATGACATCCAGTTAATTGTTAGGCTTTGGAGCATTCTGTCCCAAAACTGGCTGTCAGCCAATGTCATACGGGATAACAAGCAAACTGGAGCAATTTTATTGTGAATTTTATTTTGACACGATGTGAGACAGCATGTTACACAATCAGGAAGACCCTAAAGGGCCCCCAAACAATGGTGAAAGGTAAGTATGTCTTTCATAAAATGTGTTTAACTTACCCTTTTTCCTCACTAGCACACTATGTAGTAAAATCATGTGTCATATGGGATAACGCTAAAATAACATATATAATGTGGATTTTATGTAAATATGTTTATTTAGCATGAATTTACATATTTGGAAGTTGAAGGTAAAGGTTGCAGATTTCTATAGGTAGCCAAAAATACTGCCTGATTAAGATTTAAACTGAGTTTTGTCATACCGGATAACAATTTTGTCATATAGGATAACAGTTAGTTTCTGTTAGCCCATAATGTCATCCGTTATCTTGGGTGGCATGTGTTTGACAATATATTTTTATACAGTTTTCAGCTTTAATTTGTATAATTTCCATTCAAATTGTGATATTAACATATCATTAACATTGTTTAGTTGAATATTAGCAAATTATATAATTCATAATAATATTTAATTACAATTACATTTAATTATTGTCCAACCTGTCATATTGGGGAATCCGCCTCTTTAAGAACAGGCCATCCACTCTAGTGACATCAACATGCATTTTTTTTTTTTTTGCTTGATGGGCATGTTTGACTCATGGCCCTAGACCAGGTATGTAAGAAATGAATTTTGAAAGAAATCGGCCACTAGTTGGCGCTAACGAGTTTTACGGCTCTGTAATCACGTGGTGTTGCACACACCCACACAATATGCATATCATTTGATAGATCTCCTCATGCTGAACAACTTTGCCTCAAGATCCACTGCTGTCAATCAAACCGTTCATTAAATATTCGTGAATATGTTTAAAAACCTACTTTTGCGAACTAGTCCTAGGTTTTTTGCCCGATCGGAACCAGACCAGTCTAGGACAATTCTCTGGACACTCTAGATCAATAATTATTGAAAAAAAGTTGAACTTTTGCATTTGGGTGGCTGTAACAGGGTCATTTAGAAAAGGGGCTTGGCAAAATACACTAAAAAGTCTATAAATCCTAAAGGAAAACTCGAAAATTGATGAGCCTATGTGACATAACATTCTAAAAAAGCAAGCAAAATTTTATGGAGATTGGACCATAGGTGGCGGCGCTATAACTGTCAAAAAGCTTTGAAAAACACATATTTCCTAGTAAATTGCCTGTATTGGCTGTAAATGGACTTTTCCATCTATTATTTCAGTGGTTAAAAGCTTGCTAAATAAAACTTAATGTCTTAAATGCTTATGTGCTTAAAGGCCTTAAGGGCTTAAATGCTTGAACCCCGACAATGTCTATAAAAAATGTAGTGTTCATTTAATGAAATTTAGTAATTCAAGGTACTTCAACCCATTAATAAGATTTTTCTTTATAAATATGTTGTTCAAATAAATGATGTTCAGTGAAATGAGTGAAGATCGCCTACTTTAACCCTTTACATTATTTATGAATATTGATGTAGAGTGACTATGATCATCAATAAAATGGTTCAAGGTACTTTTCAGTACTAAATTAAACCTAATGTTGAAAAGTTGTGCTGTTTTGATATTCATAAACATGAAAAAAATTGTTTAAATGTATTTGTATACTTGCCAAATCTGGGAAGAAACCACACTGAGTTTGTGTGTAACAGTTTACACACTGAAAACCACATCTGTATTTCTTTACAGCCTAATTAATTTCCTTAGAAAAACATTGCATAACATTAATTATTTATGAACATTATTATGTGTAAGTGTTGTAAAAATGACAATTCATGTGTTAACTCATATGGTGTCATACCGAGTAACAATTTAAGTCAGGCGGGATAACGCTGTTTTTTTCCATTGAAATGCATAATTTCACTTCATGGAGTTGAGGAAACAATAATAACATGTTACCAAGTCCAGTAAAACATTTTCAGACATTTTGCATTTTAAATCACATTGCAGTGTTAAAATGTGTGTTAAGAACTTGAACAAAAGGGTCACGTTTAAAGAAATCACAATATAATGAGAAAAAAAAAGTTGTGCAAATTTTTTTTTCTGAGCTCTAAATATTGTTTACTGCATCACTTTATATATTCATTAAGTATTATTGATTTGAAAAGTTTTAATATTATAATATTTAGAAAATGCATTAACGTTATCCCGTATGACATTTTGACTGGTGTCGTCACATGATTCTCAGTTAAACTGCTTAAAATACATTGTTTAAAATTGAGATTTTAGTAACAAGTAAAAAACATCCCCATAAAGATAATAACTACTTTGATGTGCAGTTTTAACCTATTTGAATTTTTTATCAGTTGAAAACCTTATTTGTCACTGGCCCATAAACAGAAGATTGAAACGCTTTGATTAAACATGCTTATAAACACACGACTGCCTTATTCTGTGTAAGAAGGTACATCATCTCACAGAAGGATGCTCAACTGTCGTTATGAAGTGAGTTTGGGGTGAATGCATGTTATTAAATGTTGTCTGTTGTTGGAAGAGGTTCATAAATGCTTCTCATGTTTTGGAAAGATGTTTGACGCGTGTTGTTTTTTCAAATGCACGTTATAAGTGACTCAAACTCACAGTGCTTTCAGATGGAGCAGCGTTTACAGAGCCGTACATCAATGACAAACTGCACAAAAAAAATAAGTCGCAGCCTTTCCTATTTTAAAATCGCGATAAGCCATCTCGATTTAAGTGCTATTACATGGAAAGTGTGATTAATCGTTCAGCCCTAGTAGTGATGTCACAAAATGTGACCCTAAAAAGGACAGAATGCTCAAGCATAAGCCTACCCGTTTTTGCCATCACAGTTTGGTAAAGGCATCAGAACCGCGTCTCCTCGCAGCAAATCTTCGTTTGTATGTGTGACTGCCACTGTTTTGACTCCTTTACACATTTTTTTTAAGCTCTTCACAAGCTGGTCAAAATACCATCATATGTAGGCTACGCACACACAACGAGTGCATTTATCCTAGCACACACCATTGTTTTGGATGTTTGGCAAGCGCCGACACGCCATAAAAGCCGACCAATCAGGTTGTGAACGTATTCCTATGCCTTTAGGTTCGGTGCCACTGTAAACGCTAAGCGGACCAGGACAATGGCTGCATCTAAATATACTGCTCTAAATATCTGTAATTTACCACACTTCTAGATGTTGCAGTCTGACATCTGATCTGATAACCATGAGATCTGCAAATCCTTCCGCCGTCCAAGGCTTCATTACTGCTGCATCATACTCTAGAGAAGTCACATCAATTTAATAGACACTGATCCCATTAAACCTCTGAGGCTGATCTCTAAATCTCAAATCCATTAGAGAACACTATAGGATACTAAACGAACCAACCAACTAAAAGAAAGACAAAGAATTCTAAACCAGTAAGTACTGATCAGATTCAGCCACACAAGAAGTCTGTTCAGAGCCCTTTTGAAACGCTTTGTATACTAACACATGCTGCAGTGTGCTTTAATGGCGATCAAAGCAAAAATCTGAACATGCACATGGTAAAGATGACCAGCAGGTGCAGCTGTACAGAGGGAGGGAGGGAGGGAGGAAGGGAGATGACTGCATTATCAGCTGCTAGCAGGGGCAAGGTTTGCTTGGTGTCTATGGCAACAAAGGGGCTGGTCCTGCTGTGATGTTGTGCTGGAAGAAAAGGTGGAACAAAGATGCATTACATACATGCGGTTAATTATGAATGAGAGGGACATAAAACGACAGAAAGGGAGGGAAAGAGGTCACCGTTATCAGTGTTATCATCTATTGCAGTGTGTGTGCACTTTCGAACAAATAAAACTAAACTCTCTTTACCCAGGCGCTATAGAAACAAAACACACACACTATAAGTGTCGCTGTCGCTCATCTGATATCAGCAGACTCTGTCAGTGCTGAAAGAGGGAGACCTGCGGTCTCTCTTCATGCTGTTCCACATCAAAGCCACAACAGCAGAATTGTTTTAGCACTTGCTCATGTGCTAATTTTGGATGCTGATTTCCTATGTCATGATCACTGAACTGAACTGCAGTAGAAAAAACACTGCTGTGTGTCAAGCTGTCTAAATACAGGACCAGCAGTTATAGACAATTTCCTGACAACCTCATTCATAAAATCGCATTACATTAGAAGTACAGTATCACTGAGAACTACATTATGTTATCAGACCGATATCAAGCACTTAATACAGTGTATGACACATCACAAGATGCTGAAGAATACTCTTAAAAAGGGCATTAGGAAGAGAAAAAGACGGTCAATTTATATTTTAAAAAATATTAAATAAAAACTGCGGTTTTGTGACTTTAAAAAAAAAAGCCCTCTAAAATGAGAATGACCCTATATTATTTTTTAAAGTGCCCCTATTATGCCATTTTAATTTTATTATGTTTTGGAGGTCTCCTACAACAGGTTTACATGCATCTTCAAAGGTAAAAAAAACTGTTTCATTTTCTCATAATATGCATTGTACATCACCACATTTTTCAATGATTCTCAAACGGCTCATTGAATGAATCATTAAATCCCTCCTTTCGGTGAGCTACTCCGCTCTGATTGGCCAGACAGCTCAGTCTGTTGTGATTGGTCTACTGCTTACAGTGCTTATTGGAAGCTAAACGCGCATTACCATAACTGAACTTCAGCTCAGGAGGCTTCCTCAGTCCTCAGTGATTGTACACACTGTAAAGACAGTAACGATGATGTTGATTTTACCACATCAATCCAAACACGAGTCTGATGATGATGCATTGGAATAACTAGTTATTCAACCCGAACCTCTTGGCAAAGACGACATGAGCAGGAAGTTTCTCAGTGATGCGCTAATCAGTTTGAGGTACATTATGAGATGTTGCAGCTGTAATTTCTCACCATCAGCATTAAAAAGTGTATTCATCAACAAACCGATGTGTTTTTCTTATTTATTGCGGTGGACATGCAGGAACTGTATTAACTGTATCAATAACAGCGCGTACGTTAGCCGAGCACTAACATGAATGACTGATGAAACAAAGTTTGCAAAACAAATCTGCATTAATACAAAGTTTTAGGTAATAGTGGCCCACAGATGATTTGAGGTAGTATTTGAGTAAGACAGTAATAACGCGAGTTAGCTGGAAACTTACACAATATAAAACACAGTATATTAAAACGAAGTATTTTGAACACTCGATAGAAAATATTTACATCAATAATTATTCACACTTACAGGTTGTGATTCTGAGGAGCAAGCTGGTCCAACTAAACTGGGTACTTGACCCATCTTTCACAAGCAAGCGTTTTGCGAATCCTGCATTGAACTCCCGAGATTTGAGAAGCAGTCTTCAGTAAAATGACGTGTTTGAAGGCAGGACAAGTTGTTTGTGGCCAGACAACATACAACATAGACAGAAATTATGCAAATGGATTATCTAGTGAAATAGAACTGTAAAGCAGTGGGATATGAATTACAGATGACTCGTTTAATCAGTTCTTTCTTTTGGTAGACATTAACTTTATTTATCGTGCACTTTCGACTTTACAACTTTGCAGAACGTTTACATTCACAAAAAGCTATATTACACACCGCATGAAACGGAATATTCGAAAAACCATAATAGGGGCACTTTAATGGTGTTAGCCTATAGAAACACAAACATTAATAAAAAACAAAAAATGTAAAACATTATTTTAAAATTATATACTGTTTTATGGTAAAAAACAAAACAAACAAAACATGATTATTTAATTTTTTCTGAAATACTTTGATTTTAAATATTAATAGGCTTTTGTATTTGTCTCACTCTGGATTTTTGGATTTTTTTCAATAGGAAATATGCAAATGCAGTCAAGAAAACTCAACTCCACTTCTCAGATTTCATGTAGGGTCTTAATCTGTTAGAAAATAAAGCCTGTATTTAAAATATGAGTCTGTTCTAATGTTTTACAGGGTCACTTCACAACTTCTCGAAAAGAGCTGACCTATACAAGTGTCTTCTATTGTGACAAACTGCCGCAATGTTCATTGAATTATTAATTACAGTCCATTTAATACAGCAGAGGCATCCTTTAATTAAAGCCTCGGGAATCATAAACTTCTGGTCAGCGTTTTCAAGACTGAAATCCAAAGTCCTTAGCTTTAATACACTAGTAATTTAGTAACCATGCGGTTCAGAGAGGAGAGCTTGTGTCGCACATTTCCAAACGGACATCAGACCCCAAACATCCAGTTAGGAGCCCCCTCCTCTTTCTGTAAATCCCTCCCCTCCTCCACTTCCCTTCTCTCCCTCCTTTCAGTCTTTCAGGAGTTTTCCCGCTCTGCCGGGCAGAAGGCCTTCGGAGGGAGAGAAAAGAAGAGAAAAGCAAGGGAAAGAAAGAGGACAGCAGGGTTCCCTGCAGTGGAGAGGAATTCGAATAATTCCAGTTTGATTACTCTGAGATCCAGAGGAGGACTGGATTCTTTCTATTCAGTTTATATTGGAACTAATATCTTGAGAAGCAAACCAACAAGAAACAGATCCTGCTAACACCATCTCTGGTGACATTAAACAGATCTGACTGATTCATGTGTGGAGTTAAAATATGACACTGTTATGAAGGCAAAACAATGTTGAAGTAGATAAAGAAAGGCGAGGTTTATGTGTTCCATTCAAAGGGTATTCAAAGGGTTTCACATACAAACACAATGCCCTTACTAAACAGAAATATCTTGAACTGTAGCACAGCATTTGGGCTCTTTTGGCTCTGTTTAATGCAAGCCTGGGTTCCTCTGTATCCTGTAGCGGACGGATTTCCTGCAGTCGGGATTAGGAACTGCAGATGTGCATTGTTTCTCATGCAACCTCTCCTCAAACCCACGTGCTTTGTGCGTTTAGATGAGGGAGAAAACTCTTAGCCCTTTATTTTTGTCACATATAATCATATAAATATGAAAGAAACAGCACATAGTCCGATAGTGAGTGATCTTGAGAAAACGCCTCCACCCATTTGACATTCACATGGACACAGTGTCATCATTCAGTCTTACTGTAAAACACAATGGCTGAATCATATTTCTGACATCGTTTTGGATATATTACGGGTTAGGGGATTGTGAATTAAAAAAACATTAAAATGATTCAAAAAACATAATTATTATTCAAATTATAACAGAAGCATGTGGGTTTGGAAGGTGTAACGTTAGGCTTAACGTTAGAGACTGACAGTCTCGCCATTCACTTTCAACGCTTCTTTTTTTCCATATAATGAAAGTAAAAGGTGACAAAGGGTATCGTTCTGCCTAGTATCTCGTTTGTATTCACAAAAGAAAGTCATTTGGGTGAGTAAATGATAGCAAAAAAATAATAATAATTTTTTGGGTACACTATCCCTTTAATCCCTACTTAAGTTAAATGATTGGAGTTTCTTAGTCAGACTCCTAGTCTTACCTTCACAAAAAGCTCGATGACGGCTTCGTTATCCCCCTTCACACCGTTTTGAGGTACCGAGAGAGACATCCCGAACTTCTGCCTTTATACGGACACGTTCACAACAACAATCCTCGATTTCTTCACCTTGGCACAAAAAGTTTTCCTTTCACGCCTCCCTCTTTCTCGAACCGAGTTTTTCGAGCACAAATATCACTCTGTGTTTTTACCAAGCGCAACCGAAATACCGAGAGTCCGATTAAATCAAGCAATGAGCTTTTCCACGAGATTCTACAACCTAGAAACACATCACTGAGAAAACCCGACAGAGTCCGCTATGTCTCCTCCTCAACTGCTCTCTCAGGATGGCGACGAAGAGGGGGTGAAATCAACGGGAGTATTTAAGGCGGTGATGTCATGCGCAGTGGACTGAACGGGCGCGACCGAATCGGTACCGTGCCGCGTGCACAAGAACTAGAGCTTCCTGAATGCTAAATTTATATAGAAAAATAATCTGACTTTTATTTTAATTCTCATATATTGTTACAGAGAAAGCTTTTAACAACATAGATAACAGAAAAGTAAATCAGTTTCTGTTAACGAGTTTATCTATATAGCCTATATCTAACCTAACAATTCTGTAAAATAATTGTTAAATATGGTATTTTGGCAGAAACTGTGTAACGTGTATTTCTTGGTTATTATTTTTTATTCTTCACAGAGTCGAATCTTTTGTTCGCTAATCCGTTTAGTTACCTTTTCTATACAATTTCAATAGCCTATACCTGGCCTATACCACTAGGTAGCGACAATTAAAGTAATCAGTGACAGGTTAATTAAAAACTTGCCTGAAATCACTGAAAACTGAGAGCCACACAGCATCTGATCACTGGGTTTGCATAAATCATTTCACTTTTAATAAGTGTTTTCTCAACATTGCAACATTGCATATCTAATCAGCATTACTTTAATTATTATTTGTCATCACTCAGTGAGTCATTTAATGTATTACTTTCTATAGGAGGATTTGTATTTCAAACACATTAAAATGTACAATTTCACATTGACATGCAATGCAGGGATTCCCCAACTTTTTTGTCAGCTGAACTTCTTTGCCCTAATATATGTAAGCCCTTAGATTTTAAGTTAATAAGTTAGGTCAATAATAAAAAATAAATCAATAATAATAATAACATAATGTTCATGGTTCTCTGATGTCAGTTAATGGTCACATGACATGCAGATAAACACATTTAAAAAAAATATTTTTTAGTAAATGTTTTAATTTGATTTGTTTTTATTTTACAATTATTTATTTTAATTTGTAATTCTTATGATTTAATTACTTGAAAGCTTTCCATTAAAATCACGAACCCCAGTGTGTGAAACCCTGACCTAATGTAATATTTAAGGCATGTAATATTGTTGCTAACAAAGAATGGAATATATTTTCATTCTCTTTTTATTTTCATATCAATATGGTACAAGATTATCCTATTCAAATCAATGCGATAAACGAGTTAGGTTAAAAGTAATCTAAAAAGTAATCAAAAAGTAGTCCGAATACATTACTTAAAATGAGTCATCTAGATTACCAACTACAATTTTTGTCATGTAATTTGGAATCAGTAACTGACAGCAATTTGTAAGTAATCTACCCTGCACTGTGTGTATACATGTATACATAACATAACAGTACTTCCAAATTTCAAATAAATATATTGTCATTTAGAGCATTTATTTGTTGAAAATGACAACTGGTCAAAATAACAAAAAAAGATGCCATGTTTTCAGACCTCGAATAAAGTATATATTCATTTTTAAACAACACAGTACTAATGTTTTAACTTAGGAATAGTCAACTTAAGTTCACCTAATGTTTTAATATAAGAGAAATCAGTATGTAGTGGAATAACCCTGATTTCCAATCACAGCTTTCATCCGTCTTGGCATGCTCACTATCAGTCGATCACATTGATGTTGGGTGACACTATGCCCAACATCTTTTTGTCATGGACATCAGAGAACCATGAACATTATGTTATTATTATTGACTTATTTTTTATTATTGACCTAACTTATTAATTTAAAATCTAAGGGCTTACATAATATTAGGGCAAAGAAGTTCAGCAATCCTTCTTTGCGAAGGATGCATAACTCAAGCCACGTACAAGATTATCCTGAAAAAAAATTGCCTCGTTCTGCTCTGACAATGTTCCAACTCGAAGGATTATTTTTCCCACAGGACAATGCTCCAATCCACACGGTCAGGCCAATCAAGGGGTCGATGGAGGACCACCAGATCAAGACCATGTCATGGCCATCACAATCTCCAGACCTGAACCCCACTGAAAACCTCTGAAATGTAAGCAAGAGAGTCACCGACCATTAAATAAAGCCAAGCTGCTTGAATTTTTTTGCCATGAGTGGCATAGTCACCCAACAGCAATGTGACCGACTGATAGGGAGCATGCCAAGACACATGAAAGCTGTGATTGAAAATCAGGTTTATTCCACCAAATATTGCTTCAAAATATTGATATTGAATATTGCTTCAAATATTGACGTTAAAACATTAGTATTGTATGTCCCAAAACCACATTGGGAAAAGAAATGTTCTTTTTTTCTTTATCCATAAAATGGAAGTCAATGGTAACCAGCATTTATCCTACAGAAGACAGCCATACAAGTTTGGAACGACATAAAGGTGAGTAAATGACAACAGAATTTTTATTTTTGGGTGAACTATCCCTTTAAGATGTTTTTTGTTATTAACAATGATCTTCCAGCACACTGCAGAAGAAACAGCAGTTTCAGAAACACAGCTCTCCATTATTACTTAGTCTGACCTCTAGGGACAGTGTAAAGACCATGGTAAAGAAAGACCTCATGTTTATCTCTGAAATATCCATGTATTCCCACAGCAGCCTGCAGTTAGGAAGCAGGTGGCACTATAAAATAACAACCAGGGCATAAACACTGTTGCCTTGGTCTGTTTTTTGCAGATCAGTCCTCGTTAACCACATTACACAGTAAGAACTCACTGAGCTTTCATCTGTGGCCGCTTAAGATCTGTCTCCAAGTGTTGCCAAGGTGACAACATGTGTCATCACCAGACCTGGGACACCACAGGCTTTCCACAGAACCATGGACTAGCAAACATATGTAAAATAGCCTTACATGCAAAACAGCCTTGAATACATTACATCCAAAATGTATGTAATTCTGTTTGAATCCAATTGTCACCATACTAGTTTGGTTTAAAAGGAAACAAATCAAATTGAGGATATGAACAATTATACAACTCAAAGAAAAGGATTTGAGACAAAAATATTTTCTTTCATTTTAATGTGACTGCTCAAAGCCAGAAATTACTGCAGGGATCGACAATTCCAAACACAACTTAGGTTACAAAAAATATAAAGCAAAAATAAAGAATGAAAACAGACTTTTCTAATTTGTTCTCATGTGCACAGTAGAGCTCTGGAGCGTTGCCACAATGCTCAGATGAACAGGAGAGAGCAGCCTGCTGGATCAGCTCTCTGGGTGTTTTGGTTTATGGATCATGCACACTAGAGGACAAACACGCTCGGGTCTGCCTTCCATGCAAACAAAACACTCGTAAAAGGTCCTGCTGAAGTGAGGCGAGAATCCTTAGGCCAACTTGTACATTATTAACTCAGAACTGCAAATAAGCTTTTCATTTGTTTCATCATGACCATAAAAGCAACAGGAATCATAAAGAGGGATTGGGGACTAAAAAAAGGTTTGTTTTTGGATAAACAGTCATTGACAGTATTTAAGGTTGGAGAAGAGGACAAATTCTGATCAAGAAGCTTCAGCTGCTCAATCATTTTCACATCATAAAACTCCTCAGCAATAAACATTCCCAAAAAAAATCCAAACAAACAAAAGTCTAGGGTGAATTTTAACAATTTGTACATTCTAAAGCTGAACCAACATCAAACATTTAAAATGCAGAGAGTGGAAGAAAAAGAGGGAAATGTAGGGTGTAGTAGAAATTCCCTCAGGACTGAGATGGAGACATCTGGGCCTTCCTCATTGAGCGGAGAGCTTTCTCACGTAGGTGCTTCTCCAGATCATCCAAACTGTCTTCTACTTCACTCTCTGATTCCTTCAGGAAAGGTAGCATTAATTATGTCTGACTCAAGCATAACAAATATGCTTAGGCTTTTACCTTACATAGAACTTGTATATGTATGGTAAAAATGGAGAGACACTTCATATTACTGGACTACAGACAGCTTTAAAAGTGTAACTTCACCTTTTTCTGGTCAGAGTCTGGCTCTGCTTCCTGTCCGTGTGCTCCTGCCGCCCCTCCGCTCTTTTCTTCTCCACTCTTCTCCTTCTTCTGTTTCTTATGCTTCTTGTGTTTTTTCTCTTTCTTGTGTTTCTTCTCTTTCTTCTTTTTCTTCTTCTTACCACCTTCTACATCTGAGTTCTACAGAACAAACAAGGAGAAAAAGTTGAGACCCTTTTGGCATTAATCCTAAATACGGTAGTTTTAATAGGATCCATTTGTAAAAACAAACAACTGAAAAGTTTGGAAACTAAAACCAAATACAAATTTGGTTTTAGAAGCCTCAAAGCTCTCTGGAATTTTTTGCCCCCAGTTTGGGGCAAGTTTGAGACCAAAGCTTGGGTAGGTGTGGCATACCTTGTTAGGTGATGGGCTTGGGGAGACACTGCTGTTCTTTTTGGCAGGTGGAGGTGGAGAACGGCTAGCAGAGCGAGAGGGTGAGACTGAAGCAGGTCGCTTGTGAGCCGTGGGAGGAGGAGGAGGAGAAGCAGATGGTGAATGTGAAACCTGTCGCCTTACAGGCTGGGGGCTCTGAGAACCTCTACAAATGGACAGGAAGAGAGTCATTCAGAGATTGTTCATCTGTTACACAAATAGAAGCGGAGCTATAGAAAAACGTACCTCTGAGATTTGCGTGGTTCTGGTGTGCGGGAAACCCTGCGAATGGGTCTGGTGCTGTGAGACGGGGACGTCTGACGTCTTTGTCTCTGCGGGGATAAACTCGAGGGGCCGTATCGAGCTGGAGGACTGGAAGACACTCGAGTAGAGTGGGCAGGGGGAGAGGAGCGGGCATCCCTGCCCCGTTGGGCTGCAGAGGGATTTGGAGAGCTTCTACGGTGGCGGGGTGGAGGCGAAGCAGAAGTGGGCGGAGTACGTCTTTTTCCTGGACTACTGCCACGGTTCCGTTTAGGGGATCGACGTTTGGCCATAGGGGAGGGTGATCCCCTACGCTTCGCCACTGGCGAGAGAGATGCCCTGCGCTTGGCCACTGGTGAGGGAGACGCTCTGCGTTTGGACATAGGTGAAGTAGACCCTCTATGCTTGGACACAGGTGATGGAGACCCTCTGCGTTTGGACATGGGTGAAGGAGACCCTCTGCGTTTTGAAACGGGTGAAGGAGACCCTCTCCTCTTGGACAAGGGTGAAGGAGAACCTCTGCGTTTTGAAACTGGTGAAAGAGATCCTCTCCTTTTGGGCACAGGTGAAGGAGACCCTCTATTCTTGGATACAGGGGATGGAGACCTTCTACGCTTGGGAGGAGACCCTGATGAGCGTCTTTTTTGAGCTGGGGGAGGGGAGGGACTGTATCTGCGCTGGATGGGAGGAGTGAAACGCCGGTGAGGTGGAGATGGAGATCTGAAAAAGGAGGGACAGAATAAAGGGATGAATACCCACAGCAGGTCAAAGAGTCTTCACAACCCAAAACCACAAACTCTTCATAAACTCAGCTGGACTTTACCTGCGCCTTGGGGGAGGAGAGGGTGACCTGCGGCGGCGAACAGGAGATGGTGAACGATGTCTACGGCCAGCAGGTGATGGAGAACGTCTCTTTCTGAAAGCAGAGAAAGGGAGTCTAAACTCAGGGTCTGATAGTAATAAAGCATCTCTCAGTTGAGTAAACCACAGGGCAGGGTATCGACTCAATTTAATTCAGTTATAAACATTATATTCATTAAAGGGTTAGTCCACCCAACTATGACAATTCTGTCAGCTTCTGCAAAAACCAATGAAGTTTGTCTTGCGTTTGGCAAAGCTTCCGTTTACCATTTCCGATGTGCTTCATCTATGTGTTGATCTATGTTTAAATGTGAATTACAATTAAAAGTAGTTTGCGCACATCCTAAAAAAATAAAGATCTGAAAAATCTATTTTTATCCTTAAATGAACAAAGCATCTTAGTAGTGACCTTAAAGGGATAGTTCAGGATTTTAGACATGAATCTCTATAGCTTCCCCATAAGCAGTGTGGTGCATTGACCATGACTTACCCCCGACAGCGTCCTGTGAGCCGAGCTCCGGTCCAGTTTTGGTCAAGATGAAATTAGTCCGGCAAGTTTGCTGGGGTCACGGCAATAAAGCTTTTTTCTTCTCAAATCAATGTGTTCAAAAGAGTGATATATTTGCAGCACAAAACCGCTGTCTATGGAGAGGTCAGACCTCGTAATGGCTTGGCACTATTTTCTTCCCCGTCATATCACTGCGCGCTGCCGCTACCTACAGCCAGCTGGGAGCTGCGCAGGCGCACACCACTTTTTCAGTTGTTCGGCAGTGTTTACAGCAGTGTTTACGTGCTCAGAACAGCTACACGAACGAGCTAACATAGCTAACGTTACTCACCAAGAGCGATCAGTTTGTAATCCTTTTGGCTGTGTGTCGAAGTCAATGTTGTCATCGTCGCTGCTGTAGTCAGACATGTTATCGTTCTCTTTACGAGCTGTAAACAAAGTGACACGTGCGCGGCTCCCAGCTGGCTGTAGGTAGCGGCAGCGCGCAGTGATATGACGGGGAAGAAAATAGTGCCAAGCCATTACGAGTTCTGACCTCTCCATAGACAGCGGTTTTGTGCTGCAAATATATCACTCTTTTGAACACATATTGATTTGAGAAGAAAAAAGCTTTATTGCCGTGACCCCAGCAAACTTGCCGGACTAATTTCATCTTGACCAAAACTGGACCGGAGCTCGGCTCACAGGACGCTGTCGGGGGTAAGTCATGGTCAATGCACCACACTGCTTATGGGGAAGCTATAGAGATTCATGTCTAAAATCCTGAACTATCCCTTTAAGGGAAAATCACCGGTCAAATGCAAATGTCATGCAAATATTGTTGATTTTCACCTTGGGGATGCATCTCTGTGTCGCCTCCGTGGTGATGCAGGTGAATGGCTCCGCCGCCTTCTGATTTCTCCATTCCTGGCACCTGCCCCTCTATTTTGCCTCCTTGGACCTTCATCTTCAGAGGAAGAGGATGAACCAGTGTCTATAAGCAAAAAAATCAAAAATAAATAAAAATTATTATAAATCAAACATCTACTAGCATACATTTTCCATATCCAATGCGACTTGTAGGTGTGAGAGGAAGAGAGAGGGGAAGTGAGGACAGACGAGTGTGATGGAAATAAAAAACAGTGGTAACCTGAAGAGGACTGCTGATTCTGTCTCCGATACTGACGACGCTGCTGGACAGAATCTGCTGTTGACCCTTTGCCCACCTTCTCCTCTTCTGTAACACAAAGGAGTGGAGTCCTTCAGTGCCCGAGAAACACCCACGCGCCCACCAACACAGAGTAATCATGTGCAAAAACACACAGCCACTAGGGGTGTCACGATTCTCCAAATCTAAATTTTCGATTCCCGATTTTTACATTTATTTTTTTTAAAGCACAGGTTGATATGCCATTTTTAGACTAGACTTAAGCATAGGTGTAATTTGCGGGTGGGACATGTAGCCACCACTTTTTGCTAAGTTCGATATTGTCCCCACCACTTTTGAAACATCTCACGGCACGAATGTACCAATACAAATAAATAAAACATCTCCAGTTAACTGGCAGAGCATTCATTTAGTTCGTTTGTTAAATAAGAGGCGATCTAGCACTGAAATGTGTTGTTTATTAAATCAAGTGATCAAAGTGCTCGTTGCCGTTGCGATCAGCCTTCACTCGGACGCGCGCCTCAATCCGTTGTGGAGACTCTCTATTCGGTCCGGTGAAATTACAAAACAAAATGCACACAAATGTGTCCCTGCCTGATTTACAACCACTGATAAACAATCTGTTTTGATGAGGAGGAAAAAAAAACTATCCGAGAGCGGATTAGAACCCAGAACCTCTGAAACGCTTGGCAAAAGTTCTGCCACTGGACCATTTAAATACAGACTTAAAATAGTCGGATCTATGCATTTATTCACGTGAAAATTCTCACCACTAACAACATATATTAGACCTCATTAAACCCAATGTACTATTTAAATCGATTGCTGGACATCGTAATGTTACTGTACATACATCTGATTTATGATTTAGCATTGTGTTAGCAAAGCTTTTTTTTCCACTTGGCAAGCCGACCGGACGTGACATGGGGGCGTGGCAGCATCAACGATTCCATTTTTTAATTCGAAGTTCGAGATTGTGACTTAATTTCGGACGATTTCGGACGATCACCCTTAACAGCCACACACAGCCATGATATGCACCCTCCCCTCATCTTTGAAATGAACAAAAGAGACTTGTGGGACAAGAGCTGCAGAATTGCTGCAGAGTAGACAGGGTTCTGCCTACAAGTCTTTAAACATTTCTGATATGTACACAAATGCACGTTTAGGAGCCAAATCTCACCAGACTCTGATGCATCGGACCGTCTGGGTTTTGGAGAAGGAGTGTCATTTCTTCCACCAGGCCTGTGCTTCACAGCTGAAATTTTCACATGCATTTCGGTCAGAATCATTTTATAGCTTATTATCCTACAAATAACATGGTGCTGACAAGGAACCATTTCAGATAAAAAAAAAAAATAATACTCAGGAGTTATTCAAACCATTTCAAATAATAATATTGACTTCTAGGAAACAACCTGAAGGGCTGGTGTCTGGTCCTGAAGGACTGCGGCCTCGTCTTCTGGAGGGGCTGACGGGGTCCAAACGGCGTGGAAGTTTTCTGGGCGGTGTAGCTGACCTACGCTTCCCTGCTCTCTTATGGGGTGACCGAGAGGAGGAGCTGCCTGAGGAGGACCGGGAGCGAGAGCGCCGCCTGGTGGACAAACAAGATCAGGTGAACAAAAGCTGACTAGCAAAAACTTCTAGCAGTTCACATGAGGCAGATGAAAGACAGATTTTTATTTTAAAGATGAGTAAAAAGATGAAAAAGACATGAAAACATTTATAAAACTAAATGTAACACCAGTGTGACTTTACCGTTCAAAAGATTTAAGTCGTGCTTATTAGGGTTGTCACTAACGAATATTTCACCAAACTAACGAGTATGACCAAACTCACAGCACATGCAGAGATGGAGTGAGTTTGTTCCACACATGTAAATAACAGCACACTTCGCAATGAAACAAAATGCATACTACATATGCATTCCCAAAAGCATGTTATTGGAAACCTAAACAAACAGCACATGCAGAGATGAATTTTTTGAGGAGTAGCATTTACTGTGAAAATAACCACCAAGAAAAAAACAAAGCATGTAAACAAAGCATGACAGCCCTTGATTAAATAGATTAAGCAGCCTTATACAATGGTTTAATAATGCGCTTTCTTGTCCTTGGAATGTGCCACTTCTGGTATTTTAATCGACATGGATGAATTGCAATTTTTTATAGGGATGAATTGCAATAGGTTTTATTTTATTTTTATTTAATCGAGGAATTGTGACAGGAATTGTGACAGCCCTAGTGTTTGTTATTATTTTTCAAGTCTCTTATGCTCAAAGGCTGCATTTATTTGATCAAAAATACAAGGAAAAAGTAATATTGTAAAATTTGATTTATTCCTGAGATGCTAAAGCTGAATTTTCAGCAGCCATTATTTCAGTCTTCAGTGTCACATGATTCTGCAATTGTTATTGTACATATTGTATTATCGCCCCCACTCCTGTCCCACCCACTTATTAATAATGTTGAAAACAGTTGCTTAATATTTTTATGGAAACCATTAAAACATTATTTTAGGATTCTTTAATGGAATAAAATGTTCGAAAGAACAGCAGTTATTTGAAATAGAAAGGTTTTGTAACACTTTAAAAGTCTTTACTGTAACTTTTGAACAATTGAATGGATCCTTGTGGAATAAAAGTATGAATAAAAAATAAATAAAAAGGCTGACCTGCGGACAGGTGATCGGCTACGTCTATGTCTGGAGGGAGGTCGCCGTCTAGGGGGGCTCCTGCGTCTCGGAGAGATTCGCCTCCTGGGACTTCTGCGGCGAGGAGAGAACGACCTAGAAGAGACATTAGCTTATCCCCCAGTTCAATCACATTTACAGGTAAGCAAAATTATCTAAGATAAGAAATCAACTGACTTCACCATCAAAGACAAAACTCACCTAGAGCGGGACCGAGGTCGTTTGCGAGAACGAGGTGATCGAGAGCGAGAGCGGTGGCGCGGGCGATCTCTCCGTCCATCCTTATCCCTGTCTCTGGGTTTGGGCCTGTCTTCTGATTTTGATGTTTTGTCTGGAGAGGACTCTTTCACAGCCTCAGACATGGAGTCCGGCTTCATCTCAACCACCAGATCACTGACAGGGGGAGAGATTTCAGATTCATACACAAAGTCTTTCAGTGGTCAATAGAAACTACAATTTTAGGATTGCACAGTGCAGTGTCAGGTTTCCATAGTTACCTTGTAGAGGAAGCCTCCTCAATTAGAGGCTCTGGTTTGGAGCTCTCTGATTGGTCCGGTTCTTGCTTTGGTTCTTCTTTATTATTGGGCGGACTAGAAGGAGGCAAGGCAGCCGGGCTCGGTTTTCGGCGAGGAGAGCGAGAGGGACTGGATTTACGATCACGCTTCACAGGGGAGCGGGACTTCCTCCTGGAATTAAACGAAAAAAAAACAGAAAAAAAAAACAGCAGTTAAGCACATGGTCAAATTAATCTGCATCATCTTCCCATCTGGGTTCTGTAACACATCATTTGATTTACAACATTATCCATTATTTACACTAACAAATATACTAATCTAATTGTTAACGTCACCATGAAAATCTATTTTTTTATTTATTATTTATCCATGTACATAACTATTTTTATTTTGATTCATGCGCCCTAATGATCTTTAATCAAAAACAACAACTAAAATTGCTATGAACTGAACTAAAAACAAACTGAAATCTCTATAATTAGCAAATTACAATGATCCAACAATTCCCGATGGACAAATCAAGTGCCACCCTATATTTTTTAATGTTTGAGAAGCCATTTCACTCAGATTTACTTCACAATAAGGAAAAAAAATTCCATTTCATGCTGACTTTAAGCAAAATGAAGGCCAAAACCAACCGTTTAGGGCTTTTTGACTGAGCTCGCTCTTTGATCTCCTTCTCCCTTTTATCGTCATCTATTTTTTTCAGAGAGGCGAGTTTCTCCTGTTCGATCTAAAGCAGCAAATAGAAAAACTGTTAAACACTCAACTTGTAGTTTACAATCATGTTGTACACATACCCAATTACAACACAAAATGTCCAACCTTATAAAACCCCATTATAATCAGTATGCAAGTTCATAACTATTCAGCTCTTCTTCATCACCTGTCTCTGTTTGATCTCCTCTTTCTTTTGCTCCAGGAAAGCAGACGGGATACCTGCGATGTTCTCCTGGGCACTTAGCAACAGCGGCCAGAGGTCCTTCATGAATTCTCGAGCGTTCTTCCCATTCAAAAACCCTGTCAAATTAATCTGCATCATCTTCCCATCCGGGTTCTGCAACACAAACAGCAGGGAGGAAGAGAGAGGGGAGAAAACCATGCAGTTAATACTGACACAGAACCAGTGTGCTGAGCTCTGAAAGTCTACCTACACCTTTCCTTCCTGAACATCCAGTAAACAGCTGCTTTTCAACAAGAGCCCAGTACCTGCGGGCCTCAAATGTCTCTAAAACCAACTGTCACAGCTGAATTTTATTTTTACCAATTTAATAAAAGGATCAAAACACTTCTAAAATGGATAAACTCACTTTGAGCATGCATTACATGTTTACATATTATCTGAACTGAGATGTACCCTCCCAGTTCACATCCCCTCATCAAGGAGCAATAAGACCCTCCCCACCACTAGGGCTGTCTCTTCCTGTGCAATATCAAACTCCTGAGAGATAGAAACATTACAGTCCACAAACAGAGTGCATCAAAACCCCACAAAGCAAGAACAGTCCAGTTGTCTTCAGTGTGAGTGGCGCAGGCTCTGTGGGCTGGGGGGGCGGAGAAAGGCGCTCCATTGGCTGGCCTCCGCCTCACTACTGCATCACACTCAATCACCTTGAGTTTAATGCTATATCATTTATCTAAATTGCAAGAGACGAACAAGCAATAATGAGTACACAAGGCATGGAAAACTCTTTATTTACAACAAATGAAGAGGAAAATAAACCTATGAGATCCATGTGCTAAAACAAGGGATGCTGAATCGTGCTCCTAAAGATGTACGTTCAGTTGTAAGAATAGTGCTGGACCTAAATTTTGCAATAAAGTAGATCTCCAAGAGCAGGATTGAGCACCCAGTGTTCTAAAATGAGGGTTAAATGAACATTTCTGGTTCAATAACGGTTAAACTCCATCGACAGCATCTATGGAATAATTTAAGAATTTTCCCATTTTTCATACCAGAAACAAGCAAATGTGATGATTCGCTTGCCCTCTTCAGACATATTTATTTTGCATGTATATCAGGGGTGCCCAATCCTGTTCCTGGAGATCTACCTGCTAAGTTCAGTTCCAACCCTGATCCAACACACCTGTCTGTAATTATCAAGTGCTCCTGAAGATCTTAATTAGCCGGTTTAGTTGCGTTTTATCAGGGTTGAAGCTGAACTTTGCAGGAGGGTAGATCAACAGGAACAGGACTGGGCACCCCTGATGTACAGTTTATGGACACATTTAAACAGCGTTCAGAAAAAGTGTGATATAAAAAAAGAAAATATTAGCCCTTTTGTTTTACTTTACATATCATTGCTGTCCTGAAGCAATTATTTATCCAATCAATTATTATTATTTTTGTATTATCTAGAAAAGGTTGATGTTCATATTGTATTTCTAACCACTATTTAAATGACAAACCTGAAGCTGAATATTTTTTTTAATTATATGTAAATGTATAGTACTTTTCAAAAATATTGCTCCAAATCAGCTTTAAAGCTAATAAAAAAAGAATGTGTAAAAAATGTAGCAAATTATACTTAATTAGATTAATTATTGTGATTCATTTTGAGATTCTATTAGATATAATGTAATAATGGGGGGGAGAAACAATGTATTTTTTTAGCATTTTAATTACGTTTTAAAAAATATAATTAAATTCATCCTGTGGCCCCTGTGAATGTTTGCAGAGGCCCCAGCCCCTTAGTTGAGAAACACCGCCCCAGTTTAAAAAACCCTGGAAAAATCAGTTTCCACTGAAAATAACTACAGGTTCATCCACCTAGATTAGCAATCCAATTGCAAAAATTAGAATTTAGACCATTTTTAGCACAAATAAAATTATGGAATTAAAAGTGCTTTAACCTCACATTTCAGTCTTTAAACCCTTCGAACCGTGGCACAGTTATAAGTGCCTTGCAATTTCTTTTAGAAAACAAAAACTAAAGGAAGACTTATTATTCTCTGAGGTAAATTACATTATTCCACAAATGCTGTAGATCAAACATAACCTGTATTTAACCTGAAACATTCCTTTAAGTTATTGTATGGCTATGTAATTACAAAAACTGAAAGCACCTCTTTAAGTAAGAGAATAAGGAAACACCTGTACGTATCATTAATAGGAGCAAATACCTCTCTGGAATCCAAGCAAAAGCTTCCTGAAAATCAAATCTTTAGAGACTAAAACAGTGACTAATAAACAGGCCTTCGCTAAATTAATGAAAACGCAAAATGTGTCTCTCTTTGTTATTTGTATCACATTGTGCAAATGGACAATCAAACAATTAACCAATATATTATTTTAAAACTGACAGCTGAGCTAGTCAATTAGACAGAGCAAAATAATAATTATTGCCAAATAAATCCCCTTGAAAAACATGACCATCTTACACCACCAATGACGTACTGCATTATCACATGCAATTTTAAGTTTTCTTTGCATTCTTTAATAGCTGTATGTTGTTCTAAAATTGTCATTAAATTAGGCCTTTGTGTTTAAGATGTATTGCTAAACTTTGACTTTGAAAGGCACAAATGATAAAGCTGAAATGACTCTACCACTGGCACAATGTCAATCCCTGCTTATAACTCACCTCAAAAAATAAAGCTCATCATCAAGGGAGAGTTGGATTCAGAGAGACTTTGGGCTCAGGTGAGATCTAATTAGGAGTTGGTGCTATACTTCAGATGCAAGGAATAAGATCCATATTGGTTCAGGCCTTTTAAATCATAAATCACATCAACATTAGAACATTGCTGTTCAGAAGGAACGGTGTCACAAATCATATCTTCAGAGAGAGAGAATATCATTTTTTTACCCCTTTTTCTGTCTTTTTAAAACCAGACAGACACTTAAAGACTGTGATGTTAGATGCTTTCTGCTACATCTACACATGACAAATGTTTCAAATAACTGTCAGCGGTTATTCACTGAACTTCAAACCTTCTCTCACCCTCCCAAAGAACAAAACACATTTAATATATAATTGCAGCATGTGTGAAAAGAGCGGGAAGAGCAGAGGGTGCGTCTACCTTTTCCTCCAGCTGGTTGAAGACAAATTCGATGACGACGTCATCCTCAAAGCCAAGGATCTCTGTCACGCGCTGGGTGATCCAGGGCTTGATGACTTCCAGGTTGACCTTGGTCATATCCACCTAATGACACATCACAAAACAAAAAGGATTTTCCATATATTATTTTGGGGTAACTTTCAACTTTTATTTGGATTAATTCAGTATTACATTAATTATTTGGTTAAAAATTATTCAATATTACACGGTCCTTCAAGAATCATTTTAAAATTCTGGTGCTCAAACATATTTTGAAAACAGTTGTGCTGTTTTAATATTTTTGGGGAAACTGATTATTTGTCAAAAGAACAGCATTTATTTGAAATAGAAATCTTAAGTAACATTATAAATGCCTTTACTGTCACTTTTGATCAATTTAATGCTTAATTTCTTTGCATTGCAAAATTATAATAGTTTAGAAAGTTATTATTCTACTAATATGATTGAACAATTTAAAATCTAATGAGCCCCAATGTAAGTTACAGCGTGCTTATGGTAAGCTGGTGCTGTGAACACATTTGCACCAAAGAAAACAAGTATTTTCATATTTTCGACCTTCTTCTCCAGACATTCTGCAAACTTCAGCTGCTTCAACAGCTTCTTATGTTTGTTGCTGAAGCGGTTATCCTGCTCCGCACTGGTGCCCTTTAAAACAAACAAAAAAAAAAAAAACATGAAATTATAATTAAAACATCATGTGACACATTTTTATTTCCTTTTTACTTGTATCTGAGGTTAACATGCAATTTGCAGTACGAGGCTAATGAAAAAGATGAACTATGTATACACCAATACATAACGTTACATAGTCTATAAGAACATTAAATATTCTATATTTCGGTTTCAGTCTGTATTTCACAAATATAACTAAGATACGTCGACTACAGATTACTTTATAGTGGATTTTATTTGTAATAATAAGCGCGATAATATGAAAATAAATTCGTTAAATCTGTTGTTCCTGATTAATCTGTTGAGTATTTTCAGGTTCTCTCACGCAGCCGCCATTACAGCCACACTCCAATGAACACATCAAATACAGCCTTAAAACAACCAACCAGTCAACCAACTGACGAATAACAAATAGTAACAACGTATTCGACCTTTATGGTGTGGTATTTGTAAAAGAATAGTACACTTACGCGGAAAAACCCCGCGTCCATTTCTGTCGTGTGTCAATATGGCACGATGTCCCAAAATCCACTGCGGCGCGGCAGCTTTTACGTCACTTCCGGAAGATGGGTGATCATGTGCCTGAAATCTGGGCTGCGTCCGAAAGCTGGAAAATGCTGCCTCCGCAGGCAGGACAGATGTTGGAGGGCAACAAGAAGGCACGTCCGAATCCAATGATCGTGTCACATCCTGTCTCCTGTGATACCTTCATCTGATGGGTTTTTTGAAGGCAGCATAGATGTTTCCTTCGCTGCATGCCTTTGATATCCCACAATCCTTTAACCAATGTATTGTTAATATTATTATTATTATTATTATTATCTCCCCTGGCACCTTTTTTTCTTTTGTTTTAATATAGCCTAGTTGTTTTTCTCTTTTTTTCCCCCTGTTTTGTATTGTATGCATAATGGCATACTTTTAATACTTGCATTTGTACAATAAATGTATATTTCATGTTGCTTGAATAAAAAAAAAACTGTACCATTGTTCAAATCTATTTAATACTAATTAATGTTTCATAATATAACTGATTAATCATTATAAAATATAAAACATAAATTATTTCATTTCATTTTTGTTAGTTTATCCTTCAACAAATGAGAAAATGAAACTGCATTTGAGCAGCCATTTTTAGAATTTGATTTAATGTTTGAAATTTTAAGAATTTGATTTCTCATTTGAGCAGCCATTTTAATCATTTTATTTATTATGTGATCATGTGAACATTTGATTTATCATTATATTTTGTTAGGAAACCTCCTCCATACATTTTGTCGTAATGTTTTGTAATTTAATGTGCACAACGTTTTTCCTAAATATATAGTTGTTTGTTAGTAAATCTGTTGTTGGTATAAGTCCTTGAATGGTCTGGCGCCGTCCTATCTCTGAGTCAACTAGTGAACTGAGGCAACTGGTTCTGAGGTTCAGTCTAATAAAAAAAAGGTGAGTTTAAATCACACCTTAAAAAACGTATTTTATTTATCGCTTTTAACCCATGACTGTTTATGTGTTTTATTGTATTATTTATGTTAGTATCTGCTTTTTTTAAGTTAGGCTATGGTCTGTGATCTGTGTTGTTTTAATTGGGCAATAGCCTTATAAATGTATTGACATTGACATTGGCATTATCTGGGACAACTAAAGAAGTAAAAATGTAATAAATATATTAAAAAAATATTTTACATGATTCATTTCTAAAACAACATTGAACAAATACATAAACTGTTTGCTGTATTAAAGTCATTTATTTGACATACACTGCAATTCTGAATGTGAGTCATTAGCAACTTTTGAGGTTAAATGATAACTGAAAATTAAGGCAGTTTCAATTGTGAACACAATATGTTTTGTCCAGAAATCACACTTGCTTTTGGAACGGGTGATTCATTCTACATATTGTCTTAGTTAAGACTCATTTTTATTTGTCTGCACTAGGCTATACAGAAGGCGGACTAAGACTTTCAGACAGGCAGAAGCTAAAGAACTCTCCCCTTTCTATTGCAAGGCCACCTTGGGTGTTTTATCCATTAGTTTTACTCTTCTGAGTTAACAAAAATGTAAAAAATATCTCTTCATAGTGAATAAATAATACATCAGCAATGCTGAGTGATTAAGTACTTAATTCACACCACCACACTATACATTGTGAATCCAGAGCCCTTGATAACTGACTCAGAATAAATAAAGCCAATACAAGCAATAGTGGGCAGAACCCAAAATTCAGGCAACTGTGAATGCATCACAGATAGCAGTTAAAGGCAGTATCATCTTTTGATTCACACTAGAGCTGGTAGTGAAGCCTTTTCTGCCCATGGCTGTGTTCAAACCAAGACACACGGTACATGGTCTAGAGCACTGTAGAGTGAAAGGTGTCTAATGGTCCTTACTGTATTTGTACAAAAAGACTCAAATTTAACCCCTCGCAAAAAGAATGTCAGGATTGGTTAAGCAGTGAAAGCAGTGTTTTAGTTATAACATCAGATCGTTGAAAGTCTTTAAGGGAAAATTGGGGCCAGAACTCGCTATTTTCATGTAGTTAAAAAAAAAAAAAAACTGTGTGGTGTCTCTAAAATAATGAAATTGGACTGTTTCATCTATAATGTGTGAAATTATTATTATTATTATCATTAGGCTATTATTATTATTATTATTATTATATTCATCAGCATTTTGTCGTTTTCTTGTTTTTCCCCTGTCCTATGATGACTAAAAAACTATGTAAGAATAGATCACAGAGTAGAAAGACAGACCCTGCATCCGAAATACTATATAGAAGGGAAAAAACTGTATGTGAGCCAAGTTGTATGTCCGAAAACACTAGGTCAGAAAGTACCCGAATGACCTACTACTTCCGGCGAGATTCTGAAGTGCGCACCCACTGGCAACTGATGCCATAGGTCACATGACAGTGACAACATGGCGGATATAGTATGTCCGAATTGCATTCATTCTACACACATTCACACTAAATAGAACATACTTTTTTTCGCAAAGCAAGTATCAAATCGAATGTAGCGCCTACTATACGGTATGCGATTTCGGACGCAGCAAGAGTCTCCTGAGCAGTGAGAGAATGTGAGTTTTCACTGTTGGTTTACATGTTTTCTTCACAAGCATATGTTTGTAGAGAACTGTCAGTGTCAGCAGTTCTCTAACTGACAGAGAGTCCTGGTCTAAAGAAATTTGAGATAGATAAGTTTAGAAATGTACTGGAAAAATGCTGGTGATTTGTGTTACAGTCCCTGAGAAGACCTGCTAGCTGACAGGTAGTCCTGCATTGGTTCTCTTTTCACGGATGGAGGTCAGCATGTTGCTAACCAGCTCTGAGAGGCCATACTCAGGCTTCCATCCCCAATCCTGACGGGCGTTAGAGTCATCAAACCGCACAGGCCAGCTGTCCGCTATAGAAGGAACGTACATTTTAATGAACATTAAGATCATTGCATTAATGGATTGTTATCAAGGGTTTTATGGCCTATTCCTTTATTTGTTTTGTACTTTTGAAATTTTAAAATACATGTATAAGTCTTTCATTTGATTGCATCAATTGTACAATAAAACAAAAACATGATTTCAGACTCTTTCAAAAAGTCATTGACTCACACTGTTCTTACCAATAGTCTGCCGGATGGTATCAGGATTGTACGTGACCCTCAGGTGGGGTAGGTGTTTACGGATCTCCTCTGCCACTTCCTCAGGTGTGAAGCTCATGGCTGCGATGTTGTAAGTACGCAGTGAAAGTCGGCTTTCAGGAGCTTGCATGAACTCAATGGTGGCCCTGTTGCAGTCAGAGATATGCATCATGGGAAGCCGAGTGTTGGAACGCAAGTAACATTCATGGTGGCCGGTGCTGAGGGCATCGTGAAAGATCTGGACAGCATAATCTGAGGAAAAGAGGACATATACGATTAAATAGGTCAGATTAGGTGTGTTGTTTATTGTAAGTAAATGACAACTCAATGAATAAGTGAATACGTTTGAATGTGTGTGTCTTTATATTGTACAACTAAAGATTTTGTGTTTGTAAGTGAGGCTAGTTACCAGTGGTGCCTCCTCCTGGCTTGGTGTGGGCAGAAACGACTCCTGGGTATCGCAAGCATCGGAAATCCAGGCCATATTTATGGTGGAGATACTGATCCAATCAGAACACAGTTAGGATGTTGGCATTTCATAATTAAATATAATTTAAGTCCAAAACTATTTTGTCAGCCAAACCTCTTAGATGTAAAATATTTACTTTAAGTACCCATTGAGATTTTAAGTTAATATTTCAAGAATTTAACAACATTTGCAAGTTCTCTGATGTTGATAATAAAAAATAATAATTAATAATAATAATGTTCTTCACTCTGAAACAGAGAATACAGTTATTTAATCAAATTGCAGCCTTTGATTTGATCATGTCATCAAGCTATATTCTACATTTTCATGCAGTCCCATTTATTCATTTATTAAAATTTTACGTTAGATTATTTATTGGGAAACCCTGATGTAAGTGAGAAATTGTTCACATTAAGCTTACAAAGTATATACATACATATACATATTAATTAATTAATGACTTAATTCATTTCCCAAGACTAACTAGAACATAAAAAAACATAAATCTTTACTTCCCCCATCAGCTCTGCATGGACTTTGGAAACTCCATAAATGGTGCGAGGTCTCTGGATGCAGAGGTCAGGGGCCGGGTCGCGGGGAGACGAAGGGCCAAATGCTCCGATGGTACTGGGTACGAACAGTCGCAAGCAGTTCTCCAGAGCCAGATCTAACACATTATGCAGACCTAAAGAAAGAGGAGTGGGGTGAGCAGAAGAGAAGATATCAGGACAGGGGCAACAGGAGAAGGACAGAATGTGGGACGTCAGGGATAGTGGAAACCTTACGTTGTAAATTAGTCAGTCATAGCACCTAACCCTAACGCTTAAAACATGTGTGACAGAGTTTTCCCACCTGTGATATTGATGGTGCGGGCGAGAGCCATGTTAGCTTCCCCGATAGCACTGAGCAATGCACTATAATGCACCAGCCAGGTGATTCTGTTATTCACAACTAGCTCCCTCAGGTTTTTATAGTCCAGCACGTCAGCGTATACAAATGGACCTGTGAGGTAAAACACACAACAGACGTTGGAGTTTAAATGCGAGCTTTATTAATAGGAATATGAATGAGGCCAAGTGATTGAAATGTAAATACGGTTCAATTTGTTAACATGATCATGATCTCACAATAAACAATATTTATTACAGCATGAATCTAGGCTAATGTTAATTCATAAATATACTATCACTTATAGTTAAAGCTGCAGTCCGTAGTTTTTCCTCTTTGTCGCCATCTCTGTTCGAAATCTGCAATTGCAGTTATTCGCGGAATTATCAACTTTACGTGGGTTGTGCCTCGGCACAGCGCGGATGAATCCAATGTTTTGAGGAGAATGTGCGGCTGTCAGTCACCGCGCCGGTGATGTGGATACTGTCATTCTCAATTACAGATTCTACTTTTTGGAAGTATGATCAACATAAGAATTTTCACTGGAAAATGTCATCTGAACAAGTAAGTAACATCCACTTTTGTTCTGATCAACTAAGGGGAAAAAAAGCATTGCAGTAAATCGCACTGATTAAATCTAATGATCGCTTATATCACGTCAACATCACGTTTGTTCTCAAATTGTTAGTGTTTAACAACATCAGCTTTGCATGACTAATGCCCTTCCGATATTTATCCTTGTTTTCGCATGGGCCCGGTTGCAGTCTCTTTTTTTCTGAAGCCACTCCGAAGTCCAAAGTCTTTTGCATTTTACAACGGATGAATCTCCAGTTGTCACTGGTGATTGTTGTTTGAACCTTTCTGGATCCACCATCAAACTGATAAGTTTAATTATATCAAGTGCTGTGAGAAAAGGCTATAAATCTCCACCTCCAACATCCTCACACACAATATAGCCTACTAGCCGGGAAACCTTCTTTATGTGTTCAGATGTGACGTAATGACGCAAAGAAATGCTCGTACAGATAGTTTTGAACACTGGCTGGTTATGTACTTGCTCAAAAATTTATTTTGGATAATTTTTTACCGAAAAAAGTTACAGACTGCAGCTTTAACGTCTGAAAACCCAAATTTTTGAACGGTAGAGTATGTACAAATTGATACTATAAGATTAATAAATACCTTAAGATTTATTTTATTGTTATTTCACCTTAGCTATTCTATTAATTAATGATAACATATAGTGCCTTATCCGGTGTTACTGAAATTTATTTGGAGTATTGAAATAAAAGAGCAACATGATAAATAAATTTATAGCTACTGTAAACTTTAACAGCCAGTTCAAGGCACCACACTGTCCATGTGGCTCTATATATATGTTGCACCTGATGCAACCGCCTTGCCCATATCAGAGCCGTATTGAGAGTCAGTCAACATACCCATGTTATAAACTTCAGCGGGAGGCCTCCTAATATCCGACAGGATGACATTTTCATTTCCATACTGCTGCCTGATGTAAAAGGGGTTAAATATGATTATGAAACAAAATAGACAAAATAAAAGTGAAACGTTCATTCAGCGTTTGCAGAATTTCACAGAAAATGTTCATAGTAAATATCAACGCAAAGCCAGGCAAATATCCAATCTATGCAAAGTTCTAAAAATTGTGTGTGCTGGAGTCTGATTTCTCCCACGCTACACATCTTTCAGCTGTTCACTAACCTCAGCATTTGAGCTAGACCAACTCCAAGCTGTCCTAGGCCACCTTTTAACAGGAGAAAAACACATTCAACAATTAAAGGAGTTTAAACACACACTAGCAACAAAAATTTAACAACCAGAAATGTCACCACTCATGTCACAACTGAGCAGCAAGTAAGCTGAATAAATTCCCTAAATCTAAATATTAATTAAAAATGTCACTTTTATGTTTGCATTTTTTTGGAGGTCAGAGGTGAATGCACAATAAAAGAAAACATGATACGCACACATCATGTGGGATCAACTCTATACAACTAAAAAAATAAATAATTATATTACAGTGATTACTTTAGACTGATGCCTAAAACACATATGCTAAGTAGCTACTAGGATTATTGTGAATTTGGTAAGCGCTTAGAAGAACCCATATGATGCTATTTGTAGTGTGCCTGCAAATATAGTGCACGGGCAAATAAAGAACTCAAAAGATCGAAAAGCTCACAAATGGCAGTACAGTTTCATAAACAGGCCTAATTAATTTAAAATAGGCTCCGTGATTGTTATTGTCCAGACATTTTTCAGCTCCACTTCAACTGACAGCCCATTTACACACTCTTTACACGCTATTGCACAAGCATAAAACAGCCGCGCGCTCCATTGTGCGCACGCGGAGCGCTTTTAACACTGTTTATTCCCAACCTATTGTCATGGCGATCAATAGGATCGCCTCTTACGTGGCATGGAAAACAAACATAGAAGACATGATGGAACGGATGACTTTTTCCACCAAAACATTACAGTTTATCACGCGTTATTTAAGCAGCTGGGGAACAGATGGCACCTGTGATGAGGACTCGAGGACTGTCCGTAGGAGGCTCGGAGGACTCGTTGTTCGGCCATCGGTTGATTTGACGCGGCGACAAACTCATGCCGCGAACCGACCAACCTTTACACAGCGGGCGGACACACACCCGGACACCTGACAGCATGTCGTCTATCTGCCAGTTAATAAACATTTCAGTCATCAAACCGAATGGTTCAGAAAGAATACAGTAACTATTTACATGTTGTTTCTTAGTTTTAGCTAAAACTGAATGTCAAGTCTTTAAAATTGAGCTGATTGATACACGATTAATGTAAATCAGAAGCTAGATCAAGAAAAAGCGCAACATCTCACCTTGAGTTTATCAAAACTTGAAATCCGTGATGATGTGAAACACGTGTCTTGCACCAAAATCACAACATTGCTGTGGTGTATCCGGAGGTGGAAAATTAAGTAAGTAAATAGTGCTGATAAGAGGGATTTTCATGGTATTTAACCGTTAGAATTAAGAGATTACTATCCGATTGGTTGCCGGAGGAGCGCATCGAATGACCATTGGATAAAAAAGCGGCCGGAGCAGAGAATGCTGGGAAATGTAGTTGTATCGTTATGCTAGCACATGCGGTCGCGTGATAATGACTGTGGTGTCCATTAGCGCTACAAGAGGACAAACTTGCTGACGGGCTGCCCACTCCGGAATTATATTGTGTGGGTGAGTTTAGCTGAGCTGGGGCTTTACCCTGAAGACTTTATTGGCCAGTGAGATGTTATTGTTTGTGTTTGTGTGCGCATGCTCAGATTCCCCTTTATAATTGTATAATCAAATAATGTGTAGGGCTAATTACAATATAATTTAATGTCAAACATGTCAAACAATAATAATATAATGTAATCATTTCTGAATAGAAAAAATATGTCAGTTAGGCTATACATTCTATAAAAATTCAAATAAATTCTAAAATCAAATAAAAAGTAAATGTATACAATACAAACACGCTAGAAAACATTTTTAATAATATTTATTAAAACATTTCCCTAGACAAGTTATATTTGAAAATATCTGAACGCTGAATGTGGCAATTAACCAATCAGAATCAAGTATTCCAGAGAGCTGTGCAATAATTAATTAGGCTATAAACCATGCTCCAATGGCAAATGCTGAAACTAAATAAAAATCTCCTTCTGGTAGGTATTAAAACTTCTCACATTCACCTGATTCAACATTCAGCTGTCTGTAACAGTGTAAAACTTTTTTACAATAAAACATAATCACTGATATTGTCTCATATCACAGTAAATCCCAACAAACTACTCAAACACACTCCAATAAACACATCATTTACATTAGCATTTTGCTTGAAAGTAAGGCAGAGGACCGCCAATATGTCTGATCTTCAAATGCAAGCATGTCTGATTACGATTCAGTGACAGAACATCAGATTTTATAAACTACTTTATATCTGATTGGCAGTGATACCCATTTTATTGGACTAATTCTTGCCAAGACATGCATAATAGTAACAGTCTCTACAATGTCCTTTCAACCACGAGGTCACAAAATAGTCAGCTCATCCATGAGGTTCTCAAATGGGGTCAAGGTGTCACAGTGTGTACTAGGCGTATTATTGGTCCGGTCAGGTCCCGCTCTCTCACGGTGTTCTTTCACAATGCTCCACACCTCCTCTCGAGCTTCCTCCATGTTCTGAGCATACTCAGTCCACCTGAGGAACAGCCCTACCAACAAACCCATAGAGATAATGAGGACCTACACACTAATAATACCCCAAAACTTAAAAAATATCATCACACCACAGCTGTAACTTTGTATTTATGTGTGTATTTACTGAATAATCTGGACCTAACCTGTCCATAGTTGTAAGGACTGAGGATGCACGGAAGGCCAAATGGCTAAATCAGTGGGTTCATACAGTGGGTTGAGGTACTGCTCTTCAATATCAGGACTCAGTAGGGATTGAAACAAACAGTGTGTGTTCTCCTTCACTCCTGCAGCACATCTATCCCAGGCAAACATTTTAAATAAACAGATAATACAGTATACATACATTACTGCTCAAAAAAATAATGTCAGTAATAAAAAATAAATTAAAAAAATACTATTTTTATTCTAATTGATCAGAAGTGACAATAAAGGTATAGTGCATAATTGAACAGTATAGTGCATAATAATAATGAGTGTCATATAGGGATAATTTGTGCCCACCTCTCCTGCTCGTTGTTACATAGAAAGGTTCCATAGTTAGAAGCGTAAACCTCTTGTGCCAATTTGAGCAGCAGGGCCTCACTAAACTCCAGCGCCAGAGGAAACTGCCGCCACACCTGCCACACACAGTCAAGCAGCAGCAGGAAGGACGGGCACTCTTGCTTCAGACGGGCATGAGAGTACGCCGAATGAGCACAGCGCTGCTGGAAGGGGTGTCCAGCCTGAGAAACAACAAACATACAATTCATCAACTTTCTGACAATCAGATCTGAGACTATATTGGGTGTAGTTTATTAGAAAAGTGTTGGCATAATGCATCTGTAAACATTCACAAATTTCACAGATACCTGAGCACAAATGATGTCACACAAACAAACATTCACCTGTATCCAGTCCCTCTCCAGCAGGCCGAGGAAGCCAGTGAGAGTTCTAGAGGCTGGGTCTAGGATAAGTTGAGCCAATGAGCTCACCAGCAGAGTGCTGTCGGTCCCTTCAGAGCCATGCACAAGCACAGAGTGACCATCCCTGCAAAAAACAGAGCACAGACCAGAGCGATACATCTCAAAGCCATGTGTGTGCCAGGAGTGACCACACAAAAATAGACCATATGCCAGAACAATACAACCCAGAGCCATGCACAGGATTTAACAAACAACCGAGAGAGAAAAAAAAAAAAAAAAAAATATATATATACAGTATATACACACACAGTGCTGGGTAGTAACTGATCACATGTAATCTGGATTACGTAACTTTACTTTATTGTTTATTTTTACAGGGACAATGCACAATTAAGAGTAATTGCACCAGAGTTAGCTAACAGCTAATACCAGATTACAAAAATTAAGTACTTGTAATTACAGAACAGATAATAACATGGAAAACTGGGAGGCCACAAAGCATTTATTCTCTGGATTTACAGAAATCATTTCACTTTTAAGAAGTGTTTTCTCAACATTGCATAGCTAATCAACTCCTGACAAACACATTCATTATTATTCGAATTATCACTCAACAAGTAATTTAACATGTATTTCTATGTCCTTGGAAGGCTTTTATTACTTTAAAATTATTTATTTGACATTTTTATGATTTATTTAATTAAACTCATTAAATTAAACTTTATTTCATTAAACTCACAAACCACCTGCTGTTCCATCATGAACCCTGACACAATCTAATGTTTAACGCATTTCATGTTGTTGAGATATATATATATATATATATATATATATATATATATATATATATATATATATATATATATATATATATATATATATTCTTTCTCTTTGTATTCTTATATCAATATGGTACAATATTACTAATACAATGTTATAAAAAGTAGCTGGATTATATTACCTAAAATGTGTAATGTAATGGATGTAATTTGGAATCAGTACCAGACAGCAACCTACCCAGCACTTTTATACACACACATTTAGAAGTTAAGGGTTAGTAAAGTTATAATGTTACAAAATATTTCTATTTTAAATAAATGTTGTTCTTTCGAACTTTCTATTTATCAGGGAATCCTGGAAAATAAAAATTCTGTTTCCACAAAAATATTAAGTGGCAGAACCGTTTTCAACATTGATAATAATAAGAAATGATTCTTGCACAGCAAATCAGCATATTAAAATGATTTCTGAAATTCAGCTTTGCCATTACAAGAATAAATTAAGAAACAAATTAATAAATATGCTTGTCAACCATAACTGACATCAAAAACATTAAAACACACAATTCCTAATATATATTTTATCTGTAAGTTACACAAAGGCTGTGGATAAAATAATAATAGAGAGAATGTAAAAAGCAAACCACAATAATAGTTAAAGGTACACTACAGAGAATAAAATGTTTCTATTAGAAATGAATTATTGAGCCAGTACATAGACAACTAGTGTTAAACCGAGTCACTACAGAAAACCTATAATAATTTAATAAAACTGCAATTGTACGTTTTAACCACAGATGGTGACAGAGAGCCCAGAATTATATAGTGTCCCTTCAAAAGACCAAAGTAATAGATCTTCCCACCTCTCCACACACTCTACCACCAGTCCTGCAGTGGACAGCGCACTGTGAACATGAGAAAGCCATTTGGAGTTCTCCAGTTTACTGAGCCAGCGGTCCACACTGTGAGACGGGTCACTACACGCTTCCACCAGCTTAATAAGACTCTCCTGAAGAACCTTACCCCTGTAAACACACACAATGACATGCAAAATCAAAGCCAAAGGCAGATCTGTTTCAAAGTCAAACGTGTTACATAATTTCAGACAATTAAAAATGACTTGTTGTAATATTCCCTCTCACCTTTCATGGTGTCTATGGATTCTTTTCCAGTGGCTGTAACAGGATTTAGACTCAAAACCTCCTCCTGTCATCCGGGCCTGCTGGGCTTGCTGGGTAGAACGCAGATCGATGATGTAACCCAACACTGACCCATCAATCACAGCCTGGAGAAGGAGCTCATCCTCCTTACATCTCTTCCTATTGGCTCCTGTCAAGGGCTGGCTACTTCGCATGATCACCTAGGCAATGGATGCAAATAACTTTTACTTATTAGCCTACAAAATTTAAAATTGAGCTGTATGATGCATTTTTCACTTTGATGAAAAATGATTTAATGCTGGAAACAATGTTACACCTTTGTTCAGTTTTATGGTTGTACTGTTCTTTCAGTACTTGTGTTGCCAGATCCAGTTATTATAAGGGTCACTTACACCACTCACACGACTTTATTCCCTTAAATGCATGAATTTTTCACCAATCATTATTAAATATTCAGGTCTTTAGTGACCCACATCTACACTCACCTAAAGGATTATTAGGAACACCTGTTCAATTTCTCATTAATGCAATTATCTAATCAACCAATCACATGGCAGCTGCTTCAATGCATTTAGGGGTGTGGTCCTGGTCAAGACAATCTCCTGAACTCCAAACTGAATGTCAGAATGGGAAAGAAAGGTGATTTAAGCAATTTTGAGCGTGGCATGGTTGTTGGTGCCAGACGGGCCGGTCTGAGTATTTCACAATCTGCTCAGTTACTGGGATTTTCACGCACAACCATTTCTAGGGTTTACAAAGAATGGTGTGAAAAGGGAAAAACATCCAGTATGCGGCAGTCCTGTGATCGAAAATGCCTTGTTGATGCTAGAGGTCAGAGGAGAATGGGCCGACTGATTCAAGCTGATAGAAGAGCAACTTTGACTGAAATAACCACTCGTTACAACCGAGGTATGCAGCAAAGCATTTGTGAAGCCACAACATGCACAACCTTGAGGCGGATGGGCTACAACAGCAGAAGACCCCACCGGGTACCACTCATCTCCACTACAAATAGGAAAAAGAGGCTACAATTTGCACGAGCTCACCAAAATTGGACAGTTGAAGACTGGAAAAATGTTGCCTGGTCTGATGAGTCTCGATTTCTGTTGAGACATTCAGATGGTAGAGTCAGAATTTGGCGTAAACAGAATGAGAACATGGATCCATCATGCCTTGTTACCACTGTGCAGGCTGGTGGTGGTGGTGTAATGGTGTGGGGGATGTTTTCTTGGCACACTTTAGGCCCCTTAGTGCCAATTGGGCATCGTTTAAATGCCACGGCCTACCTGAGCATTGTTTCTGACCATGTCCATCCCTTTATGACCACCATGTACCCATCCTCTGATGGCTACTTCCAGCAGGATAATGCACCATGTCACAAAGCTCGAATCATTTCAAATTGGTTTCTTGAACATGACAATGAGTTCACTGTACTAAAATGGCCCCCACAGTCACCAGATCTCAACCCAATAGAGCATCTTTGGGATGTGGTGGAACGGGAGCTTCGTGCCCTGGATGTGCATCCCACAAATCTCCATCAACTGCAAGATGCTATCCTATCAATATGGGCCAACATTTCTAAAGAATGCTTTCAGCACCTTGTTGAATCAATGCCATGTAGAATTAAGGCAGTTCTGAAGGCGAAAGGGGGTCAAACACAGTATTAGTATGGTGTTCCTAATAATCCTTTAGGTGAGTGTATATCTAACATGGATGGATCTCTACCTGTCACGATAATATAAAACTCTCCTGACATGCAATTACAGAAGAATAAATTAAAGCCTATTTTGTAACCTTTTGGAGCTTGTAAGGGTTTAGTTTGAGCAGATGTTTTATACCATCATCACTGTCCTCGTCAGAGCTCATTTCCCAGTACATTCTGCATCTGGCTCATATTCGCGAACTCAAACATATTCTCAAAACTATCATTTTCAACATCTTCAAAATCAATATTTTGATCGCTGACAGTTTCTTCACCAGATCCATCACCAAGTGACAGTGACACTAATATTTGATTGCGTTCAGTACTTGCTCTGTAGTAAATCGCTGAGCCATTTCAAGTTTTGCTGATGATACTTTCTATTCTTTTGTTTTCTGCCTGCGGTAACTATGATTGAAACGTCACTTCATCATTATGTATCAGACATTGCCACTTTGTGGAATACAGGTTAATGGCACTTATTCAGTCATCAAAGATTAAATTATTGTTGTGCAGAAAAAATATACTTATACTGTTACACACATAGGGTCGTTAGCGACCCTATACAATTTTTACATAAAATGAATGAGAAAACAAGCATTCTTTAAATATATTTTTTCTTTTGTTATATTGTTTATAATGAATTGATTGTGGAATTCTAAGAAGGTTGATGTCTGATTAAAAAAAAATGAATGAGGAGGAGGGTAGTGAATGATGTCCCGGGTCACTAAAGACCCGAGGTATGCGTTTAAGTGTTAATGTGGCATTTTAGGAAGTTAATAAAGTGGGAAGTAGCAAGTTAGGGTTGGTCATATCTTTATTTTATTTCCAAAACGCAAGATCTCAGCTTATTTCGGGCAAATTTTTTTGGGGAGAGGGCTGGGCGGGGATTGTTGTTTTTGCAGCAATATCTGGCAACACTGAATCACCACCACTTAAACTGACAGCAATCAAAAAAGGCCCATGTTAACCACATTTGTGAAGTTATCTGTAAGAAACGGTATTAACGCTATCAAAAAGTAGCATGATAATAACACTAGTACACAGATCTGTAGAACAAGTAGGTTAGGTTACAGAATGAAAAATATGCAAAATATGCAAACACTCAAGGAAGGTTATGCTATTGTATTGCAGTTTAGTAGTTTGTGAAGTTTAACTAAGTCTTTTGTGAAGTAGTTTGTGAAGTTTCACTAAGTCTTTTGTGACACTAGACAAAGTTCTTATTTATCATCCATATAGCAATGCTTATTAAATATATTACAGCAATAATTACTAGGCTATTACATGAATAATAATAATAAAAAATAATAAAATTACCTAGCCTATAGTAAAGTATTAACAAATTGTACCCAAAGTGTAGAATGGCAAAAAGGTTTGGCAAAAAAAAAACTCACTCATTTTTCAAACCCTGGTTACGGCCATGATTTGAAACATCCTACACTCACCATTCCGTTCCTATGGTGACAGTAGGAGAGCACAGGAAATCTGCCGCCCTGTCTGAACCGGGCTGACTGGACCAGCTTCTCATCATCCACCTCGCGAGGCACAATGACCGCATATGGATACGATGGGCATACAGAGTAATCTGAGTTTACTGTACTGACTCTCCACCTGTCCCACTGTTCACACACACATGCACATATTTTGAACATACACAAGCATGTACATGTATACAGTTAAATATATATGCATATATGCTTTATATATTTATTAGTTATAAATAGTTATAAATATATTCTTATAAATAAGCAATTTTTATATAAGCTATACAGCATATGAAACTGAGTGACAAGTAAAAAACACAGTAATTGTGATACAAATATTATGTCATGCCAAAAGGAGGCGAGAGATAAACATCTACAGCTATGGAAAGAAATGAAGGCCCGTGAAACAGCTGTGAGACGACAATGGGTGATAACGAAAGCTATGGACACAAACAACGAAACAAGGAATAGAAAATAAAAAATATGCATATGGGTTAAAAACTATTAACTACAGAGAAAGCATACACACTGTTTCCTGTGAATTTAAGTGTCCACATGTCTCACAACTGCTTTTAGTTTCCTGTGGCAAACAAAGTGCATCCTGTTTGACTTCCTTTCAGGAAACTAAGCAATGGCTTGCATTAAATAATGATTTTGAGCATCATTTGTCTGTGTTTGTCTATTTTCTTGTGTGTTTTTCAAAGTGAGAGAATTACAGAATGCCATTAACTGGTCTGAAGGAAAGGGAAGTGAAAATGAAAGAAAAATACAGCTCACCAGTCTTTCTGTTTGTTTGTAATATTTCTCTGTTGAGGACAGGCCCCATGGGCCATGCAGAGTAAGGTGTGACGGTCTATAGAAAAAGGGATACATCTCTGTCACACTTTCCAGAGCCGAGAGAGCCTACAGAGACATGAGACAATATCAGAGTAAACTCTTATTAAAGATGAGGCAGTGCTGGTCTCAACATTTATTTTACTGCCAGTGTCAAGAGTGAAGATTGGCTTCTTTCAGAATATATGCTTTATGTCATATTAAGTCATCTTTAAAAGTAATGAATGACAACTTGTAATGACCCATAGTATTTAGGATTTTCCAGGATGCTTTACTGACGAGAGGAAAAGATATTAAAGATTTTCTCAATATATTCATTTTTAATTTATCGATATCTGCCATTATTGGATATTTAATTGTGCATGGTAATTTCCCCAATTTGTACATTTGGATAAAACCTTTGCCATCATCTAATACTAATTCAAAGTGAATCATTAAAAACACTAATAAAATTGTAACACTGCTAAATGTATGCTTTAGCAAATCAGAATGAATCTTCATTTTTCATACTGCACATTATGTTATGACACCTAAATTTACTTTTTAGTTTTTATTTAGACAAAATAGTACAAAATTTTAATATTGGGCAACACTTATCAGCCATAACATGAAAGGCAGAAATTGAATAGGCTATAGGTGCAACCCTAATTTTATTGTATTAGTGTATTATTGCTATTCGTAAAGTTGAATTACAAGTCAGACACCTCTCTTCAACAAACTGCTTGATTTGAGGTTTAATTTATGTCCGTAGCACAAATGGTTGGGGACAAGTTGCGCATTTAATACTTAGGGAGGGTTAGGGGGTTTGTTCGAATGTACAATCAAAAGTTTGGGGTCAGTACGAATTTCTTTTTATCAAATAAATGTAGCGTTGGTAAACATAACTTTTGAACAGCAGAGTATTAATGAGAGCAATATTTATAATCCCTGTCGCAAGCGCGAGTAGTGAGAACAATATTAGTACCTCTATAGAACTGGCTATGTTCAGACATTCCTCCATTCCAGGAATTTCCAACTGAAGAACAAGCAGGTCCTTACATTTAATGGTGATAGTACCAGAGGATCCCACAGCCCTGTATTAGACACGTACAAACACCCCCACACACATTTTTAAGAACATACTCACATTCTCAAATTCCATACAATCATCCCCAGTGGGGCCTCAGAAGAGACAGAAGCAGGAAGCAAAAATAAGCCATGTGCGTAAGGCTAGCAGAGAGACTCTGAGATAAATAGAGAGGTATGACTGAGCTCTAAATATAACTTTAATAGGATGTAAGCTAGTTCCTCTCCGTATTTGGACATTAGATTACAAACATAAATATATTCTGCACAAATAGCTGCTTTGCATGTATTCAAAACACAAAAAGCATGTCAGAGTGATATTATCTTTTGCGTAAATGCTCATTGCGAAGCACAAAAGATCTTGCAAAATATGCTTATTCTGTTCTCCTCCCTGCCATAAGCTAAGAACACATTGCCAGCGCAGCTCATTTTAGAAGTTGCCTTCTTATGCTGAAACGAGATGCTGCCCACTGCCACTGGGCCTGCTTTAGTACCTGGGGTATCCAAATAGATTCTCGACACTGACACGCAGGAAAAGTGATGGGTTATATTAGAGAAAGAGAGAATTAGAGTTTAATATTACAGAAGAAGGTCACTTCAGGGATCAAACACACACACAATTTTCTAACCTTAGCTGTAATCATGACCCAAATGAGATTTAAAGATTTACACGTAATAATGAGAATATGACTTATGCATTTACAAAGGGCAGACATATTATTTAGGCTACATAGGCCTAAACCTGGTGAAATAAAAGTGCTTAATATGGTAACATTAAACAATAAATAAAGTCAAAATATTACTTAAAATAACTGAATCAACTTAAATATATTTGGTTACACCAATAAAACGAAATTGAAATACCAGCAACCCAATTTAGGCTGGTTTATGATGGAGTCCCCCCCAGCAGGGAATAATCTCCAGCTGATGAACAGCTGAGCTGTCTACCTTTTCTCGGTGGCATCGATGTTTCTGAGGAGAATAAGAAGTTGCCAGGAATCTTCATCCTTTCTGTCTGAGAACAGAAGGTGGTGGCTGGTAACGCACAGGGTTCCTCTGAGCGCGGGATGGAAAGGTCTTCTCAGGGTAACATCTTCAACATTAGCCGTCTTAATGTGCTCCGACAACTCCATTTCACAATGACAACAACCACCATCTGGTAGCAACTTCTCGAGTTTAGAGAGCCGGTGGGCGAGCCACTACGCCGGGTCTCAGTTTTCCGCAAATGTTTAAAGGCAATACTTTACTAAACTGTGTCCCACCTCTTGATGTTAATGTATGCTGTTATAAAACTTACCGGCGAATATATAAAATGCCACTAATCGAGCAGCGGGAGGTGTGTATGCTCGATCGATTCATAAGAGTTTTGTTTGCTTCTCTGCTTTCGTTTCCGTTCTTGAAGTCCCAGCCCTCTTCTCTTTTTTGTGATGTTTCTGTTTATTGTTGTGGCTGTTTTTTTCCCCGTTATCACTCTTCCTGGCATAATTGTGAAGTAATTTGTTACAGTTTTTAGTGATCTTTCAACTGATCCTTGAGAGGGTGTCTCTGGATCATGCTGATGGTGATGATGATGATGGTATAGGAGCAGGAAAAAATGACATGGGGGAGGGCATAAGCTACAGCCAATGAATTAAGAAATACATGAATAAAGCAATAATAATAATAATAATAATAATTTTGCAAAAATAAGTCACAAAAATGCAGAATTAAGTAGGCCTATTTCAAGTCAACATTATCACTGTGCATCTTGACTGGAAATGATACTTAATTTAGCATTTTTGCAAACATTTTTGTTGGACTAATAGCCTATAGCATGCTAGTCAGTGTAAGTTAAGTATTTTTTTAAATTGAGTATGGTTTAAAGAAACTTGTTTGCATTGTTTTGCTGTTTTCACTGTGAAGCTGCTTTGAAACAATCTGTATTGTAAAAAGCCCTATAAATAAAGGTGACTTCACTTGACATCTAAAATAACCTAATTCAGATAAAACGTGGAATTTTTCTCTTTTTTTGGTCAGGATTTAAAGTCATTTAAACATTTGTTTTACATTTATTGATGTAAGTCTTGCGAGGGACATCCTCTAATATATTGTCCTCGGGTAGCGTATAAAGATCCATTTATACTGTGAAAAAATATATCTAGAAAAATTTTACTTTCTGTTTTTTTTTTAATCTTTCAATATTATTAAATAATGGCAATAACAGGCCTGCCGTTCGTTTTAGAATACATCTGACGGATTCTGATGCTAGAATGTAATTCTTAGCTAAATAGATTCTCGCTGCAATTTCTCAACATTAGCAGAAGATGGAGACATTCTGTTATAAAACAGTTGAAAAGAAAAGACTCAAGTTTGTTGCAGGCGCGATGACTGGTTGACAGATAAAAAGTGTGAGCGAGCTTTGGGCCACAAGATAGGCTACATCAGTTAAATATTTACTGTCATTTCTTAGTTGCCTTTGTGAAACCATAGTGTTTGATGAAAACTGTCTGTCCTGGAACCTAACACTATTTTCACTTTAGCCTATGTGATTTATTTGTGAGGTGTGTGAAGCTGTTTACAATAGGTTTTAAGGGAGCCAGTGACCCTGTGCCACTTCAATAGTTTCACATGGGAACACGAAATGTTGCGCCCGGCCGCAACATAGCCTACAAGTTCAGACTGTCTAAAGTTCTCCGATTAAACACTGATCATGACATTAGGCTGCAGCACATGGGCGGTCACTTTTCTGTCTATATAAACATGAGCTCAGCACACCTCTTGAGATTAATCACTAGTGCACATGACCAGGCACAGTACACATGTCTGAACAGTCACAAGTCACAGTCTCGCCCAGCTGGAGTGAAAGCAGCTCAGTGATGGAGTTCAGAGAGCTGGGAGCAGACGAGAGTTCTGAGGGAGATATGGTGGATCTGGATAGTGTGAAAGCCCTGACAGAGAAACTCAAACTCCAAACGCGCAGACCGTCGTATTTAGAATGGAAGGAGCGACTGCAGGCTCACCCGTGGACTGATGCTACACAGAGTTCAAATGTCAGCAGCCCAGGATCTGTGGAGGAGGACACCCAGCCATCCGACATCTGGAAAGATGGGATGCCTTTTAAGAATATATGCGGCTTTGATACTATAGACGACGCGTTACAGTGGCTCAGAAACGAACTGGTATTGTTTTTATATTTCATAAGCCTATCTATCTATCTATCTATCTATCTATCTATCTATCTATCTATCTATCTATCTATCTATCTATCTATCTATCTATCTATCTATCTATCTATCTATCTATCTATCTATCTATCTATCTATCTAAATATACACCAACAGTGGTTTTGGGATTTTTAAAATTTCTACATGTCTTTAGGTCATTATAGGTAGGCTACTCAAAACATTTTTTCAAGTTCTTCTTAAACATTCAAGAAACAATACCATTCGAATTCAGCTAGTACGTATTAATATAATCAAAAGGGACAGTAGGCCTAGTTTATAATGTTGTAGAATATTTCTATTTTGATCTTTCTATATCCTGAAGATGCATCACGTCGTCCACAAAAATATTAAGACACATGTAACGCTGCAGTGGCAGCTGAAAATTCAGCTTTAATATCACAGGAGGAAAAATACATTTTCAAAATATATTCAAATAGAAAACAGTTATTTTAAGTTGAAATAATATTATTTCAGGATATTACTGTTTTTTTTTTTTACTATATTTTTGATCAAATAAATGCAGACTTATTGAGCATCTTAAAAAAAAAAAAAAAAAAAAATCATATCGACCCCAAACATTTGAACAGTAGTGTATGAAAATGCCAAATTACTTATGTTAAATAAGTATATATATAATACAGATTATAAAAGTTAAGCAATTGGCTAATAAGCCAGACTGCTGTGAAGTGAGATACATGTCAACTCATATTGAAATCGTCAGCATATATACTGTAACACAGGTGACATGTCTCTTGGCATATTACAATTAAATGCCACACAGGTGCAGAAACTTGAATGTGACTGCTGTTCTGAATAATTTAATCTTATATACTGCTGGTTAGCAAAGAATCTGGTTTTAGCTGTAGTGCACCGGCGATGTACAAGCTATAAAATCATTCTCTCTCTCTCTCTCTCTCTCTCTCTCTCTCTCTCTCTCTCTCTCTCTCTCTCACACACACACACATTTTTTTTCTCTCAGAGGGAGATGCAGATGCAGGATAACCGTCTTGCACGGCAGTTGATTCGCTTACGGGTGGAGATCCACAGGCTGAAGGTGGAACAGGTGTGTCACCGTCACAAAGAGATGTTGGATGACGCCACGTATGAGCTGGAGGAGTGCGAGGAGGACTCAGACCTGCTGTGTGACATCCCCATGAAAGCCGCCTTCACTCTTTCCACAACTCTCAAACATATTGGTCTCACCAAAATGAACCTCAACTCCAGACGATTCTCACTCTGTTGAGAGGCTGGGCGATGAGAGACGCCCCTCAAGAAAACTCAATGCAGAACTTTCAATGTATCACTGACACTGGAAGCCAAAGTTTTATTTCATTAAATTTGGACTATAATAATAATAATAACGTCCTTTTTCTTCAAATCACTTAGCTTCATTGAACTTTTTTAAATCTGAGAAAGTCCTCAGAGTTGGGAAAGAGTTTATAGTTACATTTGAATATATATGAACTGATCTAAGAATCAGGAGGAACCTGCTTCTGTCAAAAGGCGTGTGATTGGCACGCACTCCCATCAGTGTTCCTGACTGCTCAGGGGACAGAACACTCTCCCGTCGGCTTGGCTGTGATCCCGAGCTACAGCCTCACAGGAAGTGTGAGTTTGTGTTCAAGCATTTTGTCACCTTGTCTATTAAAACCTAAAAATAACACACACTCTCTGCAGCAAGTAAAAAGCTGTTCAGCCCAGTTTCGGTGGTTGGTCTAACATATGTTTTTGCTGGATGTTCGAGAATGTTGAGCTTGGGAAACTTTCATTTACACAGTAAGGTTACTAGATTTAAATGAGTTTAGTGTTCTTTGTACTTTCACAGAACCCATTAAAGTTCAGTTTACTTTATTACAAGCACTGGAAATATAGCACTACTTTTGTGCATATACTGTATACTGTAAGTGTTAAAAGCTTCATGATAAAATCAAAACAAATCAAAGAGGACCTTTATATTTTTTACATATTTCATCTTGGGACTGAATGTGGGTTAACAATTTTTAAAAATATATTATATATGAAATGAATACTTCTATTCAGATGCATTAAATTGATCAAAAGTGAAAGAAAGGGCTTTTACATGTATTTTTGATCAAAGAAATGCAGCCTTCACTCTAAAAAATTCTGGGTTGTTTCAGCCCATGTTTGGGTCAAATATGGACAAACCCAACCATTGGGTTTAAAATTTTAATTAAATTTGACCCAACAATTTGTGACCCAACCATTTTTTATTTTTTATTTTTTAGAGTGTTGGTGAGAATAAGAGACTTAATTCAAAAACATTAAAAAATCTTACAGACTCCAAACTTTTGAACAGTAATGTATGTTTTTTGATTAATCAAATGTACTGTAATTGATGTACAAACTAAAAAATGCCTTAAAAGTTTCCTGAAATGAATAAAGATGCCTTAAAATTACTTTGAAGAAATATTGTGATATCATCCATCCATCCTTATTGAGAAAAACATCCTTCACTGTAACTCATATAATGAAAATCTATAAATCTTTTGAACATTATTGATGCTTTAAATTTGTAAATAAATGTATATTTGTAAATACATGCATTTAAAATCTTCAAAATGTATTCATAATATTGTGTTGATTCATCAATTTGTGTAATTATCCAAACAGTTCTTTGCAGTTCTTATCTTGCTTTGCCTCTTCCGTATCGCACATCCTGACAAGAATAAACTCACAGAGTTTTTATGCAGTGTTGTCACATGAATGAAAATAGATGGTATTTCTCAGACAAGGCTGAATTTACATTTATATAACAATGGACCAATTGCTTTATCGATTGTAACAGCAGAGACAGGACTGGCTGTCAGAAGGAGCCATGTGACTGCCAAGAAATGATCTCATGCTAGATAAATGCATGGAGAGAGAGAGAGAGAGAGCTTTTTCTGCTTTTTTCCCTAAAGCTGTTCTCAACACTGATAATACAAGTTTTTATAGTTTATATCTCATAAGGCATTAGGGCAAGTACATTCATTGAACATCTCACATGAGGATTACTCCTTTGAACAGAAACATGAACTATTTTTGTCACCTGAGAAGACACAAAAAGTGGTTAGTTGTGTTCCACATACAGATTCCCTCGAGGCCTAGAATAGAAACAAACACTATACCATGAAAGTGCCAGTATGCTTTGTAGAGTTTAAAGGAAACCATCATGATAACCTACCTAAGCGTACTTTTATTTGACGTGAATTCAAAATGTTGGATTGTTTTGTTACAAAAAAATTGGTTGATATTCATAAAGCATGGCCTGCAAAATCCTGCTATAACAAGTTTTTCAAAAGTTTTAAGGCTAAGGACTGCCAAATATGATGCTTCCCTTGTGAGGGACCCCTTTTCTAACAAAGATTGAAATATTATCTGAAAAAAATGATTTACTTTACGTTTTTAAGTATCTACATGCAATATGTTTTCAACCCAGTATTAGAATATAAATGAAAAATATATAAAAAAATATTTGCAAAGCAATATGTATAATCATTTATATTACTTAAAAATTGTAACAATTATTATAATAATGATAAAAAAAAAAAATTCAAAAGCAGCTTTACAGAAAATAGTACCGTATAATTAGTGCGCAAGCTAAAGACAACAATGGTGAAGAAAAACTCCCTAGAAAGAGACACAAATAAAATTCTTGAATTATTTTTGAACGTGTATGTTGTAAAGAAGGAGAAATGATCATCTATCACATAACTATGCATATTTGCTTAGTTTAGTTTTTGTGTTAAAACACATCAAATATTTTGAATATTTAAAATGTTCCACAGATCTCCTAGAACCCCAGTTTGAAAAGTTTTGGTATGGATTCACAATCTCAAATCATCAAATGAACATTTGCTCTCACAAGAGATGTAACTGTGAATATGTAACTGTCTGTTAAGATGATCTGCCCCACTCAACATCCCCCCTCCTTCAAACCCCCCTCTTCTCAACCACAAGACCGTCAAAGAATGGAAAAACAATTGTTTCAGTCTTTTACTCAAATTGAGAACCAAAAACTAAACAAGAAATCCAGGATTCGACGTACTGTTGCAAAACTGACCCCACATGTGGTTCATTTTTTTAGGGATTCTCATTGAGCAACAGGCCAATATATGATTAATTTATTCACTGTATAACATTCCCACCCCCCAACCACAATGAAACTCATATATTTTGCTGTGATCAGTGGACTGCACCACATGAAGAACCTGGTCAAACGTTTCAGTTGAATGACATAAATCAAAATACATAGAAATGGCAGAGGAGGCTTGGGCGTCAGTGTCTAAATTAAGATGAGTGTTCCTGCAGTCGAAAAGTTAAGAATGTACCTCATTTCCTTTGAATGTTTGGGCTGCGACTTCCTGCAAATGCATGCACTATCTGCAGCCTGATGCCACAACAAAAGTGTGCGGTCTGCTCGAAGAAAGAGCAAGAAACAGAGAGAGAGACACCGAACGGGTTTAAGAGACAGATAATGAAGAGAGACATGAGATGGGTTAGCATCGTCTCCAAGAAGCTGATTGAAAAAAAATTGACTTTACCTCAAAATTAGCCATTTGCATATTAGTTTATTGCATACCTGTTGCAAATTGCATATTAGGCCTACTCTGTAACAGAGCAAATGATGTTTGATTCAAAGTGAATCAGAGGCTTGATTTTTTTTTTGTGCAAATGGGCACAAATGCTGCATAGAATAGCAATGTACGTAACACTTTTAAGCATGAGTATTCAAATGTTACGTTTTGCGGCTCTATTTAGTACAAGTACAAGCCAAAAACCCATGAGTGCCGTTAACATTTCCACTCTTTGACATAATGGCGCTACAAAACCAGGTGACAAGTGGAGTCCTGACCCAGAATCCTTCACTCCAATGACACCAGCTGCTCAGAGTAGTGTGCACCTGCTTAAAAAAATGTTAAATATCAGCTCAAACACCTCAACGACAGGAAGCTCTATCATCAGCTTGCTCTGCACCACTGTGGTGTGTGTGCGTGTGTGTGTGAGAGCAAGAGTGATGCTTTCACAAATTATGTGCCTTTGTTAAGGTGGGAAGTCAAACTCTGACGTGACTTACACAACTTGACACTTTAGCAGCACATGTCATCGAAACACACCGAAGATTTACAGATCTCGTTGTTTTGTTCGTAATCTTGGTTAAAATGCTCTGTGGAAAAATGTGTTCTTCATAAAATATAAAGCTAAAGACATGGCAATGCCTGCTGAACTGGCCCATCACTGATATCAGCATCTTCTGTCAACAGAAAAGGTGAGTTTTACTAGCGGGTTGCTACTTTTTCTTCACTTAAATCGAGGCCCAGATGAATTTGAATGAGTATGGTTATCAGACCGGTAGGCTACTCTCGGGCAGTCTACTTTAAATCATTGAATGATTTATTGGATGAGACTTTTTTCAAGGTAAACCTAAAGCCTGAGACAGTCTGAGATAGATAGGGCAGATTATACTTTTTTAAAAATTATTTTATAAGGCTTAAAATATAAGAAAAAAATAATATTTGCTAATATATTTGATATTTTATTTTCTCAAAAAATGCAGCAGAACACTCTGAAGCAGAAAAGTAGATGTGAGTGTGTTCGGATTGAAATAATATCTCTGCACAGTTCAAATAGAAATTTCTAGAACACGTTTGCGCTGTCGGCTGCTTAGCGATTAAAATGTGTTCAATTTGTTATTTCATTTGCAAAGTAATTCATAAAGGAAATATGACACAGTGATAATATAATGTATGTCATCACTGGTTGTGTTGTTTTCGTATTCGACCTAAAGGTCAGTCAAGAACAATCGCATGATTTTACATTTAAATTTTGATTTCATCACTAGGGGTGATTTTGGATGGAGTTTTCACATAATATTAAAACAGTAAAATAGAAAATCTTCAAAGATTAACAATGGTGGAATTTTTTTTTTTTTTTGAAAATGGGATTTTCATAAATGCTGGGGAAGCGATTATAAGAAGGAAAATCCCCGCCTTCCTACTAGGTAAAGGCAGTTACTTTAAATTTTCATTTACAAATTACATTCTTGCCTTATTCCTAATTCAAATCAAACTATCATGATGTATATGTTAAGATCATTTATTCATTTATTTATTTAGGGTAAGTGTCAGTCATAAAATAGTAGCTACACTACATCTTGTGCAGGAGAACCGCTAAAACATTGAGGTAAAATAAAATAACATAAAAAACAACAGCTCTGTATATAATAAAGAAGGCAAAATCCCCCAACATTTTTTGGCTTAACTTTGACTGTTTGGTGTGAACCAGTGAAGTTTATCCCTCATGTCTCGACCTCTTGACCTCTGTTTACTCTCCAGTATAATGCTGAGACAGTGCACAGTGATATGTGAAAAGCTTGTGATTGGGATTCCAGAGGCATTTGATATCTTTGACTTTATTTCAAACCTATAAAAACACTTTATGTAACAGGAGAATCTGGAGGCCTATGAACACAAAATCATTTGTCATCAGCACCCACATGTCGTTTCGTATAGTGTTGTTAGTCCATAAAATAAAGCAAAAACAACATTGGACCCCACTGACTATCCCTTTAAGTGATTAGGGACGCCTATGTCATACAAACTATTTACTATGTTTGGTTCTTCATAAAGCAATCTGAACCCAAAACATTTGACCTAGCTGTGCATCTCTCGAGACTCATTTGCACTGATACTGGTCGGGTCAGCTACAGGCCGGAGGTCAGCGGAAAGTCTTGTCTCTGTTTAGATTTGGGCTGTTCTCTCAAACAGTCCCAGGAGCTCACAGTGTTCAGTTTGACCCAGAGGGTTGAGCTTTTCCTGACCCAACAACAGTTTCTCACGGGTCCAAAGCCCACAGAGACATACACATTGTGTTAGCACATGAACTCTGATTATTTGTCTGTTTAATGGAAATGAAAATGCTTTTGGGCTTGTGTGTTTACATATGGATAAACTACATCGCTGCAGTCTTACAAACACTTATGTACATGGATTTTTAAATGAATGTTCTATATTCGTAATGCAAAACACATAATGTTCAAGACAAGTGAAAAATACACCCAAATCGTTCACTAAGAAAACTGCCTGAAACTTATGTGTCTGAGTTGGAAAAAGGGTCTAGAATTTATTAAGAGGATTAACCTCCTTTACAGATCTGGTCCAGAACTTTGTGTTAAAACAGACAGCTTAACCCACGGACACAAAGAAACGGTAAAATATATAAACCGAATGTTTTTGGCTCTTTTTTTTTCTGATAAAACAATACACTCTCCATTAATTCCCTCTTTGTTTTAAAGTGAGCAGTCCTACACATTATTTAATGTAACTACAGTAATTAAACTCAAAGAGAAAGCATGCCAACAAATAAAAAATATACACACAATAAATTTCAAAACATCTATTTATTACTCATTTGTTTATTTAGCCACTACCCTGATTTTGTTTGCCAGAAGCTAGATCGATGCACTTATTGCATTTACGAATGTATATCCATGAATTTATTTAGGCTATATTACAGTCAGAATTATGATAGTTGTCATCTTCATCTTCTGTTTTCTCTCATTTTTAGTAAATATGGGGAACTGTGGCTCTTTTGATCCTGATGACGAATTCTCCTACCATCCAGATGAATGGTGTGATCAATGTAACTGTCCAAAGCCTCCAGCCAGTCAGGTACGTCTGTGTCTGCTAAAGAGAATATTATGGCACAGTTAACTACAATACTTCTTTTTTTCTTTTCACATGCAATTTATATCAATAACCACTAAGTTAGATTATAATTTGGGTTAAACAGACGCTCGCGAAAAGAAATTGTAACCATAGCAACTCTTGGCTCTAGGATCCGTTTCAAAGTGGAAGGGGAAAAGTATCGGCAGGTACAGCGGCAAAGCCTACAGTGCTTTCCTTGTTTTCCACAATATTATAGATTTACACGTCACAAAAACACTACATTAAAAATTATATTTGCCATCATCTCCCATTCACCGCTATAGAAGTTTACACAAAATGGTGATTTCCGCTTCTGAGAACCTCGGAAATGTAAGAAGGGTCTATTCAGTGGTTTGTTATCTAAACCTATGTAAGATCGTTTACGGTTAGCAAGCTGTGCTAGTGTCGTTACAAGATATTTAGCTTGAAGAACCAAGATCTCTGGACCCCACAAAAATTCCGGTAGGAATCCCCATGGAAGTCATTGAATAATTCACACACTGAGCATTAGAAAAAAATTTCTCCAATTGATATATTGTTTCGGAATTGTAAGACTGTTAAGAGCAGGCAGGTTGTAATGTGAGACAGTGACAGAAGTCACAAAATATGTAGGGAGACGAGAGAGAAAGGAAGTGGTGGAGCCGTTCTCTAAAGACATGCATTACAAATTTCTGTGGTTTATAACATAAGGCAAAACACAACAATGTCTCACAAAGTGCTACACAAAGCATTTTTGAAAAATGCCTTTAGCTGAAACTGAAATTAAATATGTGTCTTTTCAGAGGAACTTTCGATATGAAACGGCAAGATGTTTAATTTAGTTGAGTCAAAAAAAATTGGAAAAAGATTTATGATACTGACAAACGACGACCTTTGGTTTGAGAAGGGAAGAAGATGAAAGTCCTAAATGTGTAAGCAAGGCCTACAGACTAACAATCTCAGTAGATCTTCTAAACATGGTTAAATATGGTTGACCACTGACCCCACACTCTTAAAACTGGTGTGATAAAAATAACACAACCCGAGTTATTTGTGTCTAGGGCAGCACATTTTGTTTTACTTTTAACTCAAGCAATTTGTCAGGGGATATCTTAATCTGAAATTGCCTGATGTTTAATTTAGTGTAATTAAAAAATGTGGATAATTACTTATTTCATTTAACTTTCTGATTAAATTAGGCTCGAATACACATTCTTTGTGGCTAAAACACTTAATTAAAAATATTAATTAATTGCATCTGTTCCTTCTGTGGTCTGTCTGCGATGATGTGACTCTTTGTTTAGATGGGTCAACCCATTCAGGGTTACATAATTTGAGGGAAATGTGCCTTTGTGTTGGTTATCAATTGGAGACTAAAACTTCTAGCTATAAATCTGAGACACATTTCCTCGTGATTTGTTTTTAGATATTAAAGAGAACAACACATGTTGTTATTGCATAATGAGAATGACGGAATGTTTACTTTTACTGTGGTAGTTGTTTCATAGGCTGTGAGAGAAGTAAATAAGAACAGCTCCACCCTGTTTAAAGGGAAGTGGCTTTGTTTGGTTTATGACATTATTAAATTATTAACATTGATGAAAGGATCCAGATATTGAGGTTTTGATATCATAAAGAGCTCATTAGGGAAATTGCTAATCATAATCAAATAACTAAAACTGCTATCCCTCACACAAATATTAAATAAGCTTTTAAAAAAAATGACTGAGGGATAGCAGTTTTAGTATTTAGTTTTAGCAGTTAATATTAATATTATTATTATTTTTGACATTGTGCTCTGTTCTCTCTCTCACACAGAACTTTGATCCTCTGATTCCGTATCCATCCCAGTACACGCCTCCACCATCATCTCCTCTTCCAGGTGAGATGATACATTAAACACCTGTCCTACATTTTTCTCTTTAATGTGTGTTTCAGATAGCTCACTCTTGTCATCTTTGTATTCCAGAAAACATAGTGGTAGCCGTATACAAATATGAGCCATGCCACAGTGACGACCTTGGGTTTGAGAAAGGGGAGAAGATGAAAATCCTAAATGCGTAAGCAAAGCCTATGTTAAAACAGACTGACACTCTGTGCCAAATTATCTAACATTGTTGACTTCTGGGTTTTTGAGAAGTTGAAATGAAGTAAATGTTTCCCTGTTTAAATTTTTATGTGCTTTAAAACACTGTCCTGGTATGTGTATATGTGTGTTTCTTATAGCGATGATCCTGAATGGTACATGGCAGAGTCTCTGTTTACCGGGCAGAAGGGATACATACCACAGAATTTTGTAGCAAAACTGAACAGTATTGAGACAGAACCGTAAGTATTTTAACATTCAATTGCATTCGGAGCGCACACATGTATACCCAAACAAATCCACAAATATTCATGTATACCCAAACATATCCACACAATCACAATTAAATGTATGCAGATCAGCTGCTGTGGGTTTTGAAAAAAAAAAGATCAAATCAGCTTCCCCCACAATGAGATTTGGGAAATGACGTCCAAAACTGTGGCTGAAAGGTGATTCATTCAGGGTATCCCTTGTCGCTTATGACAGATGATTTACGGGGTGTCAGTAATGGAAAGAGAAGAAAAAAAATACTCCCACAATTCACACAAGTTTCTGAGCATCACTATGCTAAACCACTCCAGTACTTGCTGATGCCACATTTCTGCGTATGTTCAGCGTCTCTCTTCTGAGCGTGGGTGAATTCTGAGAGAAACGCCCCAACAATTTAAACTCAAAATAAATGATCCAAATGAGATACTTAATGAGCCAAAGCCCTAATAAAATGACAATAATGTTGTGTTGCAGGTGGTTCTTTAAAAATCTCTCAAGGAACGACGCCATGAGGCAATTACTGGCCCCTGGTAACACGCAGGGCTCCTTCCTCATCAGAGAGAGTGAGACCAACCCAGGTGTGAAACAACGCATTGCTTCTCACACAACAACAAAAACAAACACAAAAGCATGAGGCCACATCAGACAGTCCCATAGTCCCGGTGCCAAGACACATGACTTGGGGGGGAGAGGGGGTTACTATATTTAAAAAAAAAAATCTAAATTCAAGTAAATAAAATAATAATATTTAAATAAGTTATTGTCTCAGGAAACCTTTTAGGATAATTCAAGGGTGAATTTTAGAACATTTTCTACATGTCATTAACTGTAAAATGCCTCCAGTCTAGAAATTCTCAATGTTGTGAAAGTAGATGTGTGACTGTATGTGCACTTGGCAGCCTCTGATTGTCTTCTTGTTCTGGTGCCTCAGGTAGTTTTTCCCTATCTGTGCGAGACCTTGACCAAACACAGGGCGACATCATCAAGCACTACAGAATCCGCAACCTGGACGCAGGCGGATTCTACATCACCACCAAGATCTCCTTCACTTCCCTCTCAGAGCTGGTCAAACATTATTCACGTATGTTTGGGTGTTCATATGTGCCTTAGACAAATCGCTTGTCAGGTTATTTATAAAAGACGGAAGACAAGAACAGTTCGATCAGGCTGTTTATAAGAGATCAAATGTAGTGTTTGAGATTTTTTTTATCTTTCTCTGCGCAGGAGAGGCTGATGGACTATGCACCCGCCTGGTGAAACCGTGTCAGACCCGAGCCCCTCAGAAGCCCTGGTGGCAGGATGAGTGGGAAGTTCCCCGTGAGTCTCTCAATCTAGAGCGCAGGCTGGGGCAGGGGCAGTTTGGAGAAGTATGGATGGGTAAGAAGCTTTTTACTTCCTATTTCTCAACAACTGAATTGAGTATTTTTACAGTGGGGATTAATGGTAATCGATTTAGTTACTTTCTTGATGAATAAACTAGGGCTGTCAAACGATTAATCGCGATTAATCGCATCCAAAATAAAAGTTTGTTTTTACATAATATATGTATGTGTATGGAGTATAATTATTTTCTATATATAAATACACACACATGCATGTATATATTTAAGAAATATTTGCATGTATATACTGTGTATATATATTTATATTATATATAATTTATATTATATATAAATATTTTATATATAAATAACACATTTTTCTTAAATATATATGCATGTGTGTGTATTTATATATAGAAAATAATTATACTCCATACACACACATATATTATGTAAACACAAACTTTTATTTTGGATGCGATTAATCGCGATTAATCGTTTGACAGCCCTAACATAAAGCATATTTTCACATATTTTTATGGACATTGAGACCATGTCAGACCACTTGGAACACCAGTATAAGAATAACCCCCCCACCCCCCAAAAAATGCATTTCAGCATCCAGGTGCCTGGCCAGGTCTGTCTGTGCTTGTCTGGAAATGTTTGTGAGTGTGAGCAAACATTGTGAATTGGACCATCATAAAAGGGTATTGATAAACATGCATCTACAGGCTAAAGAGTATGTGCTGCTCTTTGAGTGTCTCAGCAACCGCCGGGCATATCATAACTGTAAATACAGTAAGCTTGTTGAAACGTTTGACAAATGTTCAGCATTGAAGTCAGTCAGAGCACTGTAAATTGGCAGATTCAGCATTTTGGTCTCACTCATCCTGTGATCTAAGACAATCATACTCATGGGTGTGCTTAAACTCGCTCTTTACACACAACACAACCAACAACAGGCATTCGTAACTCACCTTGAATAACTTTTAAAGATGAATTTTGGGTGAAATGAACACATTTGTGGTAGCTATTGTATTTATCTATCTAGAACAGAGATTCTCAAACGTTTAGACTGTTTTTGTGTTGGACAAAATTCATAGCCCCGCCATATAGGCTAAGATATTTTCCTTATTTCTGATGTAATTATGACAAAGCTGCTTGTTTTCCAAACAGAAACTGGTAGTATTAATATGTTATAATACGTCATAAAACAAAAGTTCTTTTCTTCTCAATTGTGACGTATATCTGAGTGAAATAAACAAGAATAAATGTAGGGCGGGGCTTGATTTTGTCCACTGAGAATTGATTGGTTTGTTGTGGTTTGCTATAGCTGTGATCTCATGAGTGACAAGTTGTCTTGGGGCCAGTTGCTTAAACAGTCACTAAGTTAAGACTGTGTCTGATGAACTAGCAATTAGTTATGGCTAATCAGTCTTTCTTTTCAGATTCAAATTAGACCAATCTATCTTTTAATGTAATTGACCAGTCTTGAAGAAAAAAATGAGAAGACATTTGGTTCTCAGTGGTTCTCAAACAATGGGCCTGATCAGTTGAGAACTGATCTAGACTATTAAGTATATTAATTATGATACACATTTTTGTTAGTTACCAACAGGATTGCTGCAGTTTTGTGATTTCAGTAACATCATCATATACGGCCTACACTCTATATGTTCATATGTCGAGAAGATTTAAATGTGTCCAGTTTTCAAACATAAACAAACTACAGCAGTGAAATCATGCTTGCCTTGTGTTGACCCTAAAAATAGAACTATGGAAGTCACATCAATGCTTGAGTCTTTACCACTTCCTTTCCCTGGTTGCCATAGCAACTGACTTGTTATCATCACTGCCTGTCAGCTCCGTGACCACGAGAGCCCACATCATAGCTGCCATTTTGTTTTGTTTTTTTGCAGTGAATGACTTTCTTTATTCAAATGAAAGAACTGTTCCGTGTAATGGGCCGTTCTGTTCATTAAACCTCAGTTATTTTCGTTGGTGAGATAACATCACACAAATCAAGCCCATAGAAATAAAGTCAACCGGTTATCAAGCAGTCAGACAATGTGAAGCCAAAGGAACTCAGTGAAGGAAAACATTGTGAATTTCTCAGCAAATTCTTTACAAACACCTTTATGCAAAAACACTCTCATGATAAGGAAGTAGCAGTAGTTTTCGCATGGCTAGTTATTTCTAAAATCTTTTATAAGTATGTGATCCAAACAGAAAGATTAAATTCAGACCTTAATGAAATGGTTCGTTTCAAGTAAATCATTCTTGGTGAATGAGCTTCTACATGTTTATTTTTGAGAATCAGATTATTGAGCCTAAAAGGGATAGTTCAAACACACAAAAAATTAAATTCTATCATAATTTACTCACCCTCATGTTCCAAAACAATATGACTGTTCTTCTGTGGAAAACAAAAGAAGAAATTTTGAGATTGTTTTTTGTCCATTTACAATGGAAATCAATGGGCATGGTTGGCAACATTTTTCTTTTGTGTCATACAGGTTTGAAACAACATGAGAAACTTGATGACAGAATTTTCATATGGGTGAACTACCCCTTTAAAATAAAACATAAATCATTTATTCTCTCTCTCCTTTTATAGGGCTGTATAACAACAACCGTCGAGTGGCTATCAAGAGTCTCAAGGCAGGTACCATGTCCATGAGTGCTTTCCTGGCTGAAGCAAACCTGATGAAGACCCTGCAGCACCCTCGACTGGTGCGACTTTTCGCTGTGGTTACACAGGAGCCCATTTATATCATCACAGAGTACATGGAGAACGGTGAGACACACAGATGCACTTACACACTCGTTCAAACAAAGGAGGGGAGAGTTCAATGAAATGACAAATCCTTCATAGTACTAAATGATTCATCCCTGCATTTCACCTGAAAGTTCTTTACAAAACACAGACACTCTCATTGAGTGACTTCCGTTTAAATTTTCAACAGGTTTTCATGATCTAACAAGTCTGAGGAGTATCAGGGCTGCGAGCACTGTCTGAGCGTTGTTTGAGTGTGTTAAAACCCACAGCAGTTCAACAGTTGTGTCCGCTCTACGAAAACAAAGCTTTCTCACGGCTTTGAAGATACTGGCATCTCAAAATGCGTCCCTCACTCACCTGAATGACTCTGTGCAGTATTTTTGTGGGGCAACTTTTTTCGGTCTCTTTCATTGACCGCAGTGTTTTTACATTTACAAACATGTGGTCTGCCTCTTTTTCATATATGGATGAATGCACAGCCAGTGTTGGGGAAAGTTACTTTGAAAAGTAATGCATTACAATATTGTGTTACTACTTTAAAAAGTAACTAATTGCGTTACTTAGTTACTTTTTTTTAGAAAAGTAATGCGTTACGTTACTTTTGCGTAACTTTTTTTCTGTTTTCTGGCTGGGCTTGTTTTTTTATAACAAAAATTGTATATTTTTGGGCAAATGTAACGAATAAATAATAAGCCTCAGGCTGAAGGAAATGTAAATTCATGTGTGTACAGTAGAGGGCGCAGCTCAAGTAAACCTTTCAGCTGTGCTGCCTGTCTGGATAATAGAAGAATAGGATGCAGGAGAAAAAAAGTTTTTCTTATACTTAAAATCTATAGTCATTTTTGGCTAAGGTTTTACCTGATTCATCGAAGGTCTGAAGCAAGTACATTGGCCAATAAATTTAGATTAAATGCATAAAAAATTATGTTTTATTTAACATATTTAGTTATTGGAGGTTCGCATAGTATTCTGCATTACACTGATTGTATTCATTTTGAGGAATACTGAATTTTTTTTGTGCAAATGAGATGAGTAAATGCACGCTCACATTTAGTCTAGAACTACAGTAACCATCATGTTTACACACAACGCCACTGCACCTCAGTTAATTTACCACTTTATTTACAAAATATTAATCTCAAAAGGGCGTTGGACATATTTTGTAAAGAAAGAACTAACCCTTCAATATTTTTATGGGAAACCATGATACATGGGGGATTATTATTTGTAACAATGTAAAAGTTTCAGTCCATTTAATTTGATTCTTGCTAAATAAAATAAAAAATCTTGACCCCAAACCTTTGAACAGTAGCTAGTGTGAATTGTCAAGATTAAGAAGGGACAGGGACCAAAAGTAAAACTTACAGATAATCTCAAAATTACAGTAAAACTCAACCTCTAATCTAAATATTTGGGGGGACATGTCCCCGTCAAGGTGGTAGTTACGGCCCTGATGTTTATTCCTTCATAATGCCAGTCATTGTTCACTAAGCGGTTCTGACGTCTCTCGTAACACTCTTGTAAATAGCATGCATGCAGAGCTTGTGTTTCATATCTGGCATTCCCACCTTGAGTGTTCTATCTAGAACATAAAATGACCCACTTCAGTTCTGTAGAACGCATGTCCAATTCCTTGTGTTTTGTGTCACATCATTCTATTTTAGTTCTCAGAATGTTGTTGTTGTTGTTGTAATACTCAGGTCTGATGCACATTTGAGAAATTCCATTTCTTCAAAACATTTTTAAACAATTTTCTATCCCTGTTACCACTCCTTTCTTCAATATTAGTTCACCCAAAATTGAAAATTCTGTCATCATTCACTTGTTCATAACCAATATGACTTTCTTTCTTCTGTAGAACACCAAAGATGTTTAACAGAATGTTTATGCTGCTTTTTTCTGTTGTCAAGCTCAAAAAAGGCATAAAACCACTTCAAATGAAATGGAAAATGTTGCACAAGTCCTAAGGACTACTTTTATGGGGCTTTTAGAATATTTCTGTCATTTTTGGAGCTTGACAGCCGTTGGTTTCCATTCGCTTTCACTATACTGAAAAGTGCAGCGTGAACCTTCCTCAAAATGTCTCCTTCAGAGAGAAAAATGTGTTCCACTAAAGAAAGAAAACCATGCAGGTTTAAAGCACCATGATGAGCTTTTAAGTATAGTATAGCTTGAGATGCTATAATATTGTTTGGTTCCCTTTTATTTTTGCGATATCTCCTAAGAAACTTTTAATCATGAGAAGCAAATGCACCCTTACAGCAGTTTGTCTCAGAGGAGCTAAAGATCTTTATAACTGTTGCGTTATGTTTCTCTACTAATGCATATTAAAACCCTCATACAAATACAGCATCTCACTGCAACCTACTTAGAACAATGCACTGCACCATCAAAACAGGCCTCACATTGGGTCACAGTTATAGCGTGAATTCCATCACATTAAAAAGAGATGGAGCGAGGCAGAAAGCAGACGGACAGAGAAAGTGAGAGAGCGAGCGAGAGAGAGAGAGGAAAGGGCAGATACAATGTGAGGTATAGAAAGGAAGTCTTTGTTCCATAGGCTAGTATCGGGAATGCTTTCTAATTAAGAGCCAACCCAGAAACTCACTACAACAAATCAGACTCATAAATGGCCACCATGGTCACAGGTGTTCACAGAAAAGACATCCACACCCTATCTTTTCTCTTTTTAACGCAACAATAGCCCCTCGGGTCGTCATCACGAGCGTATTGCGATGCACGTTATTCCATATGTAACCCAGTATGGATTGTTTGTTGGTCTCATTGCCCTAAGAGGATTGTTGAGCCTCCAGAATGTCATATTGACACCGACAGTAACAAAAGACTCTAAGAGGAACAGCCACGGTACTACAACGTCAGCGAGCTGATGGCAGAGCTCGTGAATGCTCCCGCTTTGTGTTCCCTCTTAAAGGAAGCTGATGGAACACTATGCTCAGCTTGTAAACCTCCCAATTCTTTGTTTGGAATCCATGTGATGTGTTTAAAAGTCCAATTGTTGTCTGTTGTTATTTTAAAGAAGAGGTTGATATGCCCCTTTTCCACCCCTCTGTCATTTTAACAATGGAGACAATGACAGAATGATTCAAAAACACTGGAACTTCATCTAAACTTAACCCACGACCTTGAATTTTACACCCTAATGCGATCTGAGATCAAAGGAATGTGTACGGCGCATGATATTAGAGTTCCTAACGGGGCATTTTCCGCTGCACCTTTGTGGGAATTTCCTTCAGGGTCAGTCAGTTCTTCTTTTTCCAACACAGCCTGTCGTCTCAAAAGCAACAACTTTGGCCTTTAACATTAAACGTCTCAGCGACTGATCCAAACTGGCTACACTAATTTCCTGCAGTTGTTATGTTCTAGTTCTTGGATCTAATCTGAGTGCCGTTGTTTGCGCTTCTCGGTAACTTTGAGAAGAGCTTACAGAACGTTTTAAGCACCAAAATAACAGCATTCATCCATCTGCTGTTTCCTTTTGCCTTTGAACTAAAATGACTGATGGCGAGAGCGTGCTTCCGGTAACATTCAGTTGTGGTAAAAGAATGTTTAAAAAAAGGCTGCTGCTGAAGACAAGACAGAAGACTTACGAACTATAAATAAAATGTGTAAAAAAATCTCTAATTTTCTATTCAGACTATTGCAGTGCATGCCGGGAGTGGAAAATACCCTGGTCAATCTCACTAGCGCCAACTAGTGTCTAGGTTTCATAGTTTCAAGCCAATTTAGTTATTCAAGCACATTTAACATTTTATGGTTTACGGTGCAAAGTTACTAAATTCTGTCATAGCTTGTTTTGCTGTATACAAAATATATGTATGTTAAAATGTCGTGTTGACTTTTAGGCAGCCTGGTGGATTTTTTGAAGACTCCAGAAGGATCTAAGTTAACCATCAATGCGCTGATCGACATGTCCGCCCAGGTAGGCTGACCATATCATTTTTGGTGGGGGTGGGGGTGTCAATACTGCGCTCAAAACATCAGGGGTGAGACATTTGTGCCCCACAGGAAACAAACTGTCCCAACTTTCTACTTATTACAAGCTCAAGTCTACATTTCAGACCCTTGTATAGTCAGTTTATCACTCATTCCTCTATTTGAGCGCTGTCTCTAAGCTGGTGACGTCAGCATTACTCAGCTGCTGTTCTGCTTCCTAATCTTATGGTTAACAATGAGCATGACTGTGTGCGCTGGAACAGGTCTAGACTTTTTAATACAACAACTACCCACACCAATCTATAAACCGACTAGATGAACAGACCATATAATGTGTTCACGTATACTGTAGAAAATAAATTATTTCTTACTTTCCATTTACATTCACTGGGCAAACATACAGTTCTTTGACTGTTTGCAGGGAAATATTGTACACAGATTGTGAGGACCTGATTTAGGTCACAGTAATTCTTGACCTAATTAATGACACTCCATGCTTCATTGAGAATATCTAATTACTATGGGAACAGTTCTGGCTGGAACGGTAGTGTAGAATCTGATAGAGTCCATGAACTGACAGGCAGACTGTAATTTTCTTAGTAGAGAGTTTGCGCTTTGGGTTTACTCCTAGAATCGACTGATTGGGTTAAAAATTAGGCTATCAGATGGTCTTGATCACTCATGGTATGAATGTCTTTAATAGTGTCTCATGCGCTCAGTGTGTAAGTGATTGGAGTGTGAAGATGAGAAAACACTGATGTTTTTGAGCAGTGTTGCAGGTCAGAGGTTCACAGGGATCGTGTGACATGGGATAGATGTTAGGAGATGGTCTCTCTCTTTCTTGGTAATGTGAAGAAACGATGGTATCGTTTTTCAAGATATTCAATGAAATTTTGGCGGAGAAAGGCTAAGAGGGAAAGTGAGAGATGGAATGTTTTAAAGCATTAAAAAGAGACGTTTTGCTTTAGGGATCAGCTTAGATGCCGTGTGATATTTTTCAGCTATTCTTCTCCATAAAGTGAATGAGATCATTCAGGGCTTTTAAAAGGTCCTGGCGAAATGACTACTTTAATACTTACATGCCTCTTATCAACACACAGACACAGACATGCCCGCACATTTATGCAAAACTGTCAGGCACTTTCACATTAAACCAACACGTTTTTGACGGTCTGTGTAACACTTCCTTCAACAAGCATGCACATGGTGTCATAGTGCAACATCCTCTATAATTAAATTTGTACGGCGTTGCAACGAAAGCAAAATCACACTACCATCATGCATCATTCACGCATAACGCATCTGCACACACACACACATGATAGTGTCTGGCCACTATCACAGATCACAGTCTAATTTTATGTGAAAGAGTTTTAGAGCATGGCAGGAGCTGATCTGGGAGAACCGTTGTCCTTCCCTCTCATTCTGCGCATCTGGGTCAGAAATAGCAGATCTCTGAGAAGCTCAGCAGCCATCACTGTTCTGAGATCAGTCAAGACTGGAGCTAGCTTAAACATGGGGAAAATAAGAAAGATGATGCATCAGGAAGTATAGCAGCAAACCAACCTTCTGAATGAAACCTATGGGTTTGTGCTGGGTGGAGTGGAGCAGTGGAGGTTAAAAGTCAAATCAAAGGAAGTTAAAGCAAAACCCTCCCTGTTTCAGGAACTGACCTCTGTCTGTCTGTGCAACGTGTGTTATGATCGGAATGAAATACTTGCCTACTGTGTACGGTTTTGTAAAAATAGTATGTGAAACTTTTATGCTACAATTAACTGTTATAGAATGCAATATTGTTGTCACTTGAGCATGTTGTTGCACATTCCATCATTTAATAAAAAAAATAAATAAAAAAGGAATTTAATACTTTTATTCAGCAAGAATGTGTTAAACTGATCAAAAGTGAGAGTAAAGACACTTATAATTTTACAAAAGATTTCCATTTCAAATAAATGCTATTTCTATTGAACGTTGTTCATCAAAGAATCGTGTATCATGGCTGCTATCAAATCAGCTTTGTCATCACAGGAATAAATGACATTTAAAAAACATTAATACAAAAAAAACCCTGTTGTTTTGAATTGTAATATTTAACAGTATTACTGATTTTATTGTATTTTTGTATAAAATTAATGCAGCCTTGGTGAGGGGGGTAATTAAAATAAAATGTGTTTTAGTCATTTGACTGTTTTCTAAAATAATGATTCAAGGAGGAGACATACAATTTTTTTTTTAGCAAATATTAATTGCAGGTTTTTTTTATACTGGAAATAGAAGGTCAAGTAAAGCACAGCGCATTGTGAGATCTAGTGCAGTATTCCCTATTATATACACCAAATGTCGTATGTCATCTTAGTATTTCATGAATACTTTGCATGGTATACATAAACACTGCAGAAATAATTGCATGGTAGTATGCTATTCTAAACATAGCCATAAATCACACACAGCCTTATCATTAACACTTTACTGCTCCCTGCAGGTCGCAGAGGGAATGGCTTACATAGAGCAGAAGAACTATATCCATAGAGACCTGAGAGCTGCCAACATTTTGGTGTCTGATGAGCTCATTTGCAAGATCGCTGACTTTGGCCTCGCCCGCCTCATCGAAAATAACGAATACACTGCCAGAGAGGGTAAGGTAGCATCAGCTGCATCATGCTTTGTTCTGTCAATTTATCTTAGGATTACATCACCACAGAATCTCTGTTTATGCGAGAAAGTCTGGCTGCTAAACTTTAAAAGACACCTAAAAATATGCCTTTTTAAAATCACACAGGTGCAAAGTTTCCTATCAAATGGACTGCACCTGAGGCCATAAACTACGGCACCTTTTCGATCAAATCAGATGTCTGGTCGTTTGGAGTACTGCTGACAGAGATTGTTACTTATGGAAGAATCCCATATCCAGGTAACAAACCAGCTCGATGTGCTTCCTGTTTGACCTCATTTTGCCATATCTCAGAATTTATTTTCACTGTTACTCCTGATATTTCAGGGATGACAAACCCAGAGGTGATCGCAAACCTTGAGAGAGGGTACCGCATGCCTTGCCCCGATAACTGCCCAGAGGCTCTCTATAACGTCATGAAACACTGCTGGACAGAGAGCCCAGACAACCGGCCCACCTTTGAGTACCTGCGCAGTGTTCTAGAGGACTTTTTCACCGCCACAGAGAGACAGTACCAGGAGCAGCCCTGCTGAAAAGATTCATCTTATGAACAGCAGAATTTGAAAAAAAATGACAGCCCATGGGGTCACATTAAAGACTCAATGTTGTTATTGAAATATTTCAAAATACAGTTTTAAGTGTAGTAAAAAGACAAAAGAAACAGACATTTTGATGAGAATAAGCCAATGATTAACAGTGAAAATGAAAATTGGGTCATTAATTATCTTTCGTTCATCTTTGGAACACAAATGAAGACCTTTTTAATGAAATCTGAGCAATTTCTGTCTCTCAGTTGACAGCTTTGATGCTTCAAAAAGATCATAAAATGAATCCATGCGAATTGAGTGGTTTAGTCCAAATTTTCTGAAGACACTTGATCAGTTTATGAACAGATTGAATTTAGGCTTTTATTTCACACATGATCAGCGAACAAAAACAGAAGCTCAACCAAACATGATTGACATGCAAGCTTATGCGGAAGCTCAAACGTGCTGTGTAACACGAGAATGAATCTCATTGGTTGTTGCTGAAGCTCAAACATGCCGCGTAACACGAGAATGAACCTCATTGGTTCTTCTCACACGTCAAGTGAACATGCTTGAGCTTCCGTTTACCACAAATGATGTGCGAGTTGATGTTTATATGTGAGTAAAAGCCTAAATTCAATCTGTTTATCATATAAAACAACGGTCTCTCTTCAGAAAATTTTGGACTAAACCACTCAATTCATATGGATTCGTTTTATGATCTCTTTATGAACTTTTTGTAGCTGTCAATGGAGGGACAGAAATCAAAATGTTTGGGTGAACTATACCTTTAAACATGGATTTGTGGAAAAACTTTGGCTACAATTCATCAGTTGTAAGTGTGCTCTCAATGCATGAGTGAATGTCCTGCTTTGTGTTCACCCTTTGAGCTTTTAGTATTTCTGCTCTCTGTGCATTCTGCTATTTTACTTGTTTTTTTATTTTTTATAAATAACTGCATCATGAACTACTGAACCAGTAAAACAGTCCAAAAGATAAATTGACCTCATTCTGTCTCGTTTCATCTATTTAGACAACTCTTTTACAGATTCACTGACCGCTGCTTGTTTTATTTAAGAGACTTAAAGTGAAATTTCTTTTAGTTTCATTCTCGCCCTCACAATAGGAAAATCTAGACTGGGTCAAGATCAAGCATCAACAACCCAACAATTCTTACCAGGGCTGCATTTCCCAAAAGCATCGTAAGTTTATCGTAGAGATCATTGGTGGTAATAATTCTACTATCAACTTAGGCTTACGATGCTTTTGGGAAACGCAGCCCAGGCTAAAAATTAAACCAAGGAACATCACTTCCTAAGCATGGCCAATTATATTCAGAGCCACACAGCCTTTGAAAAAAAAAAAAAAAGTTTTTAAATATAAATATGTAGGCCTAGTAGTTTTATAATATAAAATAGTTTTATAAATATTTATCAAAAATTATAGAGACTGTGTCCAAGCAATTCAGTTTTGAATAGAAAAGTCTTTTTTTAATATAAATGTAACAAGGAAACCCATCAGTGCAGAAAATGTAACATTAAACACGCACATCAACCATGTTCATGAGGTTAATATATAAAACATGCACTTTACAATAGTACTTGGTCACGCAGTCTGACCCTTTAAGACTGAAGAATAACACTCATCATTAATGCTTCATTAGATGCCGGAGCACCGCCTCCCTTCACCTGCTAGCCACTTCAGTGAGCAACACACTTTTATGTTTTATGTGCATTGGCACTTCTTGGTCCACTGTCATGCAGCGGTTTTGAAAAGCATGTATTGTTCATGTAATGTTTACTTTTGAATTATAGTTCACTTGTCTCCACAGCAAGTAGGTCATGTTGTTCTGCTGGGTCCACCTCATTTGGATCATCTCCTGGTGGCAGTGAGGTTTCTTCTGGCAGCTGGACACGCACCTAAACCCAAACATTTACATTACATTCAAAGAACACAAAGGTTTATCAAGTTTAATGTGGAACTGGCATGCAAAATTGCTCTTAAAACAATCTGTAACCCAAAATGATTTCATATCGAATTCTGATTTGTCTTGATTACACACATATAGTTCTATTTACCCTTTTATTGACAGCTCTTCTCCACGGGCAGCGCAACCGGAGGAACGACGTGCAGGCCAAGAAACAGCGGCAGGAGAACACAACCTCCACCACTGACATCAGAATCAATGGAAACCATAGGATTAATGTAGTACCCTGGAGAGAGAAATATATTTTAAATATTGTTTTAAATATTGTAAATATATATTGTCTTCATTTCTTCTTTTTTTTTTTAGGAATTCCTTTCACTTGCTTATTTTGCATTATGTCCCATGGGGTTCCAACACCATTTTACCAATGAATTTCCATGACTTTTGCATGACATTTTTATGCATTTGTGAATAGATTTTTCATAATAATAATAATAATAATAATAAATAAAGCAATTTTAGCCAAATATTTAGAGCTGAGAATAAATAAATGTTTCAATTTTAAAATTCCATGCTGAAACCTAAGGCCTTACTTATAAAGTTGTGCATAGAATCATCCTAAATGTTAGCATATGTAAGGGATAATGTACATCCAGCGGGTTGTTATCTCAGAATAAACCCAGACAGGTTGATCAGGACCCCGAAGTGAAGCAGATGCAAGTTTCAATGATGTGACGATGCCACAGTTCTTCTAGATTTAGACTGTCTCAGTTTTTTCTGTTTCTTTAATCACAGACAAACTTGATGACTGTGAGATCAGATCTCCGTGTGGAGCACAGGCTGTTGACAGACTCCTTGTGCAAACAAAAATCTCACTGGATTAATGGTAAAAGGAATGTTTGGTAATGTAAACTGACATTTCCTACTGACTCACTACAGCAAAAGATATAAATAACTGGCTTAAAACCTTTTTTTTGGTGTAAATACTAACGTTTTTATTTTAATTAACGATGTTGTAATATTTTAATACTGGTATATGAGTGCAAAAGGTTTATACACATGCACTTAAGTTGGCGTACACATTAGAACATTTGCACATTTGTTTTTACCTTTATGCCTTTGTTCCTCACTTTTAACATAGGATCAAATTCAGGATAAAATCTGATCGAACATGAGTTTTATAATAGATTTACTTTGCTTTAGTGGCTTGAGATGCATTCAAGTCACCAAAACTGTTGCACACTAAAACAGAGAAAGAACTCTTAAAAAAGGCATTTATGAGACTCATTTCGGTCATTTGCATTTGATTACACAAGAACTCATCAGACTGCAGATAAATTGACTTACATAGATGCGTGTGGGGTCAAAGGGGCATTCATTTGTGATGCTGTACAAATTTATGATGGCAGACTGGTTGCAGTGGGCAAACAGATTCTCCCCATCCAGATGTATGACCCTCACTGTAGCAACACTGATTCCCACTGCAGAGGCGGCACCCAAAAGAATAGCCAGGACACTCATAACTAGTAGAAACCAACTCTGCAACAAAGATAGAATGTGTTCAGAAATAAATAATACATGAATACTCCATTTTGTTCTATAGAAAGACTCGTTTTAAAGTGAATGTTTTGAAGTGGCAGCAAATAAACCTCATGTAGCAAAAACACATAAATAACAAATGTGATCATAACAAAAATGACAGCATTGAGTGTGGGTATGTGTACTCACCAGCAGCTGGTTTTTCTTGTTTTTTGAGAGAACAATAGCTGAAATTCCACCAATGATTGCCTGCAGGTTATAACATGGTCAGATGTATGAATAACAGTGTGGATTCATTCAGTGCAAGGGGTTAGTTTAAAGTTTCAACTAACACACCTGGTTATGCCTCATCTACCACATCACTGGCAACTGGATAATGATCACAAACAAAATTTAATGTCCATAACAGAAATGTGGAGATAATAAGCAAGCAATAGGTTACAGTTTTGAGGACAGACATACCATGAGTCCTGCCACAAGAGCAATGACATTGGAGATGGGGTAGACGAGTTTCCGGTTCCAAGTGAACACACTTATGTGTCGGAGCACAGCTCCGTGTACCAGTGCCCCCAACAAGAAGTTCACATGGCCAACCAGCACCAGTCCCAAACCCATCTTCATCAGGATCTTGTCATCCTTCAGACTGCCACAACAAAGACCTAAAGCAAACACACACAACATCAAGGAACCATAAACACAGAAACAGCAGGAAATGTCAAGGAACTTTGTGCACCATGAAATCCAGATGAACTTGAGACTACACTTTTCATGTGCCATGCCCATGACTTCACTAAAAAGCAAATAACTGTGATGAAATAACTGTCAGATGTAATGGAGATTCCCACACCTGAATTCCCATGACTTGTGCATGACACTTCCAAGCATTTGTGATTACTGGATTTTTAAAAATCACAGTAATTGTAGACAACTGATTAAATATTTTGAACCAGTAAATGAATGAAGGAAATAATAAATTAATTAAATCTTTTTATTAAATAATATTATAAATATTAAATATATTTATCACAATTTACAGCTGTATTGTACACTTTCAACCAGGTCATAATTTAGATTTTTAGGAGATAATTTAGGAGAATAATACTATTAAATCCTCACTGTAATGGTTTAATCGTCATTTACTCCACCTCATGTTGTTCCTTTAATGGCACAATAAAAAAAAAGCGTCATTAACATTTTAAATGCGATAACAGATAAATGGTGATTGAAAAAGTCAATCATCAAAGGGACGCAACCCCATCATTAGCGACAACGCAATGTTTACGAACAAGCAAAGATGCGTTACGATTATCAGATTTTACTGCTGAATAAAATATGTTATTGACAAGCGGTCTTTAGGCTTTTTTCTAGAAGAGGAGCTGTACTTGCAATATGACTAGAAATCGAAAGAGTTTGGATCGGTTTTGGAGTTTGCATAGACTGTGATTTGAGTCAGCGTAATGTCTGTTTTTAAGGCTCCAGAAGGCTTGAGGTGTGGACATGAATATGGACTACGTCTATGGTGTTTTTGCTCCACATTTTCAGTTAATATTAACTGTTATGTAAAATATAGGCTATTACTTATTGTGCTCCACAGAAGTCCTAGGACAAAGTCCTACTAGTTTGGAAGGACGTAGCTAAGGGTGAGTAAATGAAGACGGAATTTTCATTTTCTGTTTAGTTCATTTATAATAACACAAAACAAAACAAATCTATAAAAAGACATCAGGTCCGAAATAAACATTAAATCCTTTATGTTGTAGGCAACATTAGTAGAAATGCCGGCCATTACTAAACTCGTAACATTCAGCGAGAGAGCGCTGCGTTGATATAACTTATCAAGATACACATGACCACACCCTACTACGTTCGCGAGCCTGTTCATACTCCCACCTCATGAAATGAAACGAACACTTTACTTGTGTAAATGATGCCCAACTCACCAGAATTCACCATCCTGAAGTCCTTCTTTCAGACGAAGTCATAATTAAAGGTTTAACATGTTCAAGGATCTTCTCCTCTTACCGTGCCTCTCAGGCTGTGTTCCTTCTTCCCGTTCACCTGCGTGTGCGTGCATGGCCACTCCCTCTCCGCGCGCTCACCTGATGCTGGCCGCCCTGCAGGTGTCGCTGTAACCTACATGGAGTTTATAGCGTCTCCAATGCGAGCACTGTGATGTCATTAGATTGTTGTTTTACATTTTGCTGTTATTTTAGCCTATGTGAATCAGAATTTGCCTATATATATGTATATATAATATACAGGCGTATGTAATAGTCTTAGGCTTTGCCGGATCTATTAACTTTTTTTAAAACAATGAAAATAAGGTTTAGTTTTAATTTATGAATGACAAAATTGGTATTTACTTCTGAAAATGCTGTCTAGTTTATTTTAAAAAATCAAATAAACAAAAGATTTAATAAGAAAAATAAAGAAGCCCAATCATTGATGAGTTGATGAGGCCAGCATTGATGAGTTGATGAGGTAAACCTGAACACCTGGACTTGATAAGCTGACTCTCATTCATGCATTAACCTGCACACTGTAATCCTCCTCTCAGCTTCAATTTAAAGGAAGGCAAGACAAGGAAGACAAGGAAAGTAGCTGTATAAATTATTCTGTACTGGTTCTCTCAGATCAAAACTAAAGGATTGGGATGGCGGTGGTTTTTGTTGTCTTCTATTGCGCTATAGCGTGTCTAGCGCTGCCAGTTACATCTAACGGGAATGATTTTAATGGCCGCATTTCAGCATACTCACCGGGAATGGTAAATGGTGTCTGGCATGTTTCTGACTTTCCTGGCATTGCTGAAGATGGACCTTTCTTGGATGGATTTCCTCTTCCTCAGCCTCACACTTTTGATGGGTTTGCATCTGACTTCCCAATGCCATATGATATACTGGGTCTACTGGAGAGAAGAAATGGTTTTTCATTAAGGATCATGAACTGTATGTTATTAAAATGATCTTAATCTTATTAGGTGTAGTTAGTGTCTTACTGTCTAATATTTGTTTTGCTTTAGCATCTTGGAGTGATCCAGCAGATACTAATGTGTTCTACAAAGGAGAGCAGCTGCATCTACAGGTGTCTGCCTCGCCTGCCCCTGGTCAACAGCTTTACATCCAGTCCTGCCATGCTTCCTCCTCTCCAAACCCTGCTGAGAAACCTGAAGTTGCCCTTATCATTAACAAAGGGTAGATCAACTCAACAAATGCTGTTTTCTCTACATTTTACTTCTGAAATAATTTGGCCTTCATTTTTATGTTTACCAGCTGTGTGGCCTCCAAAGAGTCTTTGGTGAAGTTTGTGTTGCGACGTAGTGATGTAGTCAATTTGGTTGTTCGTACGTCTAGTTTAAAGTCTTCTGAGGTGAGTTCATTCCCAGTTAGGATTCTTACAATCCTACAAACTAACAATAGCTTGCTCTGTAATGCTCTCCTGTTTGCTTTAGATTTATCTTCACTGCAGAGTCTATCTTTCTGATGTGGGTCTGACATCGGTCACTAAATTCTGCAATTACAACAAGCTCAAATCAAGGTAAGTTTGAATCTGATCTTGCTCTTATTTGGTCTTTGACCTTTGTCCTAATAAGCTTTTGGCACTTAAAAAAAAACCTCTGTTTTCAGATGGGTTGACCTGGGTGGCCAAACCTCCATATGTGATTGTTGTGGGAAAAGGTGCAGAAGTTTGGCGCATGCAGAACTTCCTGGTTAGTACATGGTGAAATGAATCGGAACCCAAATGAACAAAGTAACCATGTCCAGGCTCAAGATTAAGGATAGCCTGCTGAGAGGTTCAAGCCAGTTAACCATACTATCACTTGCCATTTTGGTTAAATGTTACATTTTGTTGATCTCTTAGTAAAGAAAAGAAAAAAATTGGCTCACAGTGCATCAATATGAAGGTGCAACTCCTAGTTGATAATACATTTAAGTAAAGTGAATGCATTTAAAAAAAACTGGTTCACGTGACCAAAGAAACTTAGTGTTCCCAATATTTCTGGCAAATGAGAACTTTAAACCGCTCATTCACCAAGTATTAGAGCTGCTGGACCAACTGAAAAAAATGCTTGCTTAGCCCTGTACGTTTTGCTTTGAAATGAACCTCCACTGTCTCTTTTACAGTTTCTCTAGACCTGAGTGCAGTAGTAAGCACCGGCCCCCTGATTATTAAGGATCAGCCATCTGCACCACAGGCTACATCTCTGTCAGACTACAGTGCTACAAAGTCCAGCCCTACAGCCAGAAACTTGTCTGATAAAAGATTGATCATGGCAGGTGCCTCTTTCTCCGGGAGCTCAATGCAAAACATTGGTGATGTCTCCCCCTGGCCTGTTCAGCCTAGCTTTGGAGGAGGTTTGGTTATAATCAGCCAGGGACAGGGAGGGGATTTCTCAATGTGGCTACCAGACATCATGGAGCTTGAGTTGCCACCAGTGGTGCAAGTGGGAATTGGTTATCCAGAAAACCATGCTGTTGATGTAACCCTTCAAAGTGACGAACCCTTTAGAAAGCTGAAACCAGATGAAAGCACTGAGATGAGTCAGACTGTTGCTGTGGATGAAGGAAAAGCTAAAGTAGAAGCTGTGGATTTGCACAATGTTGCAGAAGACCGACTGGGTATGTGGCATCTTAAAGACGTTGCCCACTTGCATGAGATTGAGGGAAAACCTGTTGTGACCCTAGTGCAGCCTCAACTGAATCTTGAATCTGAATTTGACTTTCCTTCTAATGACAACTCCCTGGTCAACCCTACATCAGATAAGCTCTCTGAGAGTGCTGAGGATAAGGGTAAAGTTATTTTCAGACAGGCTGAGATGGTCTTTAAAAGCTCTAAAGGAGCCAAATTATTGGAGCCAGTTCTCTACTCTAAACTAAGTCTGAAACAAGCTGCAGATGGATCCAGTTCTCTCAATTATGAAGAACAGAAAAGGCCCAGCATGAGCAAACAGGACAAGTTTGCTCCGCAATTAGAGGGGAACGGTGAGAAAAGAGAAAAGGATGAGCAGGTGGAGGACTCCTCTGAAATTAAAGGTCTAGTTTCATCCCTATTAGATCAACTGAGGTCAATGGACTGGTGATATGATATTAAAGATGCATCCGTGACCTGTGTTTTGCCTTTGTGTGAAATGATTCCAATGTATTTACTGAAATTTCAACCAAAATAAAGTTTTGTTTTTTTCATTCAATTTTTCCTTTGTCACTTAACTACCTGGATTTCAGGGCACCTTTATGGTTTTACATGAAATTTGGTAGGGGGAAAAGTAACTTAAAACTGGTTAACATATAGGTGTCTTGTAATGTTGAGCCTTTTAGTGAAATGCAGCTTTTCACATTGCTCTTCAGGCGTTCAGCAAACACTGACGGTTAGTGCCTCTAATGGTTATGTTTATAATCTTGACATGTGGTCAAGAAATTGTTCTACAATCTAGATTACCCTCTCAAGTTCACAGAGTAGACCAACGTCAGTACATTTTATTTTGATTTCACTTCTCAGTTTCCAATATGTGCAAAACAGCCATGCTGTACTTTAATTTTAACCTTTTCCTAGTCTTTGTCTTGTCAATGTATTTACTATTGACAAAACCAATGACATGTAAATTATCGGGACAGATCTGTTTAAGCTGCAAATTTCTTTGAGTTAATGTAAAAACATGTTATGACTTATCACGTTCTTTACATGAAATATATAAACAACTGTAAATGTCATGGTAAACAGTCTGGTGAACTTGGTTTTCTTTTTCTGATTTGCAAATATACGGAACTTTAACATAAAATATCAGGTCAGAGAATTATGCCATTTATGTGGGAGTTAATTATTTTATTTAAGTCTTTATGATTCAATGATTGTTTGTCAGTATTTTGAGAATGACTCGTGTTCATGTAAAAGAAACCTTGTGCTGTAGACTGCTGCACCCAGATGTCGCTGTTGGATGTTCCTTGTTGAATGTAGGCAACTGTCATGTTACACCGCATGCTCGGTGCGCGTGTTTTTTTCTGTTATCCAGAGTGCGACCCTGGCTGCTATTTCCTCCGCTCGAGCTATAAAGTGCCCGTGCGTTTCCCACGCACCCTCTTTCCCCGGCCACCACACCGTGAGTGTATAACTCACTGTTCTTCAGTACCTTTAAAAAAGAAAAAAAATAAACATAAAAAATACAAAATACCAAAAACCTCAAAAAATAACTACTTTAAAACAACTTTTTTTTTTTTTTAAAAGGGCAAACTTTTTTTTTTTTAAAGACAAGGTCTCCAACTACCCAGACGATTTCTGAAGCCAGTTCCTCGCGACCGGACTCCATATGCTGTAGCTGTCAGTGATACCGACATCGTTTATCTGGAGAGTAGCGTAAAAGTTTAATAGACTAATTTGTCCCTCTGGTTCTAGGACACTCTTTACGCACTGTCATTTCAGCACTAGACAAAACACACGAGCTCAAAGGCTTGAACGACACCGAGATATGAACGCAGCGACCGCGGGGAGTTATCCGATGGCTTCTCTCTATGTGGGCGACCTGCACCCTGATATCACGGAGGCTATGCTGTATGAGAAATTCAGTCCGGCCGGCCCGGTGCTGTCCATCCGCGTGTGTCGGGATATGATCACGCGGCGCTCGCTGGGCTATGCCTACGTCAACTTCCAGCAGCCTGCGGACGGTAAGACATGAAAGACGGCGCCCTGTCGTCCTGGGTGACTTTAAACGTGATGCACAGGGCTGTCAGAGTAACGGGAATAATGTGACATGCTTCGTGCGTAAATGTAGGGACACTGGAGGTGATATGTAGCGTGTGTGCGGGCGAGCTGTCTCGATCTCCTGTGTGCTGCTGTCACATGTATTTCTGAGATACCCACAGGCAGCACGCTGTTCTTCCCTGCTATAACCATCTTTAACAAATTAAAGAGATCGCTTTATTCTCCTAATATGGCCTATTGTGTGAAAGTCAGGTTTTAGTGACTGCACTGTCACACCGCATTAGCCTATGTCCAGCCATTATGGCAAGCTGCTTTAACATTTTCCTTTAAACGAATTAGTAGGCTATCTTTTTATTATTATTAAGTAATTAACACTAGATTTAGTTTGATTTCTGTTTTCAAAAATGGTCTTGAATCCATTCAATCTGTCACATATTCAGATATAACGTGTTCATACTAGTCACCATTTAGTGACAAGGACCTATTTCATTGTTATTATTAGTAATAGTTTTGCCATTGAAATCTATGGGGATCAGTGGTTCAGAAATCAACTAATTACTTCTGACAAGTTGCAAATATATTCCAGTTGTTGCTGATACATATTCCAGTTTAACTATCCATAAGATACTAGTACTTTTTTCTTAGTTACTAGTAACTATACCAATAGTTACAACTATCTATTCCAATTTATGTTACTAGTATTATTTAATATTTTAATCTCTAGTACTATTTAAAAGAGTAAAAGCAAAATACTAGCAATTATTTCTCAGTTATAATATTTATAGACTAATATAATTTTAAGACTAATAGTACTAGTATTTTATGTAAAAAGTAAAAAATAAAGTACTAGCACTTATTTCTTAGTTACTAGTATCCCAATATACAATAGTTATGACTCTACATTTTCTGTAGCTCAAACAGTAGAGCATGGCGCTAGCAATACCAAGGTCATAGGTTTGATTCCCAGGGAATGCATGAACCAATAAATGTGTACCTTCAATGCGATGTAAGTCGCTTTGGATAACACCATCTGCCGAATGTTAATCTATTCCAGTTTTATTCATCAATAGCCTATAGTAACATAAAATAGATGTTAAGATGTTGCTGAAATAAACCAGTATCCAAGGAAGATTTTGTTGCCATTATCACACTTGGTTTGCTCACTCTGGGATCTGTAAGGCACTCACATTATGCGTTGTGATAAGCACCATACAAATAAACTCAATTGCTTTTAAAGGAGCAAATATTAAATAGAGCTACAGGCTGTATCATTTCCCTCGTCTTGATTTAATATCATCACTTCGAAATAAGTACGTGATACAAAATTTTAATATGCAGCATGGCATGTATGTATGTATCATTTCACTGTTAAAAATTTGCTGTAGTTTTGCAGCTGTTTGCCAGTAACTTACTGTAGATTTAAATTTATGTTATTTACTGGCAACAGTTTGTTCAAAGTTAAATGAACATTAAACATTAACAAGTCTTTGTCTTTAAAGAATACAATTATAAAATAACAATCTAATGCAAAGCATTCTGGGAACCAGAAATCTTCATCATCCTTTTTCTGTTTTTTTCCTTCAGATTTTGGTTCCCAGAATGCTTTGCATGAGGATGTTATTTTAGTTTTATTCTGTAAAGATAAAGACTTGTTAATGTTTAATGTTCATTTAATTTTGAACAAATTGTTGCCAGTAAATAACATAATTTTAAATCTACAGTAAGTTACTGGCAAGTAGCTGCCAGTAATACTGTAATTTCTACAGATTTTTCTAACAGTGTGAGCACCCTGTGAAGGACTGATATTTTGTTCTGTTGAGCTTGCCTTGCCTAGCATGTCCATTCCTGGAAAACATCAAGTTCCAGAGAAAAACATTCAAACATTCTGTTCAAATTCTTCCCTGAAATAATGGCAAAATTGTGAAAATTTTAATGGAAAAGCTCAAGACTCAATAAGGCTTAATTATAGCCTATAATCGGAATAAAGAACTAGAATAGAATTGAATGTACTGGTTGACCCACATAGTCAAAGTGGCCTAAATCTACCATAAACCTTGATATGAGACATTCTAGAAGCAAACATGAACATTAGGATACCTCCATTTTTTAGTTATCTGACAAACTCTAGGGGAACGGTGCTAGTGTGTGGTTGTGTGTGTGTGTGTGTGTGTGTTAGCCCACATTTTGCAACCTGGCATGACCTATTTGTGCTATTTAAAGTGTCAAGAGGGGATAATACCATTGTGGAGCACCTTCAGCTTTATTTCAGAATCTAATGATTCAAAGAAGACAAGAATAAGTGTTAACTGGCCATTTTTGTTCATTTTTGTCCTGTCCTTCCTACATTTCAACTTACCTGCACAGTTTTACAACTTTTGAGTAACATACTAAATATGTTTTGTTTTTTTCATTCCTTTCTGAGTTAATAGTCCAGGGTAAAACATTTGTTTGTTCAATCAGCTCAAATTATGTAATACATAATGAATGAATGTACATTACTGTTCAGAAGTTTGGGGTCGGTATGTTTTTTGTAAGGTTTTTGAAAGAAGTCCCTTATGCTCTCCAAGGCAGCATTTATTTGATCAAAAATTAAATAAAAACACTAATACTGTGAAAAATGATTACAATTTAAAAATCCTGTATTGTATTTTATTATATTTTTAAAATGTAATTTATTCTGTCCTCTTCTTTCACAGCAGAAAGGTTAAAAGGTCAGAGTTGAACTCACTCACCTCCATTTAGAAACTCAGAATGGCAACTGATATGTTTACATATAAGAGACAAAAAACAGTTTGTGATCACTGCAGGATGCACATCTAGAATTCAGGATTTGAGATTGTATTGCGCATGTTTTTGCACAGTGTTTCAGTGCAATAGTATATTGCAACACGCTTGGCAAATGTGCTCAAGCATATGGTTCGGTTTTTAGCATGTAACAGCTGCATTTGTAAACAGTTGCCGGCACTGGTAAGCTTCAGCCACACACATTCCAGTGTCTCAGCCCCATCAATGGACACAGAGCCTTGAACACATGCTGCCTGCCAGCACATTGCTCAAAGGACCCAAACTGCTAAATATAGAGCCAGTGAGGGCTGCCTTCACTGTGCCTGTCTTTTCTGAGGGGTGCTTTGAAGAAACAAGCAGACAGGCAAATTTATGGGACAGCCACACCATGTTTCAGCTTATTCTGTTTTATCCAACGATGAAAGCTTACTACTATTACTTTGACAACAATATGCTGTAAATGCATGTGCATCCTAACTAATAATTCTAAATCCTCATAAAATATAACAAAGTTTTGCTTGAAACCAACAAATCACTACATTGGTGGTAAAAAAAGTTTGTGTGTCCTGTCCTATGTTGGCTGAAAGTTGTTATTTGCTCTCTCTCTCTCTCTCTCTCTCTCTCTCTCTCTCTCTCTCTCTCTCTCTCTCTCTCTCTCTCTCTCTCTCTCTCTCTCTCTCTCTCTCTCTCTCTCTCTCTCTCTCTCTCTCTCTCTCTCTCTCTCTCTCTCTCTCTCTCTCTCTCTCTCTCTGGATGATCCCACCAGCCCTGAGCTCCATGTTCAATACAATTACACTGCAAACTGCTGAGTGCAGCAGACACAAGGCTGCTCCATTTTGTTCACCAGACATTTTTAGTGCTTAGTGTGTGTGTATGTCGGGGGGAGGGCTATGAGGAACAGAAAGAGAGAGAGAGAGAGAGAGAGAGAGAGAGAGAGAGAGAGAGAGAGAGAGAGAGAGACAGATCATAATGCATTACAATAGGTGACAGGTCCCTCACAGTTTCATATGCCATCAATTTGATAGAAAAACAGACAGAAACGGACAAACCTTAAACCTGACATTCATGTTTCAGTCATGACTTTTCCAGACGTGTATATTTAAATTTATATTTAGTCCACATTGTGTATTAAATATAAAGAAATGTCTATGAATGTTAAAGATCTGTAAAAATGTTTTCTTAGACCTGGGATGGGTATCCACCACCGCAGATGAGTGGAAAAACTATTCACATGATTTAAACAGATAAATATATGTAACTGTAATTGTGCCATCAGGCACACCAGTAATGAAATACATTTAGCTTAAAGTCCACCTGTAGTCAATAATTTTATCCCTTAAAACTCATCTTTGATCACCAAAATGATGATGATTTTTTTTCTGTGACATTTTATTTATGCCTTAAAATAGCTTGAATGTAACTCTATACCCTTGCTTCATTTAGTATACGCGGATCCATGAATATGCAAATCAGCCCTGCCTACACTCAATCACTCACACCAGCACAGAGATCCACTTGGTCAGCTTTACTGTAGTAGACGCTGCACAATGGCAACTTGAAATACTGGTTTAATTCATCCATATATGTTTGAACCAGAAACTGATTCAGAAAAAGAAATGGAAGAGTGAATTATACAGGCTCGTACACAAGTAGATGTATCAGAATGGTAATGCGTTTTATGTAACTGGATGCTCTCTACAACGTCGGACACATAACATCAATTAATATGATTAGCCTTTTGCTTGACTATGTTATTAAACAGCTAATAATGTGTTGCTAATGTTACACGTTACTGTTCGCCATCTCAGAGTCAGACAGCTGCCTTCTAAAAATCAGCATACTCACAAACGCTTTAAACAACTTAGAACATCAGTGAAGAAAGGCATATTATCATAACATTGTAATATGCATCACATAATTCACTCGCTATATTGCTAAATGTACCCGATTTTTCATATCAACAGAAAGGTATACCGGGATAACCTGGCTTCTCTCGAGACTCGTGCTTCGCAGTCATAGTAAATGCTAAAGCCCTTCGGTACGTTGATGTGACTGGTTACAAGGTGGTTTGTAACGTAAGAAACACCAGCAATTTCAAATCATGTTTCAAACTGTCATTTTTTTCACTGCAGTTTTAAGGTAAAAATACTCAGCAATGGTGTTGACTTATGACTTTGCACATGGTTTGTCTTAAAACATATTAAAAACACCGTAAATGTGATAAAATAAGGAAATTCTTATACTTAAAATTTAGCAGATCATCCTAAAATATCTGGGCAGTAGCACCTCAACAGTCCTGTAATTATTAGATTACAGTTTCATGAGACTCTCTATGCTAGCATTAGCAAAGTCTCAGCTGACAAGCTTCAAGCTTGTTTGAAGTGGTTAATATGTTTGAGTACCTCAACATGTATCAATTCAGATACTTTTGCTGGTTAATTCTTAATCCTCTAGTAATTGTTAGTAATTTAAGTGCTAAGGTAGAGACCAGAGATGTCTTATGTCTCATGTTTTTTTGGTTTCAGCGGAGAGAGCTTTAGACACAATGAACTTCGATGTGGTCAAAGGAAAACCAATCAGAATCATGTGGTCACAAAGAGATCCATCCCTTAGGAAATCTGGGGTTGGAAACGTCTTCATCAAAAATCTGGACAAGTCCATTGACAACAAGGCCCTGTATGATACCTTCTCTGCTTTCGGAAACATCCTGTCCTGCAAGGTGAGGAGTGACTTTTATATTTTTGAAAGCTGGAAAAAAAAATTGATACATTAAATGTACACTATGCAACTTTTGGTCCTCTTATAAACAAAACTGCATGCATGGAAGAACATTGTTTTGGTTGTGCTTCGGCTCTGCGTGACTGTGTGGATATAAAACATCACTACTAGGCTTAAGAGATATAGCCAGTTTAGATGGAAAGGATCTTAAGCTGACTAGCTGAAGACGTTACTGTAGCTATACCCATTGAGAAGCTGTGTAGATCAGCTGTATAAGAAAAGACTCTCTGATTCTTGAGGTTGTCTCATCCCATGTCTGTTTACAGGTGGTGTGCGACGAGAATGGATCTAAAGGCTACGCCTTTGTGCATTTTGAAACTCAGGACGCAGCCGACCGTGCCATCGAGAAGATGAACGGCATGCTGCTGAACGACCGCAAGGTGTGAGTGTCTGAGCATGAGTCATGTGACAGGAAGGATGGTCATTGGTCTGTAGATTGACCAGGATGATATGTAGTTGTCAATTACAGATGTTCCAGAGAGGAACTCTAAGTGAAAGTTTGTTGACCAATCAGAGCCAAAGGATCAGAATCATTTACTCAAATTCATGTTGATCCAAAACTGAGTGACTTTCTTATTTCTGTGGAACAAAAGAAGATATTTCGAAAAAGGTTTTTTTGCCCATACAATTTAAAGTCCGATTTGTCCCTGCTGCAGCTGTTTCTTGTCTATGGTTGGTCTGCAGCTGTTTCTTGTCTGTGGTTGGTCCGCAGCTGTCGGTCTGAGAGTGTATTGCATTTCTGTATCAGTCACATTTCTGTCTCCATTGTTATTTGTAGGTTTGTGGGCCGTTTCAAGTCCAGGAAGGAGAGGGAAGCAGAGATGGGCGCCAAAGCCAAAGAGTTCACCAATGTTTACATCAAGAACTTCGGCGACGACATGGATGATGAGAGACTGAAGGAGCTCTTTGATAAATACGGTGAGTTTGAGAGTATAAAGTGGTTGTGGTGGTTATCTTGTGATCTAGAATTGTTCTCTGAAGATTTTGTTTCTACCTGCAGGTAAAACACTGAGTGTTAAGGTCATGACTGACCCCACAGGGAAATCTCGCGGATTTGGGTTTGTTAGCTACGAGATGCATGAGGATGCTAACAAGGTACAGTGAATTTGTATTATGATTTGCTGATAACGCTAATCAGCTGAAGCTAAAACATGTTTAAAATTAGCATTAGTGTAAATGACTATATTGATACACTGACATTTTCATTGAACTGGGAGATTGACTAGATGGATGGATGGACTGACAGTTAAGCAGATGAACAGAAAGGTGATTGATTGTGATGCTGTTTCAGGCTGTGGAAGAGATGAACGGTACGGAGCTTAACGGCAAGACAGTGTTTGTTGGCCGAGCACAGAAAAAGATGGAGAGACAAGCAGAACTCAAGAGAAAGTTTGAACAGCTCAAACAGGAAAGAATCAGCAGATATCAGGTAAATGAATTGCTGTGTTTTGTCTTTGTGTGTGCGCTTGTGTTTAGTTTAGTAATAAAAAAACTATTCATTTTGATCAATTCATTTTGATATATTTGTGTTTACAGGGTGTAAACTTGTATATAAAGAATCTTGATGACACCATCGATGATGAGAAACTGCGTAAAGAGTTCTCTCCTTTCGGCTCCATTACCAGTACCAAGGTGGGTCAAAAGTCTTTTTCTTAGAGATGCACCGGTCAACCAGCCAGGGACCGGAATCGGACGATTTTCCGCATGATCCGTTTTGTTGTCAGCGGCACAGGCAATAACGTCAACTGCGCGTTATCGCTCTCTTCTCTCCGACGGTGAAGTGACACACAAACCCGCCTCCTGTCACTCACTCGTCTCATTCGCTCCGGTTAAATAGTGCTTGTATAGAGCATAATTTTACTAATTCCCACAGGTTTTGCGTTCACACCAAAAACACGTGCACCACTGATCTATATAAGTGGAGCACACATAAGCTGCCTCTCAGTCTCAAGCAACTTTTGAGTCACAAGTACCAAAATGAGTGGACTGTCGAGCCATCCACAAGCTCATGTCTGGTTCGCTGCTGCAGCCTCTGTCTGAATCCCCAGAGAGCCTTACTGTGCTTAAACTGTCAAATACACACAAAATTATGTCAAAATGCCTGTCTTGGCAAGTATTCAGTTAAACACAGTCAGTTTTGGAACCTAGTAATTAGTAGTAATTAGTTGGGATTGTAACTTACTCTAATGCAAGTTACAGTAACAGTATATTGGATCCTAATAAACCTGCTGCTGTCTGTCATGTTAATCAAAGAACAAAATAATCACTCTCTGCTCTTGAAGTTTTGTAATTAACTGTAAGCATTGATCTGTACCTAATTTTTACAACAAAGACTATCTAATGTTATTTTACATTTGATTCCTAATTTCTGTAGTATTGCATACCTGAATATACTGTATACCCACCTGAAAAACTTAAAACTTTATTTCATATTTCTCTTTATTCTATTGCATTTATTTGGGCTGTTGTTTTAAATTTGTTTATTTGTTCTTATTTTATTAGTATTTTTACTATGAAAATTAAATTTTGCATTGAAGAAAAGTAGATTTTTTTTTGTATATGTTTTAAATTATAGTGCTTTGAAAGAAAATCGGAATCTGCAAAAAATCAGTATCGGCAGGTCACACTTACAAAAAAATCGGAACTCGGAATCGGTAAAGTAGAGTAAATCTCTACTATTTCTACGATGCATCTCTACTATTTTTTACTATTGGGTGAATTCCGAACAACATTTTTGCACTGAAGGGCACAGTGGGAAAGGGATGGTATTTCAAGGGCTGTTCCAAATGAAAGTGAGAATCAACTAATAGAAATAATCTTATGCCAACATTTAAGTGACAGAGATTTATCACTGATCCAATTCAGTAAATAATTTTTTTCTGGCATCAAAAGATAGAATATTATAAAATGTTTCTACTAGAAGATGTAGCAATGTGTCCATTAGTTATACCCAACACCATTAGGATTGGGTCAAAATCCAACTGAAATCATTGAATTTTTCCATTTCACCCAGCACCAAAAACTAATATCGTTGCAGTCTATTACATGACCGTAAACAATGCGTTAAAATACCATTTTAGACACTTATTTATATTTTTGGTTTAAACTGTTCTCTGATGGAGGTGAGATCTTATAAAATGTATATCTTGCTGCAGGTGATGTTGGAGGATGGCAGGTCCAAAGGTTTTGGCTTTGTGTGTTTCTCCTCACCTGAGGAGGCCACAAAGGCCGTGACAGAGATGAATGGGCGTATTGTGGGCTCCAAACCACTGTACGTGGCCCTGGCCCAACGTAAAGAAGAACGCAAAGCTCATTTGACCAACCAGTACATGCAGCGCATCGCTGGCATGAGAGCCATGCCCGCCAACGCCATCATCAACCAGTTCCAACCTGCCGGTGGTTACTTCATGCCAGCTGTGCCTCAGGTGGGTGAGCTACAAAAGTCTTAGACAACAATAAAATCTGGGATTTAATTCCATTTAAACCTGGAAAAATGAAATGGTTTAGAAAATACAGAAAAATAAAGGTTTAAGATACATTTTTATTTATTTTTTTCCGATATTTTCATTATTTTTACACAACCTCACTGTATATTATGGAATGGCAATTTCTGTCAAACAAGAAAAAAAAAGTCATAATTAAGACTTCTATGTCAAAATTATAATTTATAAAAACTTGATTTTTTTGGAAATACAAAATTATGAAATAAAAACTAAAAAAATATATAATAAAAAATATATAATATATTATATTATAAATATATAATAAAAATAAAAAGAATGAAATCAAAATTATGACAAGAAAAGTCATTTATCTCATTATTTTCTCATAATTATGTCTTTTTGTCATAATTTTGACTTTTTATGTCATAACTATGAGTTAGCATATCAAAGTTTTGAATTTTATCTCATAATTTCAACATATAGGTTACAATTATGATTCACCAAAACACATTATGTTCTTGTGTCCGAAATGGACTTATTATAATACTATTATAATATAGTATTATAGTATATAGACTCCATAGTATATAATACAAATACAGATAATAAATGAATACATTTACAAGGGCTCTAAAGTAGTAAAATGTTCAATTAATAGATTAATAATCTCTCTGATTAAATATATAGATATTTTCAAATGCATCAAATTAATTCTATCATGCTTCACAGGCCCAGAACAGAACAACATACTACGCACCAAACCAGCTGACCCAGATTCGTCCGAACCCTCGCTGGCAGCAGCAGGGTGGCAGAGGTCAGGGTGGCTTCCAGGGCATGCCCGGCTCCTTGCGCCAGCCAGGGCCCCGTGCCAACATTCGCCACCTGGCACCCAATGCATCCGGCCAAGGCCCACGCGGGATCCCTACAGGTGCACAGAGAGTGGGTGAGAAAACCCACCCACTAATGATGTGATGCCCTATTATGACAAACTTCGACCTGTTTTACAGACCCAGAGGCCTGAAAAGTTTCTCTCAGTATCATCTCAGATTAAATTTTTAAGAGTTGCATAGTTGGTTGAAGGTGTCAGAGATTATAATTCAGGTTTTAGTTTATTTTAATGTTTCATAATAATAATAATAATAAATAATGTATAACATATCTATTGGTTTTAGTTCATATTTAACTGATCATTATGTAATTCCCTTGAATAACACCACAAACTACACATTTAATGATTACAAGTGTGTTTGGTGTTCATTCTGTCCTGATCATAGCTTTAATACTCATTTCCTTTTCCCACTTGCCCTCTTCCTATTTCCCACTAGGAGGCACTGGCCAACCAATGGGTCCTCGCCCTGCCATGGGGGTGACGACCCCACGTGCCATGCCCCCATACAAGTACGCCACCACCATACGAAACACTCAGCCTCAGGTAGTGCAGCCCATTACACTGCAACAGGTAATATATGCTGATAGATGTAAACAAAAACTACACCAAATATTCACAAATACAAAGCTAATTCTAGCTTATTTAGTAATAAAATAGCTTCGCTATTGAATAGCTACATTATATTTCTCAGCAAGGAGGAGGTTACATCGCTACTTTGAAGTAATTAAACTCACAGCTTAGAAACACTGAACAGACACAGGTACGAATCTCTCTCTCTCTCTCTCTCTCTCTCTCTTTCTCGATAATTATTCAAATGAATGCTACAGTTCATTCATTCAAATAAATGTAATCTTATTACTTTATCTCTGTGTCTGATTCAAAGCGGGCAGAATGCTAGATCTAATGAGCCGTAACTGACAAAAATAACTTTAAATGTTACCCTTCCAGTCAAATATTGTGCTGCAAACATTAATAACAGCTTTAAATTGTCAGTACTGGCAAATGAGCATGGTATAAGCGGGATAATCCACTCTTCGCATCGGGCGGTTCTTTGCCTCCACGTCGTACATTAAAATTGTTTAATGCACAGCTATCTATGGATTATCCCTTACATATTTAGCAGTATCAGTTGGTAACTTGGTATTTGATATATATCTGATATATCTATAATATATATATACTGTATGTCTGTCAAAATTTAATTGTGCTCATTTTTTTCATTAAGATTACCTTTGCCATCATCCATTTAAAGTTATTAATCTTTAAAAACACTGTTAAATGTAATATTTATCAAATCTCAAAAAAAAAAATTCACAATGTACATTATAATGTGATGTCTAATTCATTTAAAACTGTTGCATTTTAAATGATTGATTGTATGAATTTTAATACTGGCCATTTGTCAGTTATTGGCCATAATGTGAAAATTATTATTGGCTTTGACAAACACAATAATATTTTTTGGTTTATTGTCTTGGTCAGGCACAGCCAGCCGTTCATGTGCAGGGTCAGGAGCCTCTCACTGCCTCCATGTTAGCTGCCGCCCCTCCTCAGGAACAGAAACAGATGCTTGGTGAGATGAGGAGGCTGTAAGCACGTTCAGCCTTTCTAAACATATCTTTACACTCTCAAGGTCGTTTTTGGGCATGCCTAATGAGTATTAATTGCTTATTTTACTCTTCCCTGTAACCATCTCAAACTGTTTATTGTCTGTCTTGCGTGTGCCTGTTCTGTTTTCCCCTTTAGGTGAGCGATTGTTCCCTCTCATCCAGGCAATGCACCCCAGTCTAGCCGGGAAGATCACAGGAATGCTGCTTGAGATCGACAACTCTGAGCTGCTCCACATGCTGGAGTCCCACGAGTCTCTGCGCTCCAAGGTGACAGTCGTTAATTATGATAAAAGCCTCCAGCAACCGACACTAGCTCAGCTGTTATGTGCAATAATGGGAAAAGTCACAAGCTTTTAACAATGCAAAGCATATTGACTGAACCAGGGACATAATATGCATTCATTTATTAAGATTTATGCCTTGCCTAGCACAGACTAGAGATGTAATCTATATATAATAATGGCGTTTTATCAGTTAAAAGATTAGTTCACCAAAAAAATTCTGTCATTAGTTACTCACCCTCATGTCGTCCCAAACCCGTAAGACTTTCGTTCATCCTCGAAACACAAATGAAGATATATTTAATGAAATCTGAGATTTATGTCCCTCCATTGACAGTCTACGCAACAACCACTTTGACGTTCATAAAGTGATCATAAAACTAATCCATATGAATTGAATAAATGAAATTTTCTGAAGAGACGCTTTATATGATGAACAGATTGAATTTAGGCTTTTATTCACATATAAACATTAATCAGCGAACATAAACAGAAGCTCAACCGAACCTGCTTGACATGCAAGAACAAACCTCTTGCAGAAGCTCAAACGTGCTGCGTAACACGAGAATTAATCTCATTGGTTCTTGCGGAAGCTCAAACATGCTGTGTAACACGAGAATGAACCTCATTGGTTCTTGCATGTCAAGTGAACATGCTTGAGCTTCCGTTTACCACAAATTATGTGTGAGTTGAATGTTTATATGTGAATTAAAGCCTAAATTCAACCTGTTCATTTAAAATCGATCGTGTCTCTTCAGAAAATGTGGACTAAACCGCACGATTCATATGGATTAGTTTCATGAACTTTTTTAAAGCGTCAAAGTGACTGTCAATGGAGGAACAGCAATCTCTCAGATTTCATTAAAAATATCTTCATCTGTGTTCTGAGGATGTACGAAAGTTTTACGGCAACATGAGGGTGAGTAAATGATGACAGAATTTTGAATTATGAGAGCCATGAATCTCTGTGGTTAAGATGGCGAGGGCGTTGCAGGACTGATGATTTGTTTGTGCTGTCAGGTGGAGGAGGCTGTTGCAGTTCTTCAGGCTCATCAGGCCAAGAAAGACGCGACACAGAAAGTGGGAGTCACTGCTGTGACTGCAGCTGCAACATCCTGACGAGTAACTTTTATTATTATCAGTAGTATTATAATTACTGTGCTTATGGCCAGGCTATTTCTCTGTTTGTTTAAAATTATTCTGAAAAACTAAATTGTTTTAATTTGAAATTGTTTTCTGTAGGGTGAAGCTGAAAGACTGAAGAGAGATCATCCCTGTCTGGTGTCGTCTGGTGGCAACCAATACGAACACAAAAAAGAAAACATGAAAAAAAAAAAGAAAAATACAAAATAATACTTGAACATAAAGAAAACAATTTTGTTGCAGGGTTAATATTTTTTACCTCTGTGATGATTTTTATCACCTAAAGTTAATTTAAAAAAAAAAGTCAATTCTGTGAGGGAAGAGCCTTTGTATTGTGGCCAGGACTGACTTTTTCTATGAGGAAGTGGAAGCTTGGTTCTTCTGTGAGATGTGTGTTTGCTGGTTTGATTGGACCTCACTTGTCCCATGACAATAACCCGAGTGGTGTGGCACTCTAAATAAAGGAATGACTATTTAAAATGAACTATGCTGTGTTCTTCATTTTTATTTACTTAGCAAAGACAAAGGCCATGTTACAGACACTTTTTATCCAAAATGACTTGCGGTAGGACCTTTAGAGGTTAAATGTTCTGCTCAAGGACCCAATAGTGACAGAAATGTAAATAAACGTTCCATTTCACCTTTACCTGGGACTACTCACATGACCAAAGCCATTTACAGTAACTCCAGTTTACCTCCTTCTGAAAGTTGATGTCCGTCAAACTACTGTAAAATTATATACATAGAGCTACCATATTTAATGGGTCTGTCAATTATATAATTATATCAATAATCAATTAATACATATAATTAATGCATATAAATGAATGCATATAAGTAGGCTATATCAATTATATGCATTATCAAGATATAAATCATGACCACAAAACATGTAAACATCATCCAATTTAAGTAACAAATTGATTCACATAAAAAAAAAAAAATTTAGAGAATTGTTACATAAAATAAAAACTAAGCTTTTTGGACTCTGTGGTTTACCAACTTTTACATTAGTGACTGGTAAATATTTTTTAAATAAAAACGTTTTACTTTTATATAGAAAGGTATGTAGTTTGTTTCACAGAGCGAGCCAATAAGTAAAATATATATGTTTCCACTTAGCTAGGAAAATTCAAGTAAAAAACGAACTAACTGAAAAAAAGTAAAGCTGTTAATCCAGAGCTGAACAATTGACACTTGTGAATGCCAGTGATGTTATTTGTCCTCCGCATCACTAGAGGGCGAGACAACGACCCGCTCTGGCGAACAAAACAGTCAAAAGTCAAAGGTTACAAAAAAGATGGCGTCGAGCAAACGTGTTCTTTATGTTGGTAAGAAAAGCATCAAAATTATAATCAAAATAACAAACCCTTCGTTCTCACATTGCGCTAGTTTAACCCTACAGCCTCGTGCATGTTTAGGGATGCGATTCCGGTTATCAGCTGTAGCCAGGAAAGGGGCAACAGATGAAATATCAGCTTGAATTGCACGGTCAATGAGTTTTTAACATGAAATATTAAAATTATTGGAATATGTTTTGTTTTTCTCAGGGGGTCTCGCGGAGGAGGTGGATGAGAAAGTGCTGCACGCGGCATTCATTCCCTTCGGTGACATCACGGATATTCAGATCCCGTTAGATTATGAGACGGGTAACTAAACACATAAATCAAAAACACACTTTAACAAACAACAGAAACAGTTTTACGACTTGAAAATATCGCACATCATGTTTGACTCTTTTTGTCCACAGAGAAGCACAGGGGCTTTGCATTCATCGAGTTTGAGCTGGCAGAGGTGAATACGTGCTAAATCTGTCTTCAGTTAAGAACACATCCTCGACTCAATCAAAATAAGATGGAAAATATTAAGCATTGGAATAACTTGTATCTTTTATTATTAATTAATTCTGGTTCACTTCTGTAACCAATGTTGCTTCTCATAGTTTACACAAGTCACCCATACATGACTGGTTTGTTTGCCTCTACAAAATAAAAAAAAGGATGCTTAAATACACCAATAACACCTTTCTCAAACTTTTGTCTGGTTTTTCCCAGGATGCAGCTGCTGCCATTGATAATATGGTGAGTTAATGAACCACTAATCAGAAAACCTGATGTATGTCAGTTTTCCTCAGAGCTGGAAGTCTAGGTTAATATCTATTCGACTTCATGTCCTGCAGAATGAATCGGAGCTGTTCGGGAGAACCATCAGGGTGAACATCGCCAAACCCATGAGAATTAAAGAGGGCTCCTCTCGACCAGGTGAGGTTTTTTCATTGCAATGGGTTGCTATGATAAACTCTCATTCATTATGCTGTTAACTTATTTCTTGCATGTCCTTGAAACACAAATCTGAATTACATTGCTGCTCTGCTCATAGTGTGGTCTGAAGATGACTGGTTGAAGAAGTTCTCAGGGAAGACTGTTGAGGAGAGTGAGGAAGCGGAGTCAGCTGCGGAATCAGCCAGTACAAACACTCAGGAGGTGGGAATGTTGTAATAACATTGTTTGGTTTTAGCATGAAATGATATTAAATGCCTGGCAATGGCATGTCATATTTGCATAGCAGTTTATATATGTTTTTGCTCAGTGTCATATGATCGGTTTAAATTTTATATTCTGATATTTATCATTAATGTTTTCTGATTGGTATTTTGTGTTTCTGAACAGGGAGAGCCTCCAGCGAAAAAGGGCAGAACTAACCCTCAGGTCTACATGGACATCAAGATTGGCAACAAACCTGCAGGTCGACTGCGCTTCCTTCTACGAGCAGACGTTGTGCCTATGACTGCAGGTCAGACTCTGTAAATTATCTTTAGAGGTTCCTGTTTTCAAAATGCATTGTGAACAATTCAGCCATGCATATTTCATTTTTGACATTTTTTGGCCTGATGTTTTTTAATCAATTTAAAAACCGGTGATGTGACAGACTCTGGTGACGTGTACTGAACTTCTCAAATCATTTAGTCCACATAAACTCCACCTGTTTCTTACAATTGACTTTAAGCTTGCTTTCAGATCTGCCTCCATCCCATCAACAATCGATGGACAGAGCCAAGTACTTTTTTCCGTTTTTGATAAGTTGTTGCACGGTCCTGTTCAGGACATCACAGCACATTATAGTGATGCGCGTATCTGCGAACGCTAAGGATAATCCGCGAGTAATAAAAACATTCCTTACATCCAAACTTTCCTTGCTTACCACCTAATCTGGTATGGGAAGATTTTCTTATGATTAATAGTTTTCAAAAGGCACTTATTTCCAGGATTTATTATCAGCTTTTTGACTTATTGATGATTGCTCTATTGCTAACTTAAAGTGCCTGGGAATATGAGTCGGGTTAAGAGTTTGTGGATGACTGGTGGGTGAATGCTATTAATAGAATCCATTCAAGCTCAATATGTGCACAGCTTGGGCTCATACAGTTTAAAATACTGCATAGGGTTCATTTTTCCAAAGCTTGGTTCTCTGCAATTTACATCAACATTGATGACAGTTGTGCTAGCCTACGTCACCCTGTAATCTGAGTCATATGTTATTTTTTTTCTGTCCAATGCTTCATAACTATTGGAACAACTATTTTGAGACTGTCCAGAAAAATTTTAATCAAGATTGATGTCTTCCCTACTACTGCATTCTTTATGGGGTTCTTAAAGTTTGGACTCTGTTTTCATCAAAACAGTTAGATATACGTGCCTTCACTTCATTATTGGCTAGATGGCAGATTTTATTTTTTTGGAAGTCCACCAAGCCTCTAGGTATTTCACAATGGCTTGTTGATACTATGTTTTTTTGAAACCAGAAAAGATAAGATGTTCTCGGTATGCCAGCTGAGGTTCTTCCCATGATAAATGGCAACACTTTAGAACATCTGTTCACTCCCTTCAAACTTTGCCTGTTGACTCAATTTCTTTGAATCATCAGTCCCTTCCCCCCCAATTGTATTGTGCTGATCAAGTGTGGAAATCTAAATCAGAGAAAATCATAGGTTCGGGTCGCGGGTGAATGATTTATTTTTAACAGCAAATTCGGGTGACATTAGAGCTGATCTGCGCATCTCTATCACATTAGCAGTTTGTCAATTAAATGTTTGGTGCTTTGCTGAAAAGAGGACTTCTGTTTTGTTTTTGTTCTGCAGAAAATTTCCGCTGTCTGTGCACACATGAGAAGGGCTTTGGATTCAAGGGCAGCAGTTTCCACAGAATCATCCCTCAGTTTATGTGCCAGGGTGGAGATTTCACCAATCACAACGGCACTGGGGGGAAATCCATATATGGAGGCAAGTTTGAGGATGAGAACTTTGTCCTCAAGCACACCGAACCAGGTGAGTTGAGTCCTCAGCTTGAGAGAAGTTAGGTGTGTGTGTGAGTGTGTTTTGAAAGGTTTTTTTTCTGTTTTTATTCACAAAAGCCTTTGAGAACCAATGCCTGTCTCACACATACTCACATGGATTGACATGAAAATGTAGGCTAGTAATTTTACCATAAATGCATACAAGTAAAGTACACTACTATTTTTTTCAGTCATCTTATAATGGGAGGCAATTTCATTGGTTATTGGTGTGGATTGTAAGTTAGTTTAAAATGTTTGTGATAGTTTCCCGTAAGAGAAGTAACTTGTTTAAAAGTTTTGCCTCATGCTTGAGCATCTTAACATATAAGTCTATATAGAAATAATAAATTGATTCCAACAGTGAAGCGCACTGCAAACACGTCTCGTGTGAAAGCTCAATGAGTGTGTGCTGCTACTGCACTACAATACGTAATGCATACATACTGCAAACGGATCATGTGTATGTTCAGGATCAGTTAGTATATTTGTTGATGTTGATCTCATGTTCTCTGAATATGCACTCATAGGTCAGCTGTCTATGGCAAACTCTGGTCCCAATACTAACGGCTCTCAGTTCTTCATAACTGTTGATAAGACAGACTGGCTGGATGGCAAACATGTGGTATTTGGAGAACTTGTAGAGGGCATGGACGTACTCCGGGCAATGGAGGTAAGCTGAGGGAGATTGGATTTGCAATCGCTTATGACTTGACTATTAAAAAGTTGGTAGTCAGTAAGATTAAATGTTTTTGAAAGACGTTTTAGTGGCTGCATTTAAAAAAAATTAAAAATACAGTAAAAGCTTTAATATTGTGAAATATTATCATTTACAATAACTGTCTTCTATTATAAAATGTAATTTGTAATGTAAAATGTGATGGCAAAGCTGAAAAACATTTTTGATCCTTCAGAAATCATTCTAATATGCTTGTTTAGTGCTTAAGAAACATTTCTTATCAATGTTATCAAAAACTGATGTGTTTTTTCAGGATTTTTTGACGAATAGAAAGTTCAATAGAACCGCATCAATTTGAAATAATCTTTTGTAACATTATAAATTCTTTACTGTCACTTTTGATCAAAAGGAATTTAAAATGCTTTGTTTAAAATATTAAAATTATTTTTTGTGCTGTTTTTTAATTACTTTGTATCTGTACTGTTTCCTCAGGCTCAGGGATCAAAAGATGGCAAAACCAAACAGAAAGTCATTATATCTAATTGTGGAGAGTATGTGTGAGATCAACATAATGTGTGTGTGTCTGTCTGTGTGTTTGGGGGTGAGAGAGAGTGTAAAGAAAAGCTGTTCATTTTTTTTGTAGTACTTTGTAAATATCTAAATAAAACTTTTATACATATCCTATTGTCCTGCTATTTATTGGCCTCTATTTAAAGGTGGGGTAAGCGATATTTAAAAATCCATACCTACTCTGATTGGCTCCATCGTCTTTCACAGGCATACACAATAGAAAGTGTGTTCATTGTTTGTGTAGAAAGGAGTGTCATTTAAAAAAAAACTGGAAAAGCTGTGCAGTTTTACAAAGCCTTCATCCATGTCAGGGTCTTCAGGTAGAGGAATGAATTATGAATTAGGCTAAATCATTTATGGCATTTTGGTTATTTCATATCATGAGAATAGAAATTAAATTGTTATCAGTAACATGACAAGAGCAGAAGGTTTTATTGTTCATGCAGAGTTGTATGATAACTAAATGACACTGCAATAGGGTAATGTGACGAAATCGAGAACATTTTATCTGTAACATTATTTATAATGATTTGGAAAGAACGCGACTGGAGTCTGTTGCTAATGAACGCAACTTTCACGCGCATCTGACTGACAGATCACTACTAGCTACAGCGCGTTTTTAGTTTAGTGCTGTTAATAATGTGGTTATTTCAGCAAACAGTTTCGTAAATTCATCTTAACAGCATCAAGTAAATTTTTTATTTATCATTCAACTGAACTGTGCGCACGCTCTAGACAATCCTTGAATAAGCGATGTTTTACTTCTGTTTCCGTTTCAGGTGCGGCCAAAATTAAATGTGAAAACATCACATTTCGACTCAAATTGTATCCGAAAATCTCACCGCCCCCGCGGTCAAATATTGTGACTCACTCTTATCTCCGAGACCGAATCTTTTGAACCGATTCTTTTAAATCAAACCATGCACTACTCCACACCAACTACACATTTTCTATCATGTTTGACCATTGAAGACGAATGAGCCAATCAGAGTTGACTCCCATTATAAGGCTTGGAAGAGCCAGGACATTTTTTAATATAACTCCGATTGTATTCGTCTGAAAGAAGAATGTCATATACAGCCAGGATAGCTTCAGGGTGAGTAAATCATGGGCTAATTTTCATTTTTGGGTGAACTATCCCTTTAAGTTAAATTCCCCTGCTGGTATTTTTTTTATAATGTCTGTTAAATCAGACAATAATACTATAGAGTTATATTTTAGTAATATTTAGGTCTTCAAAACATATATTTGTTGGATTTAAATTCAGAACATCTGGTTCTCATTGGATTAACAATTTGGTAGCAGTTTAGGATGTTTAATTTCTTAAATGTATAATGAATATTACTGACTCCATCCTCTAGATGGCATCAGTGCTCCAGGAAAAACCACTGCAATAATGACACACCCAACAACAGTAGAGCAGTTAACCGTATGATCAGATCTCTCTACAAAGAATATTTCATTTGAATTATTATTAGCATAGTGAATAATGGTTGAGGACCTGAGCTATTGACACTAGGTTTGTGGGTTCAGTCCTAATAAGGAATGACTCTTCTATCCACTTCACCTCAGGTCAACACTTCCCATAAAGTGTAACAGCTGAATTGAACATGTTCTGCTTCCTTAGATCCCAGAGCTGCATTTATATATTTTTAAAAACTTGGTGAAAAATGAACACAGCTAAAATAATGAACCAGGAAACCAAAAGTTATTTTATTGCAACACAGAAACTTTAGTTTGTGAGATATTAAAATGACATAGAGACACTAAAAAGCCATCAAGCCATTTGTTTTAAAAGCATATTAGCTTTAAACACATCAGCAACTCAGCAAGCAATGCCCCACCCACACCCCCCCATGTGACACTTTGGTTGCCTTGCCAAAAGCGTCTTGATTTCAGCTGAATATCTGAAGAGTTTTCCAGTTACACAATATAAAAAAAAACTAGATCACGGGTTCTCAACTCTGGCCCTCGAGGTCTACTTTCCTGCAGAGTTTAACGCCAACCTTGATCAAACCCTCCTGCCTATAACTTTTTAGTAATCATGAATCGCTTGATTAGGGTAGGGAAAAAACTCTGCAGGAAAGTGGACTTTGAGGGTCAGAGCTGAGAACCCCTGATTTAAAGCTGCAGTCCGTAGTTTTTCCTCTTTGTCGCCATTTCTGTGCGAAATCTGCAATTGCAGTTATTCGCGGAATTATCAACTTTACGTGGGTTCAGCGCGGATGAATCCAATGTTTTGAGGAGAATGTGCGGCTGTCAGTCAGTCACCGCGCCGGTGGTGTGGATACTGTCATTCGCAATCACAGATTCTACTTTTTGGAAGTATGACCAACATAAGTATTTTCACAGGAAAATGTCATCTGAACAAGTAAGTAACATCCACTTTTGTTCTGATCAACTAAGGTAAAAAAAGCATTGCGGTAAATCGCACTGATTAAATCTAACGATCGCTTATGTCTTACCTGTCTAAAAAAGCTGTCTCTGCATCTGTTTTGAACCCTTTCAAAACACGGAGTTCACGCCACCTTTCAAAAGCCCTTCTGATATTTATCCTTGTTTTCGCTTGGGCCCGGTTGCAGTCTCTTTTTTTCTGAAGCCACTCCGAAGTCCGAAGTCTTTTGCATTTTACAACGAGTGAATCTCCAGTTGTCACTGGTGATTGTTGTTTGAACCTTTCTGGATCCACCATCAAACTGATAAGTTTAATTATATCAAGTGCTGTGAGAAAAGGCTATAAATCTCCACCTCCAACATCCTCACACACAATATAGCCTACTAGCCGGGACACCTTCTTTATGTGTACAGATCTGACGTAATGAGGCAAAGACATGCTCGAATTACACATGGAAATCCACCAGTACCACTGGAATTAAAACATTATTACAAGCTTACTGTTATGAACCAAGCTAAGGCATGCAGATAGTTTTGAACACTGGCTGTTTATGTACTTGCTCAATGGATAATTTTTAACCCCAAAAAGTTACGGACTGCAGCTTTAAATACTTCAAAAGTGAACAGTTGGAGAGCATTTAGGATAATTTGTCAGTGACTTTGAGATGTTTACTGGAATGATGTCTGTATTTGTTCATCTTTGTTAAAAGTGATTAAAGCACATAGGGTTGAGTAAAAAAAAAAGTGAGCAAAACATTCACATTCAAGTTCATTATCATTCCAACATTCATGCTCATAATTCAAATTCCCTTAAGATTTTTTCAACTGAATTGCACTACAGAAACATTTGTAAATCCACACCCTCGAACCATTATTCATCTCATTTCCTCCAGAAATGTCTGTTCAGAAATGTCTAGGGAAATACTGAAGCGTGAACAATTATATCTCAGTAAAATACTCCTGGATGCTGAATATCACAATGTGTCTACACAGAATGCAACATCCAAGTTATAAATTACATTATGATGCCTCATCACATGCTATGGACACAATATGAATGTTTTGTTTTGTGATAGTGTCTGTCTCTCATGGGTTCAGCCTGAATTCATAAAATACAACACAATAAAGACAATATTTTCTCCCTTCTGCTCAAGATTTCGACCAAGTGTGTTTCTCAGGGATAAATGTTAATGTAATTGTAGTCTTCATTAACAGCAGGCTTAGTTGCAGTATGATTTATACATATCGCATACAGAAAATGTATTTCTAATGAGAATGTAATTTATCTTAATGTTTGTCTGCTGCTAAATCTTAACTGTTATCTTTGGCAATGATTCAGAAACAAGGAACAGACACTAATTTTTATTTATTTTTTGCCTTCTGGACTTTCCTTAATGAAAGTGTTAAAATAAAAACACCCAGAAGTGTCTCAGGAGTAAAAAGCCACTGTGTGCACTGTAATGCAAATACACAGGGTTGAATTTTAAAGTAATATTTGAGTAGCAGCAGTTACAGAAGTCAAGTGCTCTGTGCTCTTAATGTTTCCCTAATGATACTCTAATGTTAGTAAAGGTTATGGCTTCTCCATCAGCTGCTTTAGGATGTTTTGCTTATTGACCCTGGCTGTAGCAAAGGTCAATAAATAATTAAGAGCTTTTTTTTATGTGGTTCAAGAATGTTTTTTTTATATTTACTTCAAAATCTATTTGCATAGAACCTGTTGGTAGGAAACAGGGTTGCATTATTACACCATGTGCTTCAGTTGTTCATTTGTGCTATTCACTGCCATTTTAAGGCTAATTCACACTATACGAGGCCGACCAACATCAACAGAAACATTTGTTGGGTTTAGTCGGTTTTTAGTAGGTTTAAGTGGAGTGTGTCAGGTTGCGGAATGTCTGGTGATTGTTGGCATTGGTCAGCATCTGTTGGTGCAGTATGAACTAGCCTTTATACAAATGGATGTTTTAGTTTTTTTTGCAAATTCCTGTGGCAAAGTTCATTCTAAATTACTATCCAATACCAATTGCACAAAACAAATGAAGGATAAGACTGCACAAATGAGCTATAAATGTACGACTTTCTTCGTCTCCCAAAGTTGGAGTGGGGCTATGATTTTAAGGCGCCAAACATACATTTGTTTTTCTTACCATGCAAAGAAACACATTCCAGTTTCAAGCACTACGTGCTGGCTCCTTGAACTTCTCTGGAGACGATGTTTAATCTATAAATATTGACCAGGCATTCTCTTTCTCAAGCGACTCCGAAGGGTCATCAGAGGGATGAAATATCCTACTCATGCAATTCTTCCACCTCTCTCAGGCAAACTGAGAATGAAAGGGAATAAGATCCCTTTGGCCTCCACAGGTGCTTTTAGAGACTCGTCTTTAAATCGACCTCCATCCTCTTCCACAACAAACTGAAGAGTCTGAGATTTATTCACACAGTAGATGCAATTATCGATGACAGCGCATCGAAATGGCAGCATGCAGCCCTGCTGCTGGGAGGCACAGTCATGCCACATCTTCACAATGGTGTTGTATTTAAAGACGCTGATGCCCTGTTCGCGGTTAACGTCGAATCGGTAGATGAAGCTCTTGAGAGCCACCATGTCTGTGGATTTTTTCCTGCTGTTGTTGTACGGACACTCCTGCCATTCGTCTCTCTTGGGGTCATATTTCAGCAACCGATAGAAAAGAGACCCTCCCGATACATACAGCTCACCGTTACACGTAGTGGCTTCGTGAGCCACTGCAAATGCCCCTTTAGGTAGAGGAGCCACCGCCGTCCAGCGGTCCATTCGAGGGTCATACTTCTCCACCGTGAAAAGACATTCACCGCCAATGGCATACAGGTTCCCATCCATGGAGACAAGCTTGAGTTGCGATCGTGCTTGGTTCATGGGTCGGACTTCGCTCCAGCGGTCTGTGATGGGATTGTAGCAGAACACTTTGTCTGAGACTTTGCTTTTCTCCCCAGTTCCCCTGATCCCGCCGGCCACAAATAAGTAGTTGTACATGGTACAGATACCACAGCCCCTGGTGTTGATGTCGTCCGGCATGACGGTCAGGGTGTGCCAGTCCTTACTGCTTGTGTTGTAGTAGTAGATCATGTGATTGTCCTCAAACGACGTGATGGAGAGGGGACTCTGGGGACGGCTGCTGTTTCTGCTGGGCGGTCTACTTCCTACACGTTCAAACACATCGTTAAGTTCCGCCACCATCAGGCACTTTCGGCTCTCCATCCGTTTGCGCAGGATGAGATCTCTCTCTGAGCCTGTGAGGCGCCCGTAGACCGCTGGATCTCTCAGGACCTGGAGATAGTTGTCGCTCATGAATCGATAGGCGGTTTCTTTCAGTTCATTTAGTCGCTGCTTTTTGGCGATAGTTAGGATTTCGTAGCAGTTCTCAGGTGTGATCTGTGTGGATATGGTATCAATAGCAGCCTGTACCGCACAGGGCATCTGCAGGATCTTTGCCCCTGTGATGACATCCACAACATTGTCTTTGCTTACGTTCATCTGGGAGGTGTAAACATAATCTACAAGCACCAATAAAGTCTTGTAGCTCATTCCTTTTACCTTCAGGATGTCTCTAGAAAGCCTGGCTTTAAAATAATCACTTTTCTCAGCTAATACTGATTTGTGTGCTTGTATTTTCTGTCCGCCCACCTCTATGACTAAATTCGGCTCTTCTTTTGCAGAGAGAGCTTCTCTTACTGCAGATCCACTCTGCTTTAGCCCGTGGCTTGATTCCAGCCCAGTCTGTCCAAATGATGTTCTGTAGCGGGTCTGATCTGCTTCTTCAGAGGAACTTATAAAGCATCCCAGGGTTTTCTCAAGTGACCTCGTTTCCTGGGAGCTTGAATAGGAATGATTTCTGTCTTCTGTGAAGGAGACATTTTTAATGTCAAACTGACTCCGAACAACCTCCCCATCTCTTAGGGCTTTGGATAATTTGTCAATTTCCTCCTTGTTCTCTGGTCTGAAGCACAGAGAGGGTGCCAAACTGCAAGATACCTTTGTTCCATTCGTTTCTTCTCTAATATTCCCTTGACTTGAAGCTTGACTAATATTTCTCAAACTGAGGTCTAGATTTTGTGCTCTTCTTGAGTCCAGAGACTGAATGTGCTCTTGAAATCCACTGTCGCTAGACACAGTGTCTTGTGCGTATTCGGCACCTGTTATAGCACCGTAGTGTCCCAAGCTCCTGTTGTCAGTCAAACCTCCTGATTCAGACGTATTCCAAGTACCCTGGAGATCCTGCAGTATTTCCATGCTGGGGATACCTGTTTTCCCCATAGATGGGACATTGTTGTTGTTCCCTTCAGTGGGGATTGGTGGTTCTGGAGAGTCAGGGTTTGCAGCGTGAAATATAACGTCTGCTTGTACTGTGAACATGTTTCTGTCTTGCAGAGTGTTGTTCATCTTTCTGTAGTTGCGGCACACTGTCACTCATTTAGTGCTTTCAGAGCAATAAGAACAACTTAATTTGTCAGAAGTTTCTCCTTTGCCGTCTGTAGAGCTAAATTAATCCCAATGAGCCTCATGAATGACTGGCAGATCCTAATTATTGGGGTAATGATATTTCAGAGACAGCATTGCTAGGAATGTCCTAGTCAGACAGGTTTTATGTTTGTTCCATCAGACTACATTTCACCCAAGTAAACAAGAAAAATAAACAAAGTTTTCTTATACTGAGAGAAGATTGTGTTCTCAGCTCTGGGTCCAAACCTTCCAAGAAAAGAAAACAATGTTATTAATTTACATAATTACAAACATATAACCACAATTTATATTCCTAAAAAGGAACTATCTTGTAATCCAAATGATTAGAAAAAAAATGGTAAATATAAAATGAAACATATCTTCTTTTGGGGGGAAGCCTCCTATTTATTTATACTAACAAGGCAAATTATCTGTCTGCTGCAATGACAGTAACATATATCGTAAGTATGACATAATGAGATACTGTTCAAATACTCCTCGCAGATCAACACCAAAACGCTAAGACACTATAATGCGCACGCGCACTATTCGCAAACCTACTAACAGCTTTAAGGATTAAATCTTAAAGACGTCGAGAAACAGAGAGATTCATTAGTACCTTAAGTTAATATTCTGTCATTAAATAGTCGTTACATGACCTGTTTTATAGATTTGATAAACAAATGTGCAAAGACAAATAGAGAAATTATTGATCACGCCAAGAAAAAGGTGAGGCAGTTTCAAACAAACAAAGTAACGTTAATCCTTGAAATAATAATATTGAATAACTTACATTATAAATTGTTCAATATACAAGGCCCTAGAACCCCAGTACGTGATAATTGGCAGCATTTCTTTGAGCAATTCCTTACACAAAGCGCTATGCAAGTCAGTGACTGACTGTCTATCCAAATGCACCGCGCTGCAGGGAGTCTAACGTTAGACATTTGTCTGAAATTGTCTTGAGTTTTTCTAAATGTAGACCACTTACCCATTCACGTGAATGTACTATCCATCCCATAATGTAATAAAACGGCAGTTCAGCTAGAACTTATCCTCCTCGACCAACTGTATGCGTCTGAAAGCCTCGACTGGAGAATCGGCGTCCACAAAATATCATTATTTATGCGGATGAAGCGAAATATATTCCACAGAAGCCATCCTGTGCTCCGGATCTGATCGACACCACCTCTCTACCCTCGTAGTGCTTTGCAGTATTTGGATTTTACTGTTAACTGAGAGGTAGTTATTGATCTAAACCACACCCCCGTTTGTGTTCACCCTCTACACATCAGCTGCTGATCAAATCCGCGGTAAGCGCGCGACGTTCCTATAGTCTCGACGCGACGCGCGCGGCCAAATGAAGGATGTTGCGCAACGGTCCACGGGAACTCCCAGCAGCGCGAAGAGCATTTGAACGTTTATTGCATAAAAATACGGACGTGCCAAAGCATTTTAGGAGTTTCATTGAACGTTTTAAACACCATTATGCTACAATAAAATGTAGTGGTTTTCTAAAGCAGAGAAACTGGCCCAATCCGTAATGACAGTGTTTTGTTAGAAAAAAAAGTCACTATATATTCCATATAAAAAAGGCCACAAAATAGAAAAATTTGTCATTTCAGGCTTTAAATTGTCTAGAACAGATTGACTTGATCTGGCCTTCTCAAATGTGGTGAAGTTTTATGGGCGCATTATAGAGGAGAGGATCATTACTCTCCATCCTGATATTATGGGTTGGACTGCTCTTCAAAAGAGTTACTATGGTAACCACTCAGAGAGAGCAACACATCAGAGTTAAGACTGTCTGTCAGCCTGACAGCACATGGTCATACTGAGATGTCACTATTAGCCCTCTAAATACACACATCAGCTGTTCTCAGTCTGAGGGGACTCACAAATATCCCTGAGCCCGCAAAGGCTGAAAGCATCACATATATAAGTGTGGCATCCTGTGAGAGAGGAAGTGGAGGGACAGCCTCCTGCAGAACAACTAAATCTCACCCTTTTTTTTTTTTCTTTTTTTTTTTGGAGGATGCCTATTGCTTTCATAGCACTTTGAGGACTTTGTATCTCAAACATCAGAAGTTTCATCCACTATTAATATGACAAATAGATATTAGATCAAATATTCTTACAAACACTGAAATATCAGCAATTTTCCTTTCTGTTAAATAACTGTAAATACAAGTATAAGAACTCATTTACTTAAGAATTTTGCAAAATGATTACTTTTAGGGGTTGTCTTGATCATTTTTCCATTGTGCAAAAATCTGTATTTCATATAAATAGTAAAATTCTCACCAAGTGCATATATCCAAGAATATGGAAGCATCCAATAGTAATCAACCATCACAGTCAAGGGATAAACATTACTTTTTTTAATTTCCCTTTTAGGCAGACACCTTGCAAAATGAATACTTGAAGACCATTTTCTCTGAAACATTTGCACTGGGAATATGAAGGGGGAAAAAAACACAACCATACATTTTCATCTTTTTTAAATAAGTTCTTTCCTTCCGTCCTTCTTTCCATGTCCAGGTCAATTTTACCGTAAGCTCTAAAATCAGTGTTGTTATTGGTAAAGTGCATTTCATAGAAATCCATCTTTCAGCCTCTATTCTTCTTGGGTCATTCCCTTATGTGTGAGCTGGCAGTTATAGTCCATCAAAAGGAAAAAGGAAATAAAAGCAAATGGAAAACAAAACAAAAAATAAAATAAACATGGTTATCTAGTACACTTGCACAGATATACAAAGAATGTTGGTTAAAACAATGGTATATATTTGTTAAGTCAGAAATACATATCACAATGTGTCAATATAAATCTTTTCCATTACTTTAAATATCGATAAGCATAAACCTTAAATTAGAATTATGGAGGAACGCCATTTCTCTTTTAACCGGTAACAGTCGACACCAACTTCACTTTAGCACCCAAAAGAATCTCTGGCCCGCCAGAGAAACCCATACAAGTCATTCAGTCACAGGTTGTAGGCAATCACAGAGGCCAATCTGAAGGCCATGAAACCTCAGATGAGCTGCTGATGCAGCCAGTGTTTTAAGCCCTCTTTTACAAGCACCATTCTAGTGTTGAGATGCTTTTCTAGAAAAACAACTAAAATTAAATGAATAGCTGAACAGATGCATGTAAGAGTGTTTAAAATGAGACAAATTAAACAGATTTGTGCTGTTATACTAAAGCATGGCTAGATTTTTTTTTTCTTTTTTTTTGCAAAATGTAATTATTTAACAGTTAGACCTGAATATTTTCACACTGCAGTGGTACTGACATATTTTCACGAATGTATTTTCACGAATGTATCTTTTAATTTAGGCAATGTGCCAAGTGGTAAAACACATTTCTCTGATGCATGGCCGAGTACTTGGTAGTTCAGCTCATTCCTGGAACACAATCTTTTTCCCTTCATTCATGAATCTTTTTTTCCCTGTCAGCCCATGACTGAAAGTAAGGTCGGTCTATGGAGCTGCTCTCTCTGACATGCAATGCCCTGGAAGGAAGACACACACAGTAAAAGCATCATTAGAAAAGTGAAAGAAAGAAAAGATTGATGGATACTGGTGTTTGTGCAGCTGCATCCAAACTAAACCCTGATCCTCACCGTTGACACCTCCATCTTTCTCCCTCACACGTTGGGCAGAGGTATTTGCCACACCATAATGGTGGACACCATCTCCTCGTGCTTAGACTGTTTTGTTTTTCTGTTGATTCTGCGGTGTCCCAGCCCTCCAGACACCACCAACAATGAGCTCACATTCGCTCTCTCAGTCTGCTTGGCCTTCTGGAAGTGCGCTGGCTCGTTCAGCAGGTCATATATCGCCCCGTCTTCTGGCCCGTGCTCTAAAGAGCCCTGAGACAGAGCCAGAGACCCACATGAGGAGGACAGGGAGTCCTGGAGAACTGGAGCATGTGAGGGAGAGCTCAGGCCAGAGCAGTTTTCGTCGAGTTGGGTTCCCTGCACCTCCTGGGCCCCAGGCTGGCATTGGCTGGGTGTGCTGGAGGTAAGAGTTGCCATGGTTGCTTGGGAGACATTACACACTGCTGTTGCCATGGTGAGGAACTTGACTGGGCCATGGTGAGCATGAAAAGAGACCATTCCTCGACCTGGAGCGAGAGATTCAAACATGACAAATCCGTTAAAAAAAAGTATTCTAAAGCAGAATAAAATAAAAAAATAAAAAATTGAAATGCCAGAAGGCAAAAACATGTAGTAAAATATGTTTCTCTTCATAAAAACAAAATATATATGTTTTTGATTTTTAGTAATGACATATTACGCAAATTTTAATGTTTTATAAAACAGATGTCAATAAAAGTATTCATTTAGTATAATTTATATTCTATCATCGTATTTATTAATATTTTAAAACATTTTATTTAGCTTTAATTTATTTTACTTCAGCTGGTTGTCAAGCTTCATTTAAATAAATGAAAACTATTTTTAATAGTTTTAGTTAACAGTAGCAATACTGGTCATAAACTGCATGAAAAATGGAAGTGGTTATCAAAAGCTGAGGCAGAAGGTAATTTCATTGTTGGGTGTGGTTTGTTCCTGAACTTGTGCTGAGCTGCAGTTTTCGAAGGCCCTTAAAGTACTACAAACTTATAAAATTACTACCCAGAGGGCACTGAGTAGCCAACAAACATCTGCCGTTTACACAATTCCACAGCTATGCATTAAAAACGGTTTTAATGAATTTCTAAATGCACTGCCAGATGCCAACAGACTCTTTGTCAGGGTTTGTCTGATCAGTGTGTTGCCATGTTGGCATCTGTCGGAGCTTGTTTTCACCAATTGAACACGATGAATCGGCACTTGCCGGGTCTTGGCATTTCTGAGAAATGACGTACTGTAATCTGGTGATTGTCTGCATTTGTCTGTGCGGTGTGAATTGGCCTTAAAGGGATAGCGCACCCTAAAATTAAAATTAAGTCATAATTTACTCACCTTGGTGTATTTCTAATGCAGTATGAAGTTCTTTCTTTTATGGACCACAAAAGGAGAATTTTTTTTAAATGTCTCGCTCGTCCATATAATGCCAGTAAAAGGCAAAAGTTTTTTTATTATTTTTTTATTATTTATTCTCCTTTTGCAGTCCATAAAAGAAAGAAGGGCATACGGCATTAGAACAACACCAGGGTGAGTAAACGATGACTTCATTTTTCATTTTAGGGTGAACTATCCCTTTAAGTCCTACACATGGCAGAATGAATTAAACCCACCTGTAACTTTTGGGATGCCCTGTAGTCTGGGCACAGACAGGGCCACTGTGACCCCGAGATTTGTCCCCACTAACAGCAGACCGTGACTGACTAACAGACTGCTCACAGAGACTCTCTGCTGTCCTGAAGGTGGAAACACACGTGATAAAGAATTATTTTATGACTTGCACTGCAACCTAAATCAGAGAAAATGCATACTACTAAACACTTGTGACAAGCATTCATGACTAGAGGTACTTGGTGAAATATTCACCCAGTGGAATAATAACATCATCCACACATGCTAGGCTGTGTGGGTAGGAACACGACAGCATGTGTGGGTAGGTTACTATGGGGATGATGCTGAACAGCAGTTGGTTTCCGAGGAAACCTGACACTATGCGCTCTTAGAAATGAGAGAAAGGTCTTATTAGAAAGAGAAGAATGACAAATGCTCAGATAATTGGTTAAACATACAACTCTAAATCTGTCAAACACAATGAACATGTACATAAACTGGAATAATTTCAATGAAATAAAAATGATCAAAAGTTCTATTTTCCATAAAATAGCTACTGAAGTCCAGTCCAGTCACAATCTGGTGAATGATATTAAATCTTTTTCAAAATAATTTGGTGATTAGCCAAAAGCATTTCAATTTTTAACACTTTTAATGTCTTTCAGCCATTTCTGACCCATTATCGGTAAAGAACATGAAATAAATTGACGCTGAGAAATATATCTAAATAAATACCATAAAAGCAAATCTGTAATTCTTTTATTAATTAAATAGTTCCAAAGTTGGTTGGATGGATGGAAATATAATATATAATATAACCTTTGGGACCGGTTGAATTCATGAAGTTATGAGGGACAATTAAGCGCTAAAGGGATTTTATACACTAGACAGAAATATAATGTGCTTGCAAAGAATGAATGGCATCAGGTACAGATAAGTTCTTTTGTCACTTATTGCACATGAGCAAACAGAACTGCAGGCAAAAAGGAACAACATATAACTTGACCCTGACTATACTCTCACACTGATCTGTGGGTTAACCATCCTCCAAACACCTGACTGGTCAGAACCAGACTGCAGGATTGAAAAGTCAGAGAACAATGTCCTATTCAGCTGTTCCAGTGCTCACTGACTCGTTAGGAAAGGGTTGGCTCATATTTCTGAGCATCGCAGATCATTACATTAGTCATGGAAACTGCTCTAATAGGCACTGTTACTAAACAATTGAGGAATGAATGAGTTTGCAAAAACATTACTCTGCACAGTTCTGAAGTTTTTAAAAAAAAAATATTTTTTACTGCATGTTCTGAATATTAGCAGGCCAAATCTGTCACAAATAAACTTTTCAAGGGCCACCTTGTCAACAACTGTTCAGTCCACCTAATGGCTGATGGAGAAAGACCTAATTAGCTTAATAGACTATGTCAATATGCATAAAATCAACCAGTTTTATTTGAGAGTGCTTAAAGGGATAGTTCACCCAAAAATGAAAATTCTGGCATCATTTACTCACCCTCTTGTTGTTCCAAACCTGTGTTGAACATGAAAGAAGATATTTTGAAGAATGTTGGTAGCCATTGACTTCCATATAATTTCTTTTTTCCTTCTCTGGAAGTCAATGGCTACCATCAGTCTGTTTACCAACATTCTTCAAAATATCTTATTTTGTGTTCAACAGAAGAAAGAAATCCATACAGGTCTGGAACAACTTGAGGGTGAGTAAGTGATGACAATTTTCATTTTTGGGTGCACTATCCCTTTAACTAATTGCAAATGACAAAAAAAGAGGGTCCTTTTTGTTTATAAAATGAGCCTGTGGTGCATTCTTCTCAACTGGCTGCTGTGGTGTAGCTCCACATCTCCAATATCCAAGAATAGATTTAGCTACGGGCTGCGTGTATATGTGTGTCTGCAGTCTAACCTTCTGAAGAGGGACAAGAAAGACATGTACATGGAATTGAACTGTTTAAGGTCTCATCCTATTCAACCTCAACATAATAATAACAATAAAAAAAAATCATGATAATGTTAATAAGTGTCATTATTATTGTTATTATAACAATGATGATCATTTAGAGGATTGTGTTATTGTAATATAAATGACTGTAGTTGTCTTAATGTTTAATCTAACTCAAGCTGTTGTGATCAGTTAATCGTCTGCTGGTTGAGTGATATTGTAGCTGATGTCTTTGTATCACCATCAAAATACTGACACACTTCACTATAAATCATGTCAAGAACAATCAAAAATGATTTGTCAATTTTCAATTATGGGGGTAGATCTAATAAACAACATGAAAAAAAGACTCTCTGAAGAGAATTTTTTTAAATAATATTTAAACAAATGAAATCATAACCAGTAGCAACATGGCAGAATTTAATAAGCAGGATGTTAATAATCTAACAGGATGGCAGACAATATGAAATTGTGAAATTTTTTCTGACACTGGGAGAAAAAAAAAAATCTGTCCAAGCATTAACCACTAAAGGGGCTAAAAGTTTCTAAACCAAAATCCTTTCAATTAAAAAATGAAACACATCATCCATACACAATTTCGGTGATAACGGAGATCTCTTTGAACCCCAAGAGTCAATGCAGCTGTTTTTGTGGTGGCTGCTTTGTTTGTGCCATTACTGCACACATCAGTGAGTATTTAGGTCACAAGAGACAAAGCCATCGGAGACAAAGACCACTGTCTGTACCTTCACACACAAACACACACACACTGATATCAGTCTCATTAATTTTCACGAATGTCACAATATGCATTTCAAGATTTTCAATCCACGCTTAATAGAGGATGACTGTTCTGCATCTCAGACTAAGATTAGGATGATAAATTGACACAAAGAGCTTTGGTACATTCCTAATATAATAGGCAAACAACAAATCTTTTACCAGTCGTACGGTTATATCCATTACCAGACGAAGGGATCACGACCATGTCTGCTAGCCATTTCAGCAAATGTTACATAAGACAGCATAATGCAGCCAAGGCGACGTGTGACCGTCTCCATCTCTACAAGGTCAGGACACAACACAAAGGAATTATGCAACAAAGCCCTCATCCTAAAATCTGCTCTTGCTTTACTGAACACAAATCGAACTAAAAAGGGTTTTAGGTTCCCTCTGTCTGAGTTAACTGCTAGCCATGCAAAATGACTGTATTCAGCTGTACTGAAGTGAAACTACAGAAACATGATGCAGCAAATTTCTCTCCTTTTGTAATACACATGTGAGGGAAATAAATGTTTAACAGCAAGGTATTTTTTAGTTTGAGTGTTGAGACTGAATGACTTTCAGTCGGTTTCACTCAGCAGCAATAGATGTTTCTGTCTTTTAAGGTGATTCAAACTTCACCTCATTCCACTAATGAGCCACTAAACTGCCAACAGAATGATAGAAGATACCCTAAAATCCCAAAGAAAACCTCAGAAACAAGTAAAGACACAACACTGCACAGGAGACAACCAGCAGTGCCTTTCATGAACGAAATCCCGCCCTGACAAATAAGCCCCTGAGCTTAAGGAATAGCCGGGCATGATCCAACACACTCAGCACAACCAAGCTGAAGGATTCTGGTGCTGGAATTTAAAAGACAATATCCTGTATTTTAGACACTTAACCAGTACCATTCAAAAAAGTCGCTTGAGTTTAGTCAGATTTTTCCATTCAAAACCCAGTCTGATGTATTCAATGATGCCATATGTCATTATAGAGCAATCCTGATAGTAATCAATGCTTTTTTGTGTATACCTTGAATAAAATGATTTTAAAAATAACCAAATAAAGCTTGATGGATAGTTTGTAGGCACTTCGAATAACATACATTTCTGCAGGGATTTACAGTAATCTGGCAGGTTCAGATCCGCCCAGGTGTTTAAATGAGTCTTTCAAAGCCATTAACTGTTAGTCACCAAATCTAGGAAGTTTTCATTGTAACAACAATAGGCAAGGAAATATGCCAACAGATCACAGAAATCTGACCAATCAGATCGAAGGAAACTTCAGCAGGACTCATCTTGTCCAGAGTGTTAATGATAAGAATCAGGAAGTGTGAATTCACATTAATGATACTACATGCTAAAAGAAATGGCTCAAATAACCTTTATGGACTATTTTATTGAACTATTAAGTAGTTATGAAAACTGTTAACCTATTAAACTAAAATATTAAGGGTCCTAATTATCACTTAGATAAAATATGAAATGAACATGTTAAAATACATGACTTTAATGCACTGCTGCAAGTAGCAGTGAATCAGTTTCAGGGAACTACAGTTGCGGTCAGAGACACACCCTTTTTCTCTCACACAGGAAGTCCTTCTTGTGGCTGATGTCTCCATGAAGACAGTTTCCTGTGTGGCAAACTGCTGCATGAGTTCATGGTGAGGGACTGCTGAACTCTCCTCGACCCAACCACATTTTCCTTCAAACATTTGATCTTAGGGGAAAAAAACCCTCCCAATCCAAACAAAACACTGTGAAAGAGCTGATAAAGCAGTTTCCTCTTCTAATGAAGGTCAGGATGAATATTATTAGCACAGACTGTTCTAAACAAATCCCTGATGTATCAAATAGTGGATAAGAAAAACATTGTTCTACAGCTATACAGGAGCAAGAGGCCTTTTGCAATGTTCCTAACTTCCTGCTGAACATACGATAAGGAGTGGGGATCATTATTATTAGTGCTGTAATATCGATTTATCGCGATTAATTGCGTCATAAAAGTTTTTGTTCATATAATATATAATACACACACACACACACTATATAAACAAAAATGTTTATGTTAGAATGCGATTAATCAAGATTAATTGATTTGAAAGCATATTAATTGTTATTACTACTAAATAAAAAATATTAAACAAAATAAGAACTATTACTATTGTGTTTCCTTGTAAAATAACAAAAAAAAAATCAAGTATTTAAGAAAAATAATATAATATTTTTATTTTACAGTACAGCTGTAAGTCTTAATTTTTAAGCAATTATTTTGGTGAAAAACTGCAGGAAGCACGGACAACGGCAAGTTTCCGCATTGTTTTGTATTGAAATGTATTAGAAGTTATTTTGAAAAACGTTCCCTTTTTTGGTGAACTCACAGCACTAAAGACAGTAATGATTAAAGTTCAGTCAACTTCCCTAGTGACCAATCAGTTTGCATATAAATAACAGACTGCTTTCAGAGAGCTTAAAGAGTTTGCCGTCATTTATTTAAATTCCCCAAAGTAACATAGTTACGAATAATGATTCAATCAATTTCCAGGTCTAGAACATTATACAGACATTAGACATAAAGAGAAAACAAGATACAACATATTCAGTGAGGAACCCCCAACACACAGTCAGAGAGTGCCTGGACTCTCCAGTCACTATGGAGATTTAAATAAAGCTCCTTTATTCAGCTCTGGAGAATAAAGAAACAGCTCTCTTCTTAACAGAGCACGTGCACTGAGTGACTCAAACCCCATCTATACATTTAATGCATCTGATTCAATTACCAGATAAGCTGTCATGTTAAAACACACCTCTACATCTCTCAATTCTAAATTTGATGATAGATAGATGATAAAGTCAGATGATGTTACAGTGCACATGTGCCAGAAAAAACACAATATCACTCCAGTGTGCCATTTCCATTTTCTACTATTGTGTTAAATATTTCACATGAACCTGCCCCCTAAATGGTACATGAAAATGATATAAGATGCAATATGGACCAAAACTAATGCCGTTTAATCAAACGTCTGACTATGCAAGACTAAGTTCTCTTTGACTGCATTTTACCAATCACTCAAGAGAAGACATTTCAACAGAGATTACAGATTACAGCTTCAGTCCTAAACCCAGCTGGTGTTAAAGTGGCCACCGTGCCTGCTGCCTGACTGACATGCGACTGACACGGGGGGTTATTTTGGGAATATTTGGTGAGGATTATTAAAGCCCGATGTGGACTTTTTAAATCACTGACGTAACGATACACACACATGCATACAAGCATTAAAGCTATTACGAAGCTACCATAAAAAAACAGAAAGACAGAGAGAAAAAAAAGCAATGCTGAGGTCTTCTCAGTGTACTGCTCTTTGAATGGCTTCCTGAACACGTTGACTTGTGTTGAGCTACACAAACGGCCCATTCAGAACTACTAATGAAAATGAAACAAAACCAAATGCTGGAAGAGATCCAAACAACACAACGAGTAGAAATGTGAAATACTGCCACACTAAGGAGAGTCCACCTCTGATTTCCCCTAAAAAGCCTAACTGCAAATAAGGTGTGAAAATCTACATGCTTTTTGTAGAAGGGCAAAAAACTCTTTTTATGACATTCTTATGTTGCTCTAAGGGAAAACAAAATCAGACCAACATGACCTCATTGGAGTAAGAGAACGAACAAAATCTGGTTTTAAAATGTTATACAAGAGGTTACACAATGTTCTGTGATTCTAGAGGAGATGCTGTAATTGACCTCCACATGAAAGAAAAATCACATGAGAAAGAGACACACCCACTCATGATGTCATGTTATGATGTAAACACAGAGCTGTAAATCAGCAGAGACACCTGTAATCTGCCTTTGTCTGGGGACTACAAATGACAGGGAGCTGCCTCTGAGTCTGAGGGCTAATCTTTGTGAATCATAGTGTAGAAGGCAATCATTTTAAACTGATATCATTTGAATTTGCAGTTGAGGAAACAAGAAGGTAAGCGTTGAATTATCACTTCTACTGGTCATCCCTAAAGGGATAGTTCACCCAAAAATGAAAATTGTCATCATTTACTCACCTCATGCTGTTCCAAACCCATTAGACTTTTGTTCATCTTCGGAACACAAATGAAGACATTTCTGTCCCTCCATTGAAAGTCTGTTTACCCAAAAGTCTGATGCTTTAAAATGTTCAAATAGAGAAAAAATAAAATAAATCCTTATGAATTAGAGCTGCACGATTAATTGCAATTTACATGAAATCGCACTTAAACCGATTTGGCTCATTGCGATTATTTTGTATGCGCAGCTTGTCATTAATGCATGGCTCTGTAAACGCTGCTCCATCTAAAACCACTGTGAGTTTGAGTCACTTATAACGTGCATTTGAAAAAGCAACACGCGTCAAACATCTCTCCAAACATGAGAAGCATTTATGAACCTCGTCCAACAAAAGACAACATTTAATAACATGCTTTTACTCCATCCTTCTGTGAGATGATGTGGCTTCTTACACAGAATAAGGCAGTCGTGTGTTTATTAGTCATGTTTAATCAAAGAGTTTCAATCTTCTGTTTATTCAGCTACAGCGATAGGGCTTTCCTGGAATGACGCGCGTTATCGTACTTCAGCAGCGGGGAATATTTGGCGTGTTTGCGTGAGAGCGCCCTCTGGTCTTCAGATGGAGCAGCATTTACTACCGATCAGCCGCACTGCACTGACAAGCTGCGCATAAAATAATCGCAGCCTTTGCCAAATCGCGTGCGGTTTCATTGCGATTCACAGCTCTAATATGAATCAAGTGGCTTAATCCAAGTCTTCTGAAGAGACACGATCATGATGTATGATGAAGGAATTTAAGTTACTTAAAAACTGCTGTGCTGTGTTAAGTTACGGCACTACTGTCATTTATGAATATTTTGAGGTGTGAGTTTTGGGTGAAAGACCTTCAAATGGAAAGACAGAAATCTCTCAGATTTCTTTAAAAATACTGTATCTTCATTTGAGTTCTGAAGATGAACAAAAGTCTTATGGGTTTGAAAGGGTGAGTAAATGATGACAGAATTTTCATTTTTAGGTGAACTATCTCTTTAAGACCTTGCGTAAACCGGGATTTAAACCAATTCCGGCATGGGAGGCGGGCGTGCTAACAAGGACACTAAAGACCACAGATTCTAGTGTCAGAGGTTTGCCTGCACAACCTTAACTAACTGGCCTCTGTTACACTCACCCCCCTAAACCTCACTCCCATCTGGGTCACGGCACCTAAGTTACCCCTCCGGTTCTACTCACATCACACCGAGCAGGATTTGAACCAGCAGGAGTTTCCAGCCACTAGCCTCAGTTGATAGTGCGCCTCATTTCCAGGCGTTTCCAGCCACTAGCCTCAGTTGATAGTGCGCCTCAAGGCCAGGGGAGTGAGGTTTACCCACACAACTCTTACTAGCCGGCCTCCGTTACACTTGGAATATGTATAGGTGAATATTTACAGCACCATCTGTTATGGGTGAGTTCTTGTGTTGACATATCGTACTATACCTGGGAGTATGTTGTTGACGGCTGTGGTTATGTTGATGTCTTGCAGGTGGTCGAGAGTTTCAGTGTGGAAGAGTCGGAGAGTGGAGCCACTGCTAAAGGATATCCAGATCCCCACACCGGCCACCACCATATGGGACACGATCATTCCCTCTTCTTGATGGGCTTCAAACTGACGCTGTCAACACACATACACACAGTTTTTATAAATAAATAAGCATCTAAACTCAAACATACTTTTATACACCAGATTCTGGACTGGGCTGGAAAACACTGGTCTGACTTTGCTTGGCTTCATTTTTGGAAAAGTCTGCCTGTGTAACCTACTCATCTGACGAATGAGGTAACCCAAAAGAAGGTCCAGAGAAGGAAAAGCTGATTCTGATCTGACCCACTTCAGGACGACATTTAGATTCTCACATACTAACTACAGCTTGACGTATTTGCTGGAGCAAACAAATTAACAGGGAACTGCAATGGGAAATTTAACAGGGTTTGTGGAATGCAAATCCCACAAGCACATCAGAACCACAACATTATTAGACTGGAAAAAAAGAGAAACAATCTGGCTCATGCATTTCTGCATATCAAAATCTGTGCTTTTCATCTCATTAAAGATGATCTGAAATTTCACTAATTGCATCACTGATTCATATTTCTTTCCAGCACACCTCGCACATATTCGTCCCTCACTCTCTTCCATTTGAGCCAGTCATTTGACAGTAAGCAGAGCTGTTGAAGGCTAATGAGCTTAGTGATGTTGGCTGGATAACAGGTCAGTGTGTCAGTGTCTGCGTGTAGGACAGAGAAGACATGGCTTTAATATTCTGAGATCACAGCAGGCCTCTCTGTCCCCATGCACTGTGAGAGTGAATGAAGAAAGAAAGAGTTCTCTCTCTCATAAGAGAAATTGCATATCTGTTAGTAGCATCACAGCTTTAGGTCATAAAAATATAGACCCACACATATCTTCAAATATGCAAATAATAGCCCTGTTTCCATTCAGAACCTTTTTCTTATGTTGACTTTTTTTGACTGGTGTTTCCAGTAAAATATGCCTAACAGAATGAAGTCCTACAGATATTTGGATTTTATAGTAAGAAAGGGATTATGGTAGACTGTACCACTGTTTGCTGAACAAATACTTGGTCGTCTAAGTAGAAACGCTGATCAAAACAGGTGTGCAGAAATGTGTGTAAAGTGCTGTACTACCTCCACAGTGTGTGTCTGTGTGCTGATGATGAAGATCTGCCCTCCTGATGAGGCCCAGACGTGTTCACCCACCACCAGCAGGGCTTTAACCGGCAACACTCCCAACTTCAGCATACGGGCCCCTGACTCGACCCAGGAACCGTCTGTGAGGGCGAGAAAAGACAATCTGAATCTCAGATATTACTGTATATAAATACAAAGAGAAGATTAGGGCTTGTGAACATTGGATGTGAGAGATTTTGTGTGAGAAAGAAATCAGGTTAAAGGTTACAGTGATGTTTGACACACAAAGGGTAGGTCAGATACTACATCCTGTGTTCCTCACCCACACTGTGTGTGTGGGTTTCCTGCAGAAATATAATGACCTCACAGCATTCAGAGAGCAGAATGGAGGCGTGTTGAGTGTTTGTTTAATTCACAAAGGCACGACTGAAGAGAGACCTAACAATCATTAAAGGAGAAAGAACTCCTCTCACAGTGGAAATACTAGTACCACTTTTCCATCAAAATTGTGTTGGATCATCTTTTTTTGGAGCTGGTACCTGTGAACCTCTTTATTTTGAGACACATTCTGACATCCAAAGTAAGCTGATTCAGCAGCACATGCTGCTTTTAATGCAATAGACTGAAGTGTAAATATACAATGGATAATATAATGGCAATCAATTAACACATAGGATATTTATAAGTTAAATAATTTTTATTAAAGAAAGACGGAAGAAAAGTGGCTACAGTCGCTGTGCAATGTGACACTATCATTCAAAAGTTTGTGGATGTTTTTTTAACGTTTTTAAAAGAAAATGCTCACAAAGCCTACATTTATTTGATTAAAACAGTAATATTAAACATGTTGGATATCATTTACACTGACCCATAATAATCTCCACAAATCACTGATAGCCAGCATCTGTTTCTGCCTGTATCATCCCACCCTCCAGCGTATTTGAGTGGATCTTTATTCAGCTTGTTTGCCTCAAGAGAGTTACATAACACCAGCGCCTACACAGCATTCCCGCTGTCTCTTGCTCTGATTCAAATACACTTGTGATGAGAAGTGATGTAAGAGGAAAAGAAGTGTTTTAATGAGGACATACATTTTACTGATCAAATGCCTAGTCATTCTGTATTCAGCTGAATTAGTAAAATGTAAACAAAGACACAAAACACAACCTTCATAATCTGATAATGCTACTGCCGGACGAAAATATCATTGTGTAACTGTGTTCATCTGAAACTGTGCTGCATTTCCGAAATTACTCATCCTGTGAGTATTACTAAACATTAAGTATTACATTACATTAGTTATTACATTATGTGAATGTTAAAGAGCATACTAAAAAGCACACTAACTATTTTTATATGCAGTATTTTTGTACAAATTAGCAGTTTTTATACATGCTGATTTGGTATTCAAGAAACATTTCTCCTTATTATCAATGTTGAAAACAGTTTTAATATTGCTTAATTAGTTGCTTAATATTTTTTGTGGAAACCGATAAAAATTTGTAGCATTCTTTGATGAATAGAAAGTTCAAAGGAACAGCATTTATTTGAAATATAAATGTTTTGTAATGTAACATTATAAGAAAATGTCTTTACCGTCACTTTTGATCAATTTACTGTAATGAGACTGCTGAATAAAAGTTTTAATTTAAAAAAAGACTGACTTTTCAACATTATATACTGTATATACTGTAATAATACATGTGTTCCAACAGTGTTAACCTCATTTGTAACTGTTTTCACCACAGTAAAAAATTGTATGATAAATGAGTTATGACAACATAAGTTATCACACAGTTATACAAGATTCAACTATTTTTTAAGTCAATTTAATTTAATTTAAGTTGAAATGACTTACATTTTTAAGTACAATCAACTTGGATGTTTAAGGCAGCAACTTTCTTTCTTTTTTTTTTTTTTTACAATAGAACAAAAGTAATGGGCAATAATGAATTATGAATAATGCAAATTACTCAATACTAACTTCTAGTTTAATAGTGATGTATAAAAGTTACATCACACTCAAAATCATATATATATATATATAAATCATATATAAATAATTTTTTATATATAAAAAAGCACTGTTCATTGTAAGTTATATGGCTAATCCTAAAACAACAGCATCATTACCAAGAGTATTACACAGTAACCCAACAATATTTATTAAATATCTGTGTCTCTGGCAGCAGAAAACTGGAGTGAGAGTGAAATGGAATATGAGCTTTCCAGAGAGAAAAACAGCTGTGGAAAGAATTAATGAGAGATGGGGTAAAATATTTTTAAACGTCTCGCTTTCCTTGAGAACTTTCCAGAGCACTCCCCGCTGACACCAACTTATATCAGCATTAATTCTGAAGGTTTATTATTTTCTGGTTATTTAAAGGCATAGCCTTGCTGTTAACCAGCAAAACTTAGCTTTGGCTGGTTAATCAAGAAAGCATTGCTGGTTAAGCTAGTCAAGAAGCACACCAGCAACCCATACTGGGTTTTTTACTTTTCCTAATGCCAAAAATAAAGCATTCAACCAAATTTTCGGCATTCATACCCCTTATCATACAGCAATCAACAAGATTCATACAGCAATCACAGCAGAAAGAAACTCCTTACCATCTGCCCTGGAGAAGACAACCAGAGAACCGCTGACCAGGCCTGCATACAGACACCCACTCTTGTACACTAGACACGTGACGCTGGACTTATCAGGGGAGAAGAAGTGCTGTAGACGAACCTTCTTAGCGCGTTGGCTGCTCTTATACACAGATATACTAAAAAGAAAACATAATTTTATCAGGTTAATAGACTGAGCATCACAAGACAACGGGGGGCATCACACCTCCTCTTCATCTATATGGTGTTTGTGGATGTTTTGGATGATGTACACACCTGCCTTCCTCCATGCCCAAGCACACAGTCGGTGTGTCATTAGCTTTCCGATCCTCAGGCTTTCCCTCTCCGTTTTCCACGGGCTCATCCAGAGGCACAAACGTCATGCAGAGAATACGCGACTCCACATTAAAACACTCTGTCACTTTGGGATTTGAGTTCTGCAACGCCACAATGGAGACCTGACCCATGTGATTGGTGCAGCTGGCCACCTGAAAAGAAAGAGAAGTTGATTTCAGAATCTACACCCCAGTAAAAACTATTCATTGTCCTGCTGAACTGCTAAACAAAACTGATATGAGTACTAAAGTCTGAGGCTTTTTCCAGAGATGAAATAAATATTTTTTCTGAGATTGATGGGACACTTAAAGGAGTGCAGCTCATCACTGTAGGCTCTTACGGTCTTAGAAAAGGGAATGTTTTACGACCTTCTATACACAAAACTACAGCATAAAAGCCTTTAATGCAACCTTGCACTCTCACTGCCCACACAGAACAGTGTTTAATGATGCTTTTAGACTTTAAATCTTCTTTAAAAATAATTGAAAAAAACTTTTAGGTCAAGTACAATTTGGCAACAAACATATACACACACCAGACTGACATATTTGCTCTATAGTGGACTCTAATAAGGAAGCTGGACTGATTTAATATACAAGAATTTGATGTTTAGACTGTAAATTGTCTCCCGACTCACCCACACACATCCATGACCCATAACAGGCAGATCCGCAGTGCTGTCAATGTTCACGTGAGGCTCTGGGTTGTGAACTGCACACTCCACCTAACACAAATACACATTGGTTTCATTTAAACCATTTTTGTTATTATGAGCAATAATGATAATGTAGACATTGTGTGTCACCTTGAACTCCTGTAGTTTGGACATGACCACAGCCATCTGTCTGAGTAAGAGAGGATGGTTCTGCTTCCTCATTTGATTACCATCATCTTCAGCACAAAACCAGCCTTGGATGTTGTCTTCCTCTGTACAAAAACATTACATTAGTGAAGCATTCCTCAGATTCTACAAACCAATGATATTCCCATATGTGTCCTCCAGTTGCCAGTATTATAATCCATTTGTCTGCACTGAAATTTCAGTTCTGGCTCGGCAGAGCGATGATTCACACGCTGAACAATATGAATCCAGATGGCACAATTTTTTAAATATTTTACGAACACGTTTATTTAGAAAATATGTAGGGAACATCATATTAAGATATGTTTAAATATATTTTCAGATGTTTTTGAAGCAGTTTTAGGGCTTTTAAGCCTTAGATCTCTAATTATAGAAGAGTAAAAGACAAAGACAGAATACGGACACAGGAAATGACACGTACGTAGAGCCAATTTAGCCATCTGTAGATTACTGATCCAAGCTTGCTTGATGGATGGACTGAAAGTGTTAAAGACCGCAGTGAAGAACGTGGGTCTACCGTACCTGAAAAGTGAAAATCACAAACAAAGTTCCGATTTTTCTCAGGAAAAGCTTTAACAATAGAAACAATACATGTTTGTCTAGATTCACAGGACATGCATTAGGCGGTATACAAATCTCCTGGGCAGTCTAAATATCTCAGCATGGATTCAGCTGGTCAGACAGCTGGAGAAACAGACAGGGTCCCTTCTGGTTTATAAGGTAACATTGCAGGATATGATTTAACAATTGGCCAGTTTCAATACTAAATCAACAGAACACAGAATTTATAACTTTTCCATATTTTTAAATTGGCAATGAATTTATATTTCAATGACTTTCGAAGAGTCTTTTTAACCGTCTACACAACTTCATAGTGTAGATATAAATAATAGATAACGATCAGAAGCATGTAATCCAGACCACTCCCACCACAAACTCAAAAAAAAAAAGTCAACTGCATACATTTTCCAGCAGTCACAGTGTGTGAGAGAGATTTATGTTATCAGAGAGATTAGTTTGACAGCTGGGAGTCTAAAGATACTCCTATAATCCAGACACTAAAATCCAAGCATACAGTGACAAATAATCGGTGTGTGCGTATGTTTGTGACAACTGCACACTACAAAGCCTCTGATCCACAGGAGGAGGATAATAACAGCACAATATTTCTTTGGGGTCTGATTAGGGATTTGAGGTCATTCTTAAACCACATAAAGTCACATAAGACATGGAAGTTTGATCATTTAAAAGCCTGAGTTCCACGGTTTTAAGAAGTGAATTAAGAAGCCTAAATAAATCTGTTTTGCAATATTTGTGCACCCTAATTAATTAATAATAAAAATAATAATAATAAAAAAAATGGCCCCTAAAATTAACATATGCACATGATAATGCACACTATTAAAAACATTAATTTGTGTCTTGTATGCATAAATTCTGCAATGCAGAAACCAATAGATCCCAATAAATACTAAATACATTAAAACTTAATATTCAGCAATATTACTGATTTGACTGCAGTGACACTATTGAATGAGTCACACTAACTGAACTGAGCTGGATGATGACATCACTGTTACTCCAGAGCTGCTTTATAGCAGAATTGAACTCATTTCATAATTGATGTACTTTACACAGTTATTGACGGAAATGAATCAACCCTGAACTGATTTCAACTGAATAATGACTGTTTACTATTGTCTTTTTAGAGCTGCTTTACAGCAGATTTGAATTCTGTTTGCATCATTGAATCCTTATTTTCCTGTTTATCACTGTAAAGCTGGTTTGAAAATCTAAATCTAAAGTGCTATATAAATAAAGCTGACTTGACTTAAAATACATTTGTTATTTTAAATAATAATTTTTTCATGTTTTAATAATAATAAGAATAAGAATAATTCATTACATTTATATAGCGCTTTTCACTTCACTCAAAGCACTTCACATGGAAGGGGGGAATCTCCTCAGCCACCACCAATGTGGAGCATCCAGCTGGATGAAGCGACGGCAGCCATACTGCGTGATAAAGCCAATCAGTATATGGGGATGATTAGGAGGCCATGATGATGGACAGAGGCCAATGGGCAAATTTGGCAGGATTCCAGGGTTAAACCCCTCTTTTTCGAAGGACCTGGGATTTTTAATGACCACAGAGAGTCAGGGCCTCGGTTTAATGTCTCATCCAAAGAACGGTGCTTTTTGACAGTATAGTGTCCCCATCACTAAACTGGGGCATTAGGACCCAGTAAAATTCAGCTTTGCCATCACAAGAAACAAATTACATTCTAAAAAAAATATTAAAAAAGAAAACAGTTATTTAAAAATTGTAATAACATTTCACATCATTACTGTTTTGACTGTATTTTTAATCAAGTAAATGCAGCCTTGGTGAATATAAGAGACTTCTTTCGTGAACGTTAAAAATAAAAAAACTTTTGGACGGTAGTGTATTAAGGGTCAAGCTGAGGTCACACATACTTGTCTTGTTTCCCTGGTAACTGTAGTTGTATCCTACAGCGATCAGCTGCACGAATCTCCTCCTCTTTCTTTAAAATGAGTCGCTGGAGACCTGAAACCCAGTCCTGAGCAACTGTCCCATTAACATTCTGGAGAGACAGAGAGAGAGAGAGAGAGAGAGTGTGTGTTAAATTGACATAAGTGGCAAGAACTGCGTGCATCCTGGTTTCAGCAAAACAGTGAAATGAACACCTCACCTGATAGTTCCCCTTCAGACTGCTGATCATGGTAGAGATCTGGTTCACCAAACTCAGGTCATGGATCAGGTTCTGTAGGTCCTGGTACAGCTGCCCTGGACCCATATACAATTTATCTGCAAATGAGACACAGCCGATTGAAGTTAAAGTCAAAGTAGTATTGATCATCATCTGAGGATTTTATCCAGCTTATAAAATATCACCATCACAGTACTTTTTGTTTAGTTTGGCTCCATTTTCTACTTTACTTGCTTTGAGCATTACAGTTGAAGTTGATTCTTATTATACAGCGAATCATTAAACACTTGTTCAAATTAGAGTCATAAAGACTGTCCTGTGTGGATCTGACTATCTCCAAAATTTTGTCCCATACAATAGACTGCTTTGTTGCTGCTCTGCTCTTTCAAGATAAAGATAAAGAGAGAGAGAGAGAGAGAGAGAGAGAGAGAGAGAGAGAGAGAGAGAGAGAGAGAGAGAGAGAGAGAGAGAGAGAGAGAGAGAGAGGAGAGAGAGAGAGAGAGAAATGTTGAGTAGAGAGTGAGGGGGAACAGGAGATAAAGAGAGAAAGACAAAAAGAGTATATTTTCTTTTAGGTTAAGCTGAAGTAAAATGGGAGTCTCACATATACACACATTTTCTAAAGTAAATTAAAAACATTTGTAAGCATTTTAAAGTAACTGAAGTGACATGTTCGCTAATAAATATATCAAAATAATGTTGCCATTAGACAGTATTCTATGAAGACCATCTAAATGAGTTCAATAATGTCTGGCAGTACTGTACATCAGCATGCAGGAGGACAAACATAAGCAAGTTTTTTTTGTGAGTTTCAGGTTGCTTTAGCATGGATACACTAAAGAAACATAAGACATGAGGCTCAGGAGGCAGGGGCAGACATAGACTCTGTGTCAATATAAGAACACACACAGTCTGTATTTGGCTGCGTTTGTGTGTTTACTTTTGTTCAGAAGTGTCAGGCTCTGCAAGTATACAACATTTATGCTTTGAAGAGGTGCTTAAAGATGAGTGGAGGAAAAGGATGTTTTATTCTCCTATCTATCTATTGACAGCACTCCAAATGTACAAAAAAATGAGCTCAATGTTAAAATTGACCGGAGTTCTCCTTTAATTCAGTCTTACATACTAATAAACTAGAAAACTAGACAGAACATTTAAACATTTTCAATTTGAATAAAGTTTCTGCAAAATGAATACATGTCAAATGGTGCTCTGGAACTTCTCTGAAACTTTTTCACAGTTTCCAACAGTGACATCACTCTTGGCAGCTTTATTCTCCATGGTTAATTAGAATAGGAAAAGTAAAACGAGAGAGAATAAAGAAAGAAAGGGGCTGGGAATGCAAGAGCTCTTGATTCAGTGCTCTAGTTTGAATCAGAGCAGAATGTGTTTTCAGTAACCATAGAGACAACACCAGTCTTTTTCGACCACGCTGAAAAGTGATTTTTCTATCTCCCAACATTAGAGGAACGGCACAGAGAGTTCGGTGCGTTTCATCTGTCTAAAACTGTAAAAGTGAAACTAGCATTCAGATGAGAATTACTTCTACAGTGTGGGGTTTTTGCATAATGTCTTGTAAAATCCCACCGGAGTCCCTTCTTTTGTCACCTCAGCTGTGCTGAATAGAGCAGACGCAGTGAAACAGGAAAAACAGTCTTTCCTCTTTTGTTCAGCTTCATGAGTCAGTGTGACCCGTTTCCTTTAAACCACAAAAACAGAGCAGACTGCCTCCGAGGAGAGAAAAGACGTCCTCAACGGCAGATGATTTTGAAAAGAATTGTTGTGTCATTAGGGGTCAAGCACTGAAGGGTTGTTTTATTATTATTCTGCGTTTTCTGCATTGGAGTCTATAACAGCTGCTAGAACTGCAGAATCCCCCAAAAAATACATCTCTGTAAATCAGGACAACATTATGAATATTCAGCATGCATTGCATTAAAACCCATATTTACAGATGCGCTGGAACAGCAGGGGGTGAGACAGCAGCCATTTTTAAAACAACTCTGTCTGAAATCCCTGAGGAAACAGGCAATTTACTAAAACAGACGACTTCTAGCTGACTAGCACAGCACTAGCGCTAGCTAGGCGAACACTTTAAAGAATCCTATTTTGCTAGGTATAATGAGGAGAAATGTTGTGTATAACATCCCTTCTTTAAGCAGAAAGAGTTCTCTCTATTATCTTTTCCTCTCCCTATCCCCATCTCTCTTGCTCTCCCTCTAGTTATCTCGGTCTTTCCCGTTCTCCTGACATATTTCCATCAATAATTCATTTTTAAGATCCAACATTAAAAGCCAGACTTCGATGACGATTTTGTCAGATGTGACACTGTCTGGAAAGCACAGTAAACAGTGTCTAACACCAGTGTTTTCAGTGTCATATTTTCCATGGAAACTTTATCTGGATGTGTCAGAAATCTGACCATGTATTTTTCTGAATAATTGTGAGGTTTTTTAAATGTCACATCTCTGCTCATGCACGTTTAAAAATAACATGAGTGTATTGTTGCTTAAGGGTGGTGCAGAATGGATATCTCTCTGAGCACTTCCTCCTATTGCTTCAATCACTTGGCTATGTTAAGTTGTTTGATTATTTTTGAATCAAGCAGACATTTATATCCAAAACAACTTCCAGCACACAACAGCGACAGCGATATTTCATCTGGAAAGCCTCATTTAAGGACACAGTCGGTGGTCTTGGTGGTGATCTCTGTAGTTTATGGCCCACTCTTACGGAACAAAAATATATGAGAATATACAGCAAAATATAATGCGATATATTACATAATACATTTCCATATATAGGAAACTAATGCTTATATTTTTCAATATACTGCAATATATGCATTGACCAAATATTTATAAATGAATACAAAAATAGCATTACATGTAATATTCACAAAGTTTTATCCTTTAATGTGCACATATATTGCACATACATGTTCCCATATAAATGTGAATGCATGTTCACACATATACACACACATTCAAGGAATGAGTTACAACAGATTTCTAGTTCCCAACATGCAGACTGTTAAAGGAGAGCAAATGTTAAAATTAAGTGTTATTTAATGTGTTTTGCTCAATATTGATATATGGGGAATCTGTTAAATCTGTTAGTGTTTAATGCTCTATTATTTTAATAAAAAATGTTTTCTGGTATGTCTGAGTTTTTGGGGTTACCACTATCCTAAAGAGTAGAACCTGTGGTGAAGTTGACGATTGGCCGAAAACCATTACGACTATAATTACTATATTTTAAAAGTAATGGTATCATACAAATAAATAGTTAAAAAATCATATATTGTGATTTCTGGATTTTTTTTTTTTAGATTATGTCTCACAGTGGACATGCACCTACGATGACAATTTCAGACCCCTCCATGATTTCCAAGGGGGAGAACTTGCAAAATAGCAGGGTGTTCAAATACTTATTTTCCTCACTGTATCTGCAGTGTTACACATGCAGTCCCATATCTGATCACGTATACATCTATATATTATGAAGTGGATCACTGAATATAAAATTACATACATTATGATATATTAGTAAATATATTGTCACATATTTTTCAATTAATGAAAGGCGGCAATTCCTTATGTATTATTCAATATATTGTAATATATTAACACAATATATTATTCTGTATATTTTAAAATATACCGTTATTGATCATTCATATATGGGAAATATATTTTCATTCCGCAAGGGCAGCAAGTGCTTGAATGTGAAAAAGTTGAGTTTTTAACCCAGAACCTGAACCACCATTTGACCTTGACCTCCAGTAATACCTGAAAATAACTCTTTGCACCCAGACTCAGACAGATTTTTAGTTACTACGGAAATCTGGCGCAGAGTAGATGTTTTTGAATACATGTTTTTGTGTGTATAACAAGAACTTACTAGGTTTAGCATTGATGACGACTTTATCTCCCGAGTGCAATGGGGGAAATCTGGAGTCACCCATCTCTTCGCTGGAGCCAAACTCCACGACCTCCACAAAACTCAAAGGCACACTCCACTTGAGCAGGAAGCGCTGTCCTGAGGGAACACCTTCACCTCCAGCTCCCACACTCACACCATCCTGAGAGGGGCTGGATGAGAGAAACACTGGTTTACTCAGATAGAGGAGGGATTTGTGTGGAGGAAGAAGGTTTAACTCTAAATATCCAGGATTAGATGTTTTCTGAGTGATGCTGTGCTAAACAGTTTAGACTGACAGTTATTGCAGATAATGTGTAATGGTCATACCGCTGGTTGGGGGTGGCACACATGAGAACATCATTCAGAAGAAAGACTCGGCGTTCTTTAGTCTTAATGATCTCCCCACGATCATTATAAACTGTTTCCACCACATCATCAGAACAAATCAGATAACGACTGCCGCTGCTTAGCAGCTGAGAGAGAGAGAGAGAGAGAGAGAGAGAGAGAGAGAGAGAGAGAGAGAGAGAGAGAGAGAGAGAGAGAGAGAGAGAGAGATGAATGGAGAGAGAAGCAGAAACAGCAATAAAAGGGTTGAGCTGGGGATTAAATATTTAAGGGTCCTACTTTGTCACAGTCACTCATCAGATGATCCTGACCACACACATATTTGTCCAATATGGACTGCGAGATGATTTGAGGGGAATAAAATGGACAGTAAAATATGCTAAATACACCTACTTATTATTTCATTATGAAATATTCAAAACATGCCACAGAAGTGTTTTAATCTGTTTGCAACAGAACCTTTCTATTTTTTTTCTACTTTCAATTTTTATGAATTCATGCTTAGCCTTAAGAAAAAATATTCCCCCCTCCACTGAGTGATTATTAGATATGATACATCAATGCAGATTCAGAGGTGTCAGAATTTAACTAAGAAGCAGGCTTGTAAATAAACTGAGTCATTCACTGTACTGTTTTAAGCTTAACTTTCTTCATGTTTGGCTTCAAATGGCTTATTGAAGCTAAAATTATTCAGCGAACAGAGATACACGTTTTCAGTATTATTGTTTGATTAATATTCCCATTTACCGATTTTTTAACAATGTTTTTGAAAGAGGTATTTTATGGCTGCATTTATTTGATCGAAATTACAGTAAAACAGTGAAATATATTCAAATAATATTTTAAAATAAGTAATTTAATCATACAATGGCAAAGCTTTTGCGGAAACCCTGATAATATTTTAAGGATTCTTTGATGAATAGAAGTTCAAAAGAAAAGCATTTATTTGAAAATTAAACCTACCTTTTCAAACATTATAAATGTTTTAATCTCAATTAATGTTGATCAATTTAATGCACTCTGAATAAAAGTATTAATTTCTAAAAAAAAAAAAAAAAAAAAAAAAAAAAAAAACCTTTCTAACCACTAACTGTTGAAATGTATATAATCTAAAAAAGTCTGGTATATGACATATCTTTTTGTTTTACTCCAGTGTTGGTTCTTGAAGCTGCTGGTTAATAGTTGATTAAAGCCTTTATTAGCTTTAGGAGAGCATGTGTCATGTATGTGCTCCTCATGGGTATACTATGGTATACTATAGACCTTATGCACCAGAGAAACGAGGGCGCCGCCATCTTTAGAATATTGTCTTTGAACTTCCGTTTTTCCAGTCGCTCTGTATATTTCTATGGCATTGCTGTCCAGGAGTAATTAGCTTTTGAAGTGGATTTACTTAATATAAAGTTAACAAAAGTTAACGAAAGTTATCATGAGGATTGTAATGTTTAAACCAGATGTCTTAACAAATGTCAGTAGACCGGGAAGATTTTAAAACGAGCCGCTTATTCATAAATACGCAATATCGCTGTGAAAATAAAACCGGAAGTCAAAAGACAACGAGCGCAGCGCTGAAAAGGGGCGGGGCTACATAAGGTCTATAGTTTAACAAAAATCATTGGATGCCATTTTGTCTATCTAAAATCCAAAATGCGTTTCATACCTTATGTTAGATGGAAATTAAACTTACTGTAAGTATATTTAGAGAAAAAAAACCACCTATCCATCCACAAGAAAGAGCAAGCAGTCAAAGAGTGCAAAGTTAAGCAAAATATATCAGAGCCCCAGATGGTGTGGACTGTTCAAGCTGGTTCTGTTTACAGTATTGGCTCAGTACTGACTTCATATGAGTGACAGCAGGGCTCAGACACACTCTAGGTTTAACTGCGCTGTGTGAAACTCCCAAATGTCAAATGACATATTTGACTAAGCACCCACACGTTCATGCAACGGGTTTGAGGTGTAACTGCGATCAATCAGCAGAGGGGCTGCAGTACCTTGTTGAGGTAATGTTCATTCATAGCCTTAGCAATGTGTCTGATCTCACAGCGCTGGTCGGCTTCTCTTTTCCTCTCGTTTAATTTTTCGGCAAGCGTTTCCAGTTCAGTGAGAGCCATCTGAAGCGGAAGACGATCGGGATGGCCCACTGGTGTGTTTTTTAACATGTCCTACAAAGAGACGCAGAAGATGTTATAGTAGCCTGTGAAAATTACAACAAAAGAAAAATGGAGTGAATGAAAACCTAATCGTCAATGAAAGTTTTGTCTTTTATGTGAGTTCATGAACTACATGAAAGTGACTCTTGATGTGATGTGGATGAGAAAGAAAAAGGCGCCCTCTTCAGGAGATGTCAAGATATTTTTTTGCAATGAGTGTAACTGGAGCACATGTAATTTCTTAATATTAACAGTACTGAAAGAGCGTGTGAGGTAAGACCCACTTGCAGCAGCAGTATAAACTGAGGGAACCGTTGAATAGGCTTCATCATCAGTCCATAGAGGGTCAGATGGTCTCTGTTAGTCTCCTGACGGTGCTGTGAACATAACACAAATAGCATGAATAATCTTAGAGCTTCTTCTGCTTACCAAAGCTGCACTTATTTGATCAAATATACAGTAAAAACAGAAATATTATGAATTATTATTCTTATTATTTAAAATAACTGATTTTCTATTTGAAAATATTTCAAAATGCAATTTATTCCTGTGATGCAAAGCTGAATTTTCAGCATCATTACTCCAGTCTTCAGTGTCACATGATCCTTCAGAAATCATTTGAATATGCTGATTTGTTGCTGAAGTAACATTTCTTATTATTATCAATTGTGAAAACAGCTGTGCCGCTTAATATATTTGTAGGAAACGTGAAGCATTTTTTCAGGATTCTTTGAAGAATTAAAAGTTATTTATAAAAAAAAATATTGTAACAATGTAAATGCCTTTACTATCACTTTTGATCAATTTAATGCATCCTTGTCATATTTGTACTTTTTGATCACATTGATTATTGTTTAAAGGAACAATATTACATTTACACCGAGTAGTTTTTATTTTTGCAATCCAGTCAAACACTGCCGGCACCCACTTTTGATGAGCATTTGACCTGAATGTGTAAATTCACCATTGAGATCATCATCATATTTTGCAACCATATTGGCCGATTTTGGATATTTCTTTTAATTCTGCCCGTTTTAGGATTAGGGTTAGGATATGAAACAGATTATCATCTAAATAAGGTTTAAGACTAATTATAGTGAATTACATAACAGAAAAGTACAAAACTGTTTGACATGTAATTACTGCACCACAGGAACATTCAGGACTCTTTTGGGATGTCTAACCTTGAGAAAGTCGAGGAAACAGGGCTTAGATGCACACGCCTTGCGCACCACTCCCATTGCCAAGCTGAAGTTATTCACATACTCACTGTAAGCGTCCAACACCATAGACTTAGAAAACTGCAGAAGAGACAGAGGTGACGGCACAAATATAAGAGTGAAAACCATGATACTTTTAAATGGGATAATTTCTCTCATGAACTATAGGTTTTTTACTGTTGAAGATTACTTTGAGACACACATAACCTCACAACAGATGGTTAAGGGTGGAGAAGGTTTGTACATGTAAAAAACATAAAAGTTTAGGATTTAAGACTTTAGAGGCATGATGTTCATGCAGTTGTTTTCGCTTAGAAATAGATGCATTAAAACTCTTAAACTCTAAAACTTGAAAAAGTAACTGAATCTTCAAGATGATCAGTGCTGTGTATGTCCTCCCACAACAAATCAATTAAATCATAAAATCAGATATCTCACCGACGCTACAAACACATCTCCGATCATCTCCAGCTCGTCCCAGTCAGACACACGACTGGCCAGCGCCATCTGGAACAGGGCATGGCACTGCAAGATCTCCCGAATCCGATAAAACACCACCTTAAGCTTGCGGTCGCTCAGTAACCGAGGCTCAATCTCTACAAGTGGTTTCTCATATTGCTGTTTTGTGCAAAGAAAAAAAATTATTTACTTTATTGGATGATGAATATGTGCAGACAGTCAAATGACAAAAGGTTTTAAATGGCATTGCATTTAAAAACAAATTCTCCACTGCAATGTAAAGCAGCACAGGTAAAACAGACAAAAATAGTAAACCTCTAAAATTCTCTTCAGAGCTTCCAGATAGTTCTTCTCACTCTCTAGAATCATCTCCAGAATGCATCTCCTCATCACCTGTTCATGCACACAGAAAAACAAATGTACAAGGGCACTTCAGTCAGACTCAGAAAATGTATGAACGTCTGCACATTAAATAACAAAACATAAAAACCAACTGGCTTTTAAAAAAAAAAGAAATATTGCACAAACACTTTTTAAGCAAAACCTAAACTTTAAGCAGAAGGATTACTTCATTCACTACTGATGCCATCTGTATGATGTTTTTAATGTTTTGCAAAGAAGCTGCATTTAATTGAGCAAAAATACTGTAAAAACAGTAATATTTTGAAATGTTATTACAATTAAAAATAGCTGTTTTCTGTTTTAATACATTTTAAAATGTAATTTATTCCTGTGACTGGAAAGCCCGTAATTTTAGCAGCCATTACTCCAATATGCTGATTTGGTGCTTAAGAAACATTTCTTATTATTATCAATGTTGAAAACAGTTGTGCTGCTTAATATTGGAATAGTATGTGGATAATAATATGTGGAATGTGATATTTTGTTCAGGATTATCTGAAAAAAATGGAAAGAATGGCATTTATTTGCATTTATTTTTAACAGAAATCTTTTATAATAATGTAAAAGTCTTTACTGTCACTTTTGATCAATCGAACACATCCTTATTGAATAAAAGTATTAATAGTAAATAAAATCCTTACTGACGCCAAACTTTTGTGTGTATATAGTATGTATACTACTACACACACACACACACACACACTCACTCAAACACACTTTTAAGTTGGTTAAAAGTTGGTAAAAAGTACCTGGTGTTGAGAAAGCCCATCAGGTGCGGGTCTCAGCACTGGGTCAACATTAAAACACTCCACCTCGATGAACAGATCTGACTCTTCATCAAAACAGCTGGGTTTCTTCTCTGAGGAAAGAATGATGGATTCATCAAATAAATTAAACAGAAGAAGCATATTAATCAAGATGACAATCCTCTGTGAATTCATTACATTGGAGGTTGTACTATTTGTGCTCTTACCATAACAGAGAGATCTGGTGCGGATGAAAGATCGTCCCTTTCTCACCGCGGCTTTGGTTTTTTGCAGACCATCTTTAGTTCCATCTTTAGCTGCTTTTACAAGCCGCTGCATCTGTAGCACATGCAACATCATTTAGGAGTGAGCTCACAAAATCTGTGCAGATCTTATTGAATAAGATGGAGGTTTTGTGCAGAAAACCCGGACGCAAAAGCGGAGCAACTCTTTAGTGAATTCACCCCTGATATTTCATATCAATTTGATAGGAATTAACAAGATGAACCCATCACCATGGAGAAGAACTATCCAACTTGAACATAGGATCTCAAAAAACAACAAAAAACATGCATCCTAACTAAATTATGTTGTGAATGAACACACAATGAAAAGATCGACACAGACACCACATGGGTAAAATGAGAGATGAGGGAACATGAAGTCTGATGGATAAATAAGAGAAACAACAACTGCAACTGCAAATCTGTGCATGCAGAACTCAACAGATTTTTTCTGATTCAAAGTCCCTTTATTCAAATATTTAATAAATGTTGTGCCCTGCTGTGGCAGTCACTGAGGGGGAAAAAATCATATACCAACAATTTTAAACACAGAATGACATGCGAAGCCACACATGAAGTGAAGATGAATGAGGTCAAAATGTGTACAACATTCAGTTTCCACAGATGACAACAGTTATATCTATGGAGATGCAAACAGATGTTTAGTGGGGATGACGGAGGTCAGAGGAAGCCCACCACCAGCACTAGCACAGAGAAGAAAGAGCACCTCTAGAGACGTCAGGCTAACATACACGCTCTTGTTCTTTTACCTTCTGCTCGTGTTTGTGTTTGAGCTGCTGTAGCTCTACTGTTCCCACTGTGTTTGCCATGAGATCTCGCATCTTTCTCTCATAGTGCTCTTTCAAACGCGTCAGATCTTCAGACAGCTGAACAGGGGGCAGAGAACGAGTTACTGCATAACTCCATCATTCCCTTGTTTGATTTAGAAACTCACTCCGTTAATATTCTTAATGTCTATGTGGCATGCTATTGTTTACCATACAAAATAACAGGGGTGCACTGACAATAAAATTCCATAATATTTCAATAATAATTTGACAATTATTTCTATAATAATTTTTTCCCCCTGTTATGGGTCGATGACCAATATTAAAAATACTATTAAAAACACTACCATAAAAAAACTAATATATATATATATATATATATATATATATATATATATATATATATATATATATATATATATATATATATATAAATAAACAAACATCAAAAGAATCAAATTAATTCTTAAATAAAAAATAAATAAATATTTTAAGTAGTGCTATCAAATCGATTAATCCTGATTAATAGCATCTAACAAAAGTTTGTTTGTATAATATAAAATGTGCGTATATACTGTATATATTATATATTTGTGTGTGCATGTACATATACACACATGCGCTCTCTCACTCTCTCTCACACACACACACACATTTGCAAACATAGGTGCACACACACATATAATATAAAATAATATATAATATAAAAACACACACATAATATATATTAAACAAATTATATATATATATATATATATATATATATATATATATATATATATATATATATAAAAATAAATGTAATACTATATATATATATATATATATATATATATATATATATATATATAAGGTGTGTGTACTATACTATATATACACACATATATTATATAAACAAATACTTTTGTTAGATTCAATTAATCACAATTAATCGAATTGACAGAGCATTCATTTGAAGTAATATTAAGTATAAAATTGTGACATAAGAAAAAACTTTTGTTGGTTGCAAACAATGGCATGCCAGAAATATGATTCATAAATATTACATATGATTCTAAATATTAAAATCTTTGTATAAAAGAATTTCATTATGGGCGCTTCTTTACAATGAATCTTAGACCTTAGACCTTACACACACACACGCACACACATACACACTCTTAAACTCTTACAAATCCCTCTCTCAAAAAAGGTTTCAAATGATCTGACTCTAAATTTGTTCTGCCAGTTCAAAAATAAACCAATTCCCTGGCCAGACTTTGAAATAAACACATACACACACTCACTCAAATAAACCTCCTCTACTAAATCAGCGGCTACACATACAAACAAAACCAAAACCATTATGGGCAGATTAAAGACTTTTCTCACTGTTTTTAAATATTAGTGTGGGCAAATGATAAAAAAACCAATGATCCAGACATCAGATCTGACTACACTGACACAATGTTCACACCAAAGAAACAGCTGCATTTTATACTACAGAGAAAAAAAGAAGAAGAGAGAAAGAATGAGAGTGAGACAGTGGTAGTGTAAATACACACATGTGTTTTCTTGCTGGGTGCACGGCCCCTGACGAAGGCATCTGGGAGACCGTTCTCTCCATGTCCGTTCTCTGTGTCACTGGCTTCCTCATAGCTCTCAAACTCACTGGAGCTCCAGCCGTTGTCCAGCGAGCTGCTGCCGCCCTCCTCCCCGAACTCAACATCATCATAGATCATCTCATCTGGGTCTGACATGCACACAGTTTTCACATTTTACAAAAAACAGTCCAAATTCATTCCCTAATGACTGTCATCAGCCATAACAGCAGAGCTGTCAGTCACATGACACTGTCTTATTGCTGAGAGGGCAAATTTTACTCTCAGTTTTCATTTCACTCACATTTCCATAGCCAGGCTGCAGGGGTGGGGGATTTACAGATACAATTCTGGATCTATCAACTAATCTGAATTTGAATATAATTATTAATAATTGTAGTTATTAAAAAGAATATGCAGGCCAAAACAGATACAATACAAATACTGTATATGCTATGTGGTGTGGAACCACAACATGAACGTATTGTATACCAGTAATATAATTACTGTAAACAGTAATAATAGTAATATATCAGTATAACTATTATATTATAGTAATACACACACACACTCATACATATACACTTGCATGCACTGCATTTTGGCTGTTAGCTGATGGTTAATAAATATCTTAACAGACAAGAACAAATGCATTACACAGTAAGTTAAGATAAAGAAAATGACCAGATACTAAACCTGTAGTGGATCCAGAGTTTTCTCTCGGTACATCATCATAAATCACTTCATCTGGACCTAAAACAAACAGAAACATGTAAACAAACACACATGGCTTACAATTTCATATGTACAACCAAGCCAAAACAGCACAGTGGACATTAATATGCGTCAATGAATCCACTGAAAAAGGCTGAGCAGTTCTTCAGAGAGAAGGAAGGAAATGTCTGAGATTCTCTACAGTAACAGGAAGCACAGCTGAACATGGCAAACAAGCCTTCATTCATACATTCACAATCTAAATCCAAGCATTTTATCAGCCTAGCAAAATGCTAAGTACTTACTCTCCATCCAGGCTGTGTTTGCTGGGTCTGATACCCACTTAGTAAGAGCATCTTCCTCTCTGATGACTGGACACTCTTCACTAAAAACACTGGACAAAACATTTGGAATTGGTATATATATACAAACTTCCCTTCAAATTTCTATATTTGTTTATAGAAACAACAACAACACACAAATACAGAAAAAAAGTCAATCATATTCAAGATGTTTCATACAACATAACGACAGTAATATGCATCAGATATCTTAGTAAAGCAGTACTACACTCACCTGTCCACTGGGGTATTTCCAGCTCCCACCACAGTCACTGCAGGACACATCAAAACAGTTCATGCATTAACATAAACATTCAACTGCGTCTCAAAATGTTCCAATCGGATCAAGTTTACAGCTTGAAAAACATTACACAACAAGGGGACAGTAATGTGTTACAGAGAGTCTCTTATATAATTCAAGCCAATACTTTTGTTTTTCTCTCTCTCATCTCTACCTACACTAGCAGTTTGGACACACTTGCCTGAATATATAATTCTCATAACTCTAAAAACTTTCAAACTAAAAGGATAAAGCTTAAATGGTTGGAATTATAATTATCAATTTTGCATACATATGAATTTAAAATGGTAATAAAACACTCACACACACACACGCACGCACACACACATATATATTCAAAACCAGATACTAATTATGTCTGCCAAGAATGGTTTTGTGAAATATGTATACATTTGAGAATGGTTCTCCAACTGTTTGCTTATTATGCTACTGAGGTTCGTTTATTATAATAGAGGTTTATGGACCTAGCAAGCTTTTTGACGTTGGAATGCATATATATATATATATTATATACACATTTGGCACTGCATTACTTTCTTCATCGTCATTTCATTTGAGAATGCACATGTAGAAGTTTAGTTAACATTCAGGCCACTTTAGAGAAAAAAAAAACAGGAAACTTTATCGCAGCCAAAGCCACAGCTAAATTTATCCCCAACTTCCTCATGGCAAAACTTCAGAAAAAGAAGAGACAGAGAGAATGAAACAAGACAGAAAGTGAAAAGAGAGAGGGTATGTATGGTGAGTGAACCCCTATTCCAACCAGACAAGCAGAGAGAATAAATGAAAGGGTAACAGATGAGAATAATCTCTCTTTTTACCATCTTCATCCATAGAGAAGTGTCGGATGATAACTGGGGTTGTGTAGGTTGGCCGGATCGCCGGCACATTTGAGGGCGTTGCATAACCACAGGGCACTGGCACTGAATACCCAGAGGGCAACCCTGGGCTACTGGGTACATCCTGAATGTCTCTTTCACTCTCATTGGCTGAGGGAGAGGAGGGAGGGCCGCTCTGCTCTGACAGCAGCTGCTGCTGCATAGGGGCGATGTCAATCACAGAGTAGGGGCTGACTTTGGACACAGAGGTGGGAACCACACCGGCACCTCTGCTCTCTATTGATCAGAAAGTACAGGGACTTGTCAAGAAAGTTTGAAGTTTGTAGGAGAGCAGGACATAGAAATCTCACGTGTTGTTTGTTTTTAGAGTTTAAGCAGCTATTCTAGTGAATTATCTGTGTCCATTTATATTATCTTAGGTGGGAAGGATTCATGATACAAATAAATAACTCAAGATTATATCTACATTAACAGTCAGAAAGAAAGAGAAAGACTGAAGGAAAAAAAGAGACAGATGTAACCTCAGAAACCGTGCAAGCATTTTCAAAACAAATAGCAATTTGATGCAATGGGCGACCACCCAAACGGCTATAGATTTGATTTCCAGTCAGTAATACACATAGACATCATTGTAGAGGGCAATCAATAACTGTACACAATATACTTTTTTTTTTTTTTTGATTTTCCAGACAGCCAATAAGTTCATTGCATAAAACCCATTGTAGTCGGTACTAGAGTTTTTAATGGAAAGGACACACAAATATGATGATAAGAACTCTTCTCATTATATGTATAAAAAAAAAAAAAAAAAAAAAAAATCATGTAAAGAAAACCCATTTATACTCTGTGACTGTACTATACTATATTTTGCGGAAGATAAAATAAAATAATTGTTTCCAAAATTAAATAATTGTTATTGTATTAAAGCAAATTGTTAAAAATACTATCTGGAAAATAAGTACTTTTTTGAAGCGTATCTGAGATAAAACGTATCACTGTTTTTTAAAAAAAAAATCATAATCTTGCGATTTCTTAGCAGTCGTTAGAAAGCAGAATCAACGAATACATTTTTAATAAATCTCATAGATAAAAATCATAATTTTAGTATCCACTGTACACTCACCGCCCTGCTGTCTGTGTGCAGCAGCTCCTGTAGCGCCCTCTAGTGCTGGTGGAGGGTCCTGGCCTTCTGCTGCATTGTGACAGAGCTCTATGGGAGGAGGAGGTAGATCACCCTGTGGGAAGGGTTCATGAGACAAAGGGCTGTTATTAGTGAGGCAGTTCTGGGGTGGAGGGGGCAGATCAGCCTCTGAAGTGAGTAAGTTCTCTGGGTATGGACTTGTTCCATTCATGGGTGCGTCTCTGGCTGCTGATGAGCAGGGTGGAGGCACGGAGATTCCCTCAGGGTCAGGGGGTGGCCGATCCGCCTCGGGGACTTCATCACTACTGCTGTCAAACTCAAACCTCTCACCTTCATCTACGTCATCCAACACTAAAGAGAGACAGAGACAGACAGATACATGATATATATATATATATATATATATATATATATATATATATATATATATATATATATGTGATTATATTTTATTTCTTTTTTTATATTTCGTAATAGAAATATTTCATTATCTAAAATATATTATACACTCTGAACTTGAGGTCACATGAAAATATGTAGTTTTGCACATTTCTACTAGGAGAGCACCACTAAAACAGACAAATGATAAGTTAGAAATGGCCCAGCAAAGTCTGTGAATTATTTTGTGGTTGAGGTTTGTTCCCACCCTCCTCTTTGCCCACCCAGGGTTCACACAGACACATGTTCAGATTTCTGAGAGCAAACTCTAATTTTAGGGTATGTACAAGAACCCTCTGCTCAAACTGGCTCTCAAAGTCAGAGTTACACATGGCACAAAGTTGTAAGGGAACAGAGAATAAAAAAAAAAAAAAAAAAAAATCAAACACCAAAACCGACTACAGGAAGCACATTTATGCTGAAAGGAAACGGGGTCAAAACATCACTCTGCTTATTTTCCACAGGTTTGAAGAGCTAAAGAGAAAACATGTCTACTGGGAGCAGAGGACAAAAGACAGAGAAAAAAAGAAGTAAAATATAAATTCATTGATCAAACAGGTCTTACTCATGTGGTTTGGTTTGTACATTACAGGCTAGCTATGACAAAAAAGAAAATGCTAACACTAAATTTAAAGAAGGGGTGTCCAAAATTGGTCCTGGAGGGTTACTGTCCCTCAGAGTTTAGCTCCAACACCTGCCTGATGTTTCTAGTATGCCAATAGACCTTGATTAACTGGTTCAGGTGTGTTTAAATGGGGTTTGAGCTGAACTCTTCAGGACAGTGGCCCTCCAGGAGCAGGATTGGACAGCCCTGATTTAAAGGGATAGTTCATCCAAAAATGGCCAAAAAATCTATCTTTGTGTTCATCTGAAGAAAGAAAGTCATACACATCTGGAACATCATGAGGGTAATCAAATGATGAGAGAATTTTCATTTTTGGGTGAATTATCCCATTAAATCGTGGGCTGTTCTTCACACAACTATTGATTTGGTAGTTGAATGAACTACTTTTTTACACTATAATTCTTGTCCTTCTGTGCAAGATGAAAAAGTCACAGGTTTGGAACGACATGAAGCTGAGCAAATGGCAGAATTGTAATTTCTGTGTGAACTGTCTCTCTAGGGAAACTGAGTTAGTTTTTTTTCCTTCTGTCTTTAATGATTCTACATCAGAAACTCATTGGCAGCTTTACAGTATAGAAGAAAGATGTGCAAGGTAGAAAGAAGGGAGGGCTGATGAATAAGAGAAGAGACCGGGAGGGAGATTTATGGGGTGAGGCTATTATGAAGCAAGCACTTGGCAGTTCATGGATTCTCTTGACCCAGTGACTCACTCTTCAGAAATGTGAGTAATGTGAGAGTTCTTTTCCTCCATTCAGCTCTGGACCTCCTGTCCAATCGCAGCCTCCCTCACAGGGCTGAAGCACACACAGTGACCATTATACTACACTACAGTAATTAAGCCCGTTACAGTGTATTTACAAAACAAGACAGTATCCGGACAGTAAGATCTCTAAACCACTGAAATTCATTACATGGAAGTCTTAAATAAATGTTTGTTTTTCCTCTCACAGGGATAATGTGAGGAGTGGTAAAACTGAAAGACTCTGGAACACTGCCCAGGAAACCATGTTTCCGCTGACGGAAACAGTTATCTCTTTAAGTCGATAAATCCACCGTGGCGCACTGGTAAGAGTTTGTTCACTGGAATAGCAGAGATTCCAAACATAGTGAAAACATGTCGTCCTCCCACTTCAGGCTGCAAAGTCCAAAAACAACCGACAGACCAATTTCCTTCGCTGACTTCCATAAGCTAAGCATTTCTCAGTCTAAGCCACTTAAAGCCAGGTGCACACGTCTCGCTTTATTGCCATCTTCTGAGAAAAACTTTGTGGAGCACAATTTGTGAATACATTCTCTTTCCACAATGCAATAAAACATGTCAAATAAAAACTTATTTTACATTTATAATGTTATTTCAGGAGCTCATGTTTTGATAAGGAGAGTTTCTTTTCAACATTTGTGTTGTTTAAAGTGTTACATTTTGCATTATTACATTATATTGTTGTATACACTACCATTCAAAAGTGTGGTGTCAGTTATTTTTTAAGAAATTACTTTTACTTAGCACATTAAATTGATCAAAAGTGACAGTAAAGACATTTATAATGTACCAAAATATTTGTATTTCAAATAAATGTCATTCTATTAAACTTTCTATTCATCAAAGAATTCTGGGGGGGGGGGGGAAAAGTGTCATGGCTTAGACAAAATTATTATGCAGCACAACTGTTTTCAATATTGATAATAATATGAAATGTTTCTTGAGCACCAAATCAGCATATTAGAATGATTTCTGAGTGATCATGTGACACTGATGATAGAAACAAAAAGAAAACACTTATTTTAAATTGTAAGAGTATATTTCATAATATTACTGTTTTAAATGTATTTTTAATCAAATAAAATTAGCCTGGGTGAGCTTCTTTTAAAAAAAAAATGTTTTTAAAAAAACTTAGACACCAAACTTTTGATCAGTATGTTACATAAAATTATATTATATTATATTATATTATATTATATTATATTATATTATATTATATTATATTATATTATATTATATTATATTATATTATATTATATTATATAAAGTTTAATTCTACACAATATCCTAAAACAAAAAATGTTGTGGAAATGCACACTTGCTTCCACCCAGGATCTCAAGGGAATCATATCGTACAATCTGACAAGCAACAATTTTAAAGGACAATAAAACTGTACAGTGTGAACCCATCTTAAAGTAGTTTGGTTTACCACTGTTACTTGTTGACAGATGAGATGTCATCTTTATTCAGTGTGAGCTAGTAGGAGCGTCGTCCCTGCATGCCTTACAGCTACACATGACAGTCGGCATGCAAACAAAAGCAATCTCCATGTATCCATTAACATGACATTCAGTAATGTCAATGAACAATTTACAACTAAACAATCTGACTCCATGTTAAAACAGCATCAAAACTACGACCTTTGACGAGGAAAGGTCAAAGGTTAAGAGTTTAAGAAAGTGGGAGGGACTTCAGATGAGTTGGCTTTCTTCTTTTGGACTTATATGGTTAGTTCACCCCAAAATGAAAATTCTTTTATGAATTACTCACCCTCATGTCGCTCCAAACTCATAAGACCTTTGGTCCTTGTGACTCCAGTGGTTTAACCTTAATGTTATGAAGCTACGATAGCAACTTGACGAATTTCTTCTCTTCTTTTGATCAGTCTCCTACACGGTTCACGTAGTAAACACACTGCAGCGCTTCCGGGTTCTACGTCAGAATGCAGACTTTGTATCAGCCAGTTTCTGTGTCAGCATCACACGCATGTATTGTGGTGCTCACGTGAACAGCGTCGGCATTCTGACGTAGAACCCAGAAGCGCTGCACTGTGGTTACAACGTAAACAGCGTAGCAGACTGGCACAGAAGAGAAGAAATTCTTGCATATTCTCGTTGCTTCATAACATTAAGATTGAACAGCTGGAGTCACATGGACTATTTTAACGATGTCTTTACTACCTTTCTGGGCCTTGAAAGTGGTTGTTACGGTGCTGTCTATGGAGGGCTCAGAAAGCTCTCGGATTTCATCAAAAATATCTTAATTTATGTTCTGAAGACAAAGGTCTTATGAGTCTGGAAAGACATGAGGGTTAGTAATTAATGACAGAATTTTCATTCTTGAGTGAACTAGCCTTTTAACTGTGTAATGGGAGAAAAAAAACACTAGTTTGAGAAAGAATCACTGAGGCATGAACAGAGAGATTTGAAAGTGGCTTTATCAGCTCTCAGTGTTAATGAATGGAGTAAGAGAGAGATAAAGCACGAGGGAGTTTCCATATATTCCCAAAAACATGACCGACGGTGAATATTCATGCAGTAAGAGCTTTAAAATAATGTGGAATGTGTGCAGTTTTAGTTTAAACTTTAACATTAGCTTGTCGACTCAAATGGGTCTCATTCCTTACGATGCAGATTATTCAGTTGCTGTTTTGGAAAAGATCTGCTGACAAAAATGAACCTTTTATGGTTAAAAGGGCTTATGGTTTTAAACTGTTATACTGAATAGCGGCAGACAGATATATCACATTTTACGGAAAAATTGGCTTTCTTAATTTATGGACAGACAGCGCTGAGAATGCCAGTGCCGGAGTGCAGACGCACAGGACCTCCATTCTCTTCCTATAAATGTTTAGACAAAACTTTAAAAAATAGAGAAATGAAATGGTCTAATACTTTCTCATATACTGTCGGCATTTATCAAATAAACAATTAGTTCATTCATTTATTCATTATCATTTTTAGTAAATATAAATCATTTAAATTCAAAGTTTAAAATCAAACTTCCTCACATCAATGTGTGTAGACTATTGCACAACGAAAATGACCTCATAGAATCAAAGTGTACAAGTTGTGAATAGGTATGTACGAAGACATACAGATCTGGAATGATATGAGGGAGCAAATGACAATAATTTTCAACAATTCCCTTTAATTACAGCACTACTTTAATTAGTTAAACTAATATTTCGCTCTTCTGTCATTCTCTCTGCATCAAGACACAGTCTCTGTTTTCTGGCTGCTTTTTTTCACCTCCCCTGCATTCGTTCTGGCGTTCCTCCACTCTTCAACCCACACACTTCTTAGTGGCTGAGCCATGGAATGTGTTTACACTGTTCATTCTCCTCTCCTCTCCTCTCTACCCTTCAGGCTCCTATAAGCATGACATTCCTGTGCATTCGACACAATGAGAGTGAATATGACCATGATACTCGTCAGTAAAACCCCTGCTGCTTTTAGATGCTTTGACAAAAATTGGCATTCACATTTTTGTGCCAGAAACACACGGTCCTCTTGTCAAAGTAAACAGTCTGTGTGCTGAGAGCTGTGAGAGGACGGATCTGCTTACGGTCTGGTGGAGGAGGGGGGAAATCCTCCACGTCCATGCTGAACACGCTCTTCTGAGACACACACTGATGATCAGGGAGAGATCCTTCGCCAACTTTAACAAACCTACAGGAACAGAGAGACAGCGGTTAGCCACAGAGACAGAGTTCACCCACACAAACACACACAAGAATGACCTCATAGCTTTAAGCAATAGCTCATCCAAAATGACAATTATGCTATTATTTACCCATCTTCCTCATGTTTGTTTCAAACTCATATGATGTTGTATTTTCCAGGAGACAAAAGTTTAAAATTGTAAATAATCGTTATGCAGCACTTTGCATACAATGGCAGTTCATTGTGATGATCAGGGGCCATCAAGCTCCAAAAGGACCGAAAAAGCACCATAAAAGTTGATCATATGATTTCTTTGAATATTTAAATTTATATAAACATTATAAATGGAAGACACTGGGAATCATTCACTAATAATTGCGTACACTGTTCGCATTTGTACGCACATTTTAACTTCTCTCTGCCTAATTGAATTTGTTCTTAAAGGGATAGTTCACCCAAAAATGATGGGTGAACTGACTGTAAGTTTGTATTTGTTTTTGAGTGCAATGCCCACATCAAAATCCAATTAACAAGCGATAGACAGAGCCAAGTAACACAGACAATCTGTTACACTAGGGATGTATGTCACAATATGGAAGTATTGAAAAATATCTGCCCTTACTTCCATTTCACTGCAATTTTAAGGTTTTCTTTTTAATAATTTCCTTCTTTTAAAGAGGCTTTTTTCTTCATTGTGATATCAAGACACAAATTGAATTTTAAAAAAAAAATTACAAACATTAAAACAAATAATAAAAGACTCATCCAGACACAGAAACAATGGATCAACCAATGGTGTCAGTTAGGGGCGGGACTATCTGTTTTACTAAACAATAACTTTAACCCTAAGCGGAGTGTTTGGAGAAACCTGAATGGAAACAGTTTTTTTTTTTTCATTTGGTGCACAATTACACACGCATCAGCTTTAAATTTCCAAGTTAACAAAAACTCAGCTTTAAGTTTATAAATACAAAATTAGCATACCTACCAAATTTAAATAGTTTTATTAAATGAATTTGATCTTAACTGTGCTAATAACTTGGAGCAAATCATCTCAATCTCCTCACAATTCACCAAACCATCACATCTGCTCTGACTTACCGCAGTCCTATTCAACCCTGGTGACTCTCATAAGCTAACTAACCTTCAGTACACAATCACTCAAAATTTGGCCTCCGTTTGTTCATTTTGCACTGATATAACTTCTGTTATCATTGCAGAACACTACACCACCAGAACATACTGGGCTAAAAATTTCTCCCCACCCTGTCAGCAAGCGACACAGTATGTCAAAGTCAGATATGTAATCAAGTGTACCATGACATTGGAGTGGCAGTTCGTGTTGGCCCACTTATTACATCCAAACTGGAAACGCACGCACATGCACAGACATGAGTGACTCCGGACAATCTGTGACAGGGAGGGATAGAAAAACCCCTCTCTCACACACACACACACACACACACACGCACACACGCACACACACACACGCAACAGTGCTTTCCTCTCAGCTGTGTTTTCAGACGAGGGTCAGTGGAACAGTGAAGTCATTCTGTGGAATAGAGGAGTTTCTCATGAGGCTCATGTGTGTGCGACAATGAAGGTCAGCGAGAGACGAGGCGGACCGACTGACGCACGACTATTATCACACACAATAAGATCCTGGCACAGACACGCAAGCTGTTCTCTCGTTATCACAGTACTTTCTACACATAACAACTCACGAGTCACTAACAAACATGACGAGAAGAAAATCTGTTTTGCTGACAGTCATTTTAATCATTTGGAATGACAGAAAAACTACAAGTGACAGCCCAAATTGTTTAGCAGCATTGGATTCAAGTATTTTTCCCCAATCAATTACTAAATAAAAACTAAAATTTATGTAAACAAACATGTATATATGAAATATATTGTAATGCATCTAATTGAATTTTGATTAATCGACCAAAATTTACAGTAAATACTTTTCCTAACTTTCTGTTCATCTAAGAATCCTGAAAAACAAAAACAAAAAAAAAACAAAAAAACACAAATGTATCACAATGTTACACAAAAAATATTAACAAGCAAAACGATTTCAACTTTGATATTAAGAAGAATTGTTCTTATTCTTGAGCAAATCAGCATATTAGAATGATTTCTGAAGAATCATGTGACACTGAAGACTGGAGTAATGATGCTGAAAATTCAGCTTTGCTATCATAATTTTTTTTAATTACTGTAAGATGACTTCTTACCTACCAACTTTTGAACTGTAGTACACAAACACACACACACACGGCTTAAATACAGTGGAATATACCATGTATTAAACTCAGAACTCACTGTAACTCAAGGTTATGAAAGTCATTTTCTCTATGGAGAAGATGAATGACATTTTTTACTTCCAGAACTTGTGCACTGTAACAGCAGATCCTCATGACACAGTCTGTCAATGAGCGGGGAAAAAAGCCAGGATGGTGACTGCTTGTTTAGTCTACACACTTTTTGAAGCTTATCTTTTTCTCTCTCACCCCACAGACTCCATATGCCATAACAACGAAGAAAAGAGATAAGAACAGATGTCTGCCTAACTTTGAGTGGGAAAATCAGACTGACAAGAAAAAATGAAGTCAAGGTGCAAGTATTCTGCATGTTAACTTTTTAGCAACAACTATTTCAACCATCTAAGTGTAAAAAAAAATTCCCCTGATATCAAATACTTAGATCTGACAAAACTCATCTTTATAGACATTTGGGAATGTCTTTGAATAAAATTGATAAATAAGGAAAAACAATTAAAAAAAAAAGTTTTTTTTTTAAATAGTGACCTGTAGTGTTTAATTTATTACTTTCTTATTAAAACTATAGAAATGTATAGTATAATATAACATAATCATAATATGACTAGATAAAGGCGTGTGAAACAATTCATGATCTACTGTATTTTGAGGGAAGAGAGCAAACACACACATACTGGGTTTTCATGCTTTAAACATACACATATTTATTTGTATACTGTACAAACTGTATATTCTATTCCCTAACCCTAAACACAACCCTCACAGAAAACGCTCTGCATTTTTACATATAAAAATAACATTTAGTATTTATAAGCTGTTTTCCTCATAGGGAGCAAACAATTTCTCCAAGGTCAAAAATTTCAGGTATTACGCCCCACAACACAGGGTTTACCTGGACCACGCACACACAACCCACAGGAAACAGAGCTATGACAGAATGTGTGAAGCTTGAAATAACAACACACCTGTGCAGAACAACACAAGAATCAGAGCCGTGTGTGCAGAAACACTAATTTATGGATCAACCTTAACAAAGCACATTTGCCTTCAGAGCATTATGACACCATGACAATATATCACTTAAATGACAGGTAGTTAACAAGAGGGAGCTCTAAATGACAAGTTTCAGAGGTCTGTGGCTTAGAAAAAGGCTGTGAGGGGAGATAAATTCAATCCTACATGACAGTCTCAAGCTTTATTTCTCTGTTCTGATGACACAACAGACTGTAAGTTTTGCAGACCACACTACTAAACAAACTCACAACCACACCGCTGGTGTGAAACTATAGACACTCAAACAGCATTCATTATAGGAATCATGGATATTTTAGTTACAATTATATTAAAAATTGTCTGAATTTTTACTTTAAATATTACCCTGAAAATGTACATTTACAAAATACATAAGATCAATTGTGTTTACTGGGCTTGTGCAATGTGCATGAAACATCCAGAGAGTTGGGAGTGTCAGCATTGACCATGATGAGCTGATCAATGTTTAGTTTGAGCTTGACTTCAGGGTGTGTAATTGTGCAGGGCAAGGGAAAAAACCCTGCTGTTGAAATGTGGCTTCAGGGCTTCTGCCAGTCTGCTGCTTCCTGAATCACTTCAGACATGTCTGAGAGAATGAAGTCAGTTTGTTAGTGTAATACACACCGATATGCCTCATTGCGCACATTTTGAGTCCAAACCATCAGAATTCATCTTATCATGCCACACAAATTTAATTCATAAAGTCAAAGAGGACAACAGACACGTGATACAGAGCGAAATTTAAGTCATCGTTCACTGATAATCTTCTCCTACACCAGACGTGAGCTGCATGGCACGACGCAACTAAATATAATAGAACCCATTATAATCAGTTATGCCATCCACACTGGATGCGAAATGACGCAACATGACAGGACAAATTCCCAACAGTGAACTGATGCTCCGTTCTTTTCTGACGTACTCCAAGCGCTGCGTTACTTCTGACAGGAAGGACAAATTAATTTGCAATGGTCGGTTTGCCACGTCCAGTATGGACAGTTTCCAATTCTTGCAGAACTGGGAACCGCTGCAATGGGAACAAGGGAACTGGATTTGTGTACTAATGATTCAGAGCGATTTTGTGACCTAAGATCAGACCCAAAAGAACAACTTTTGCATAATGTTCTTTTGTTTTTACAGAAAAAAAGAAAGTTATACCACAACATAAAGGTGAGCGAATAATGAAGGAATTTGGGTTTTTGGGGTGAACTTTAACATTAGCAAACAACTGATACTTAAAATCTCTATGTAGTGAAAGTAGCAGCAGATATTTTCTTCTGCATTGTGACGTACCATATAGCCTATTAAACGGATTATCAACAAAAAAAAACATCAACACATCAATTGTTGATTGGACAGAGAGATCAAAATCAGACCAGAGAGAAGTCACCGAAAGATCCAGTTATGAAGTTTTGATTAAAAATTATTATTATGGCTTATTGGAGACTTGTGGTGCTTCAGCCGACCCGAGTTCGAGTCCCAACTCGAGGTCTTTTCCCAATCCTGTTCCCCTCTCTCCTCCCATTGCTTCCGGTCTCCTTTATCCAAAGGAAAAAGGCCAAAAATAAATAATAAACAAAATTACGGGATCAAAAAATAAATAAAAAAGGAAACATACACGAATGAATGTAAACAATAAGATTAAAAACCTGCATGTAGAAAATAGAATGAATTTCCATTTCATTTGAACTTTAAGGAATGACTGCTAACGGTATGTAAACATCTCACATAACACATTATCACAATAAATGCCTTAAAGTCTTAGCACTGAGTCTGCAAATATGTCTAGACTGCTGTTCAGGGTCAAAAGTTTAATTCACAGTTAGAATTCCTGACAGAAGTACACTTTACAAACCACTAGGCTAAATAATGACCTGGAAGAGCAAACGCCACATGCCATCCATCTATTTTCTCCTATAAACCAGCTTGAAATGTGTTAAATACGGACCTGTAAAGCAAACTCTGCGACCTCAAGCAAACACACCCAATGAGAACACACACACACAGGCAGGTCAAAGCCAGTCTAAAATCCTGCTGGGTTAGACATTAAAGACAGAGGATGAGGAGGTGAGAAATTAAAGGTATAGTTCACTCAAAAATTTTCACAAATGAAAACGATATTTTGAAGAATGTTGGTAAGACAGTTGACGGTAGCCATTGACTTCCATAGTAGGAAAAAATAAATACTATGGAAGTCAATGGCTTCCATCAACTGTCTGGTTACCAACATTCTTTAAAATATCTTCTTTTGTGTTCAACAGGAGAAACTCATACAGGGATGCGTTTCACAAAGCCAGCAATATGGTCGCATGTTCTGTCGTTACCAATAGAGTTCAATGGAAATTGCGATCATAGTTGGTTAACAATGCTTTTGGGAAACGCACACCAGGTTTGGAACAACATGAGGGTGAGTAAATGATGACAGAATTTTCATTTTTGGGTGAAATATCCCTTTTGGGAAGTTTGATGAAGTCTAACATAACATATCCATGATAAACTGTTATCTGCGTCACCATGTTAACAAAAGAACTGCAAATCAGATATGAAGGCTAATGTTTAGATAAGTTCACATACATCTTTTATGTATCATTATTTACTCATCAAGTCATTCCAAAACTGTATGACTTCTGTGGAACACAAAAGAAGATATTAAGAAAAGTTTCTCAGTTTTGTTTTATTTGGGGGGGTTTTGTCACTAGAATGAAAGTCTGGTTTGGGCTCCACTTACTTTCATTACATGAAAAAAAAAAAAAAATCTTCAAAATATCTTATATTCCACAAAATAAGAAAGTCATACAGGTTTGGAACAACATGAGAGTAAGTAAATGATGATAGAATTTTTATTTTTGAGAACTATATCCCTTTAAAAGTTTCAGAGAAGGCAAGTCCGTAGTGCTTAACTGAATGAACTTTGAGAAGCTGCATCCCTCCTGGCATGTTTGGCATCTCTGTGGATTCTCAGCAGATTTAAGTAATCCTTCACAGAACACACAAGCACATAGATGGACACGGGAGATCTAACAATTAACAAAAATGGATCCCAAGTGTACTGCTTGACCGCAATGTTAGATCACCCAACAAAACACCATCTGCCCTGACTCTGTTAACCCAATGAATATGAAGCAAACTAAGAGTTTTTTTCCTCTAATTTCTTTCTCCTTCTCCCACTGTTTCAAGTCCCCCCATCATAAATTCCATTTTCCTTGCAGATTCCTGAAGGAAAGCTGTGCCACTCATTCATCCCACTTATATATCAACCTCTGCACATGTGTAAGCACTACTAGAGAACAACTCAAAGAAATGTTGATTGGCTGCTAACAAATGTTCGTTTGGATGTGGATTGAACCAATGTTCAGCAAGCTTGAAAACCAAGCTTGTAATCCACAGTCTTTATTTACGGAGCAGATCACTGTGGGAGGAGAAGCCCCCTGCTCCAGTGGTGTGGCTATTTGCTAAGCAAATTGCCTGCAATCTGAGCAAATCCTGTCCTCTCCTGCGCTCTGATGCAAAGTGAGTCGGACAAGCATGGAGCCAAACAATGCAGTCGCACATGAGAGGGCTCTTCCCCCATATCACACACACTCATCTAGGAAAAGGCCAGAGGGCCTCAGATTCCTGAAAGCACTGCAGCTCCCAGGGAAGGAAATGATGCCATAAAACTGAGAGGAAGTGGAAAAGTTTGACTAATTAAAAAGAGCATTCCTTAAATGTTTCCAAACATTTGATCCATGTTTAATGGGAGGTGTGAAGGTCTGAACTGAATATGAGAGCTCAGATTTTTAGAAAGGCCCTTTACTTGGGAACTGTTCGGCAACCTTCTCTCCAACAGCCACGCTCTAGTAAAGAATGCCAATATTGTGAAGGACGAAAACTTCCAAAAATGTCAAGAATGAGTAGTTAAACTGAATTTGTTTTCATACTGAAAGACACTATGATAAGCATCTGTGGTATTAATTTTTATTTTTGGAAAAGTAAATTGATTGTTGTATTCTATTCTAGTTGTATTTTTTTTGAGCAATTGATTTTCAAGATTTTTTCAGATTTTTTCCAATTATTTCTTTAAAAGTACGGTGCACTCAGTAAGTTTGTCGTCTACATTTGACAGGTTCTAATTTATCCCAGTATCAGCAACCATTAGTGTGGATGCATCTAGTGTGTGTGTACTAACTGCTGCTGGTTTGCATCAAAGCCGTGGGCTATATTTTTCTATTTTGTTTCATTTCATCTGCATTTTCTTCTTTACTGCACACATCCATATAATAGATGTCATTGGTTTCTAACAGATCTTTATATGGTTCGTTTGATATTGTTTCATCACTCCAGGAGGTGTCTTGTTTGGACATTTGGACTCATTCTGTTCAAATGACTTCTATAAAGTAAATATAGGAGTATTATTTCTGACATTCAGTCAATTACATGACAGGATGGGTTACTGTATGTGATGTCAACATTTCGGGGACCAAGAGGAGGAGGAACCCCCTCCATTCAAACTAAAAATAAAAACATTCTAGAAGACTGATATGATTGGAGTCTTCATCTTACATAAGTGTAAATCATATTAGTCACATTTCTCAAAAGTTTCGTTAATTTTTTAACTTTTTAAAATCACTACATGCACCTTTAAATCACTACAACGAGCCATAAGTCATAACTGGAACGATTCCTAATCATGAAAAGAATCCAAGACCATATTAGAATATTTTTTTCCTAACTTTTCCAGGCTTGTAAATCACAATTTTATAATTCCCTGATATTTCCAAGATGTCTTTGAACGTGCATCAGCATCACTGTAGCCTACAACACGTTTTAGATTAGATTACACGATCACCAGGTATCAGGCGGTTCTTGTGAAAGCTCGATGTTTACTGAATTGTATAGATTTTTAATATAATCTAACATGACTGTGCGGAGTTGTCACTTGCCACGTAAAGCGGAATCCAACAGGAAAAGCGCAGCCGCCCCATCAGGCGCAGATGTTGAACACTTCTCAGTTTATGTTATTAAAAAGATCTGATCACTGCGACAGCGCTCAGACAATAAGCTTCACTGCAGGGTGAAATCTGCACAAAGGTAAATCAGCATCACGCTGAATTTACGCGTTACAAATTACAAACTTATTTCACACATTAACAGACTTTCAGTGGAAGTGTTTGGAAATTTCATACGCATGCTTTACCTACTCACCATCTTTCTGGATCTTTGAAGTAAATTAATTTTAAATCCCGTCTATGGTGCGCAACACCGGTTAGTCGCAGAACAGACCCAACTTCGTAAATATTCACTGTATCATTTTTAAAGACAGTAGGCAACTTTTCCACTGCTTTTCCCAAACGCGAGCCAACCGCTCCATGTCTCCGCCCTCCACTCCGTCCTCATTGGTGGAGCCTTTTGTTGCCCGGTCTCTCATTGGTTTCAAGACACGTCAGTCAAATTTCTTGCGTTGCTCCGTGTGGATGGACACACGCGTTCCAATGTGTGTCACGTGATGCGTGTGAACTGAACCGCTCCGCTGCACCTTCTGCTTCACTCACATCCAGAGAGAGTCCCACATTAATTAGTATAAATAAATGAACGCATTTGCTGGGAAAAATCTTACAGTGCTTGTTGTAATAAATAGGTGAAATAAACACAGATTAAATGCAGGATCACCGCATTTCACATAATTACTTGTTTTCCAAGCGAATAATGAAAAAAAATTATAATCAAATCATGATTATTTTGAAGTAGGTTGTGAAATGACTCTAAATACAAACACACACTAAGTTGTTTCATTCAGTAGTATAATATTATTCGGTTATCTTGCTCTAGCTCCGAAATCACTTTTTTTTATTTATTTTTTTTTTATAATTTGTTGGCAAAAATATATTTCGTGCTATAGATCCCTTTCACAAATGTCCAAAGTTACATAAATACAGTTTGGCAAATATTTGCAGTGTTTTTGTGGTGCTGTACTGCAGTCTAGTGGTCACACACAAACTGCTGTATGCTTTCAAACTTTAGTTAGTGTCGAGTTAGGATCAGTGTTTACCACTCATCATACCCTTATTTTTACGTTAAAATTTGCATTAAATTGCTGATCCTAATTCGGTATTGTTTCTTATGTATATTTGTTGGCTATAGTTCAGCTGCCCTTTTTTCATTTCAATTTGTGTGGGGGATTACATTTCTGAATTAAATGAAATAATAGTAATAATAATAATAATTTATGTAGTAAATAAAATTAATCATTTGAACAAAACGAACAATTTGAAAGTTTTAAAAAATAAAAATGTTTTGACACAAGTAGCTGAATTAAAGGAACAGTTCACCCATAAACAAAAATTCTGTCATCATTTATTCACCCTCAAGTTGTTCCAAACCTGTATGAATGTCTTTGTTCTGCTGCACACAAAGGAAGATATTTTGAAGAATGGTTGTAACCAAACTGTTGTGGGGCACCATTGACTTCCATAGTATTAAAAAAAAAAAATTTTTTTTTTTTTTCATACTATGGAAGTCAATGGTGCACCACCACAACTCTTTGGTTATTAGTTCTTCAAAATGTCTTTTGTGTTCAGCAGAAGAAAGAAACTCAAACAGGTTTGGAACAACTTGAGGGTGAGTAAATGATGACAGAATTTTCATTCTTTTGGGGGGTGAACTATCCCTTTAAGGGTGATTGGACTTTGAAACAGGACGTTGACCCTGAAATGCATCAAGTGACAATGACACACACAAAAAAAAAAAAAAAAAAAAAAAAAATTTGACAAGAGTTTGCTAGTTTTCATAAGGTCATAAAATGGTAATCATAACTATTTGACACAAACCTTTGATGGAAACATGAATATGATGCACTACAACAACAAAAATAACCAGTTTGGTCGATGGAACTAAAAAGGTTTGTGACCGCATTATGAAAACTAGCAAAAGCTTGCCATTTTCCTTACTTCATGCATTTCAGGGTCAACGTCCTGTTTGATGCCTGCCCGTCCTACACGATGTCACACAAATGAGGGCATCCCATTTTGGCTCAGTTTACATAAAAGGGTATGTGTCACACATCCTTCCATTATAATAACTGGTTTCCTGGACAAATGGAAAGGTAGCATCTTCAGTTTTACAGAAATGTATCGTGTGTTGGGCTGTTTCTAATTTATGGAAAGAAGCCTTAAACAAGATGGAAATTCTGTTCCAGTCACCCTTGATTCACACTAATGAAATGGAATCCAAAACTATTGGTATCTTTGATAATTAATTGAACAGCTGATAAAACACTGTGGATCATTCACGTCTAAAGTTGGTAAGCACAATCGAGTCGCACCTGCTGCATTGAACTGTAAAGTTTTAAAATGGACACAACACTTCTGCAAGGCAACAAAAAGTTTCTATAGTGAGAAAACAAAGAAACATATTTTGTGGTAAAACTTTTATTAGTTCTCCTTTTTAAAACAATAAATCCTAAGAGCATCAACAGCTTATGAGCTTTGAATCTTGAATTTTAATATTTTAATTAAAACAAATGCATTTCAACAGAAATGTGCACCCAATATAACACTGATTAATATTTAAATATACAACAGATTTCCAGTCAACATACTATAGTCAATTGTGGAAACACAGGCAGTAGTTTGTTGTTACAGTTTAATATTGTTGAAACTTAGAATTTGAAATTAACTATGAAATGTAACAGGAATTTACAAATAAATAATCAAGCATGACTTTGGTATGCATTGTGAATTCATGAATTCATGAATTCATGGGGGGGGGGGGGCGCACCTGATTTGTGCATCACCCTCACAACACCCTGAGCTGATACAGAGGTCAAGCACTGTTTTTTTCCTTCATTCATATCTGGCAGTGGCATTGTATGAATACATGCACATACATTTGACCCTATCATGTTTTGCCTTGTCGGTTGTATTTGCTTGAAATATGCTGTATGCCATTAATGTGAATTTTCTGCATTTTACATTTTCTGCTTTTTTTGCTCTTTAGCGCCTTCTGAAGAAACAAAAAATGTGCCAAAAAAAAGGGAAGTATCAACTAGTTTAACTAAAAACATATACACTGAGGAACTCTACACCAATATCTAGTCCTCAAAATGAAATAAAACAACTCTTTTCCATCCCTTATCCTTCCCTGGTACGCACGTACACACACATTTCTTCCTTCAGAGATAATTCAGTCAGTCAGAACAAACCCTATTTATGGAGAACACAAAGAGTATAGTCAAACATCCACAAATGCTCACTAAACGCAGCCTACAGCCATTGAACAACACCAATGCACTCTCTGAAAGAAAAAGCCTTAGAAAAACAAAAAAACAAACAAAAAAAGGTCTGATGGCTTTGAACTGAAGTTTCCAAAGCAGATTCTAAGTGACGTTTAGTGAAGTAGAGAGTGGTTGAGTTGACAGATCATGTTTGGTCATGATGCAGTTACGATTTTCTTCATCATAAGACAATGAATTTCTGGGAGTAACAAATACGAGCCTATGAGATCTCCTGTACTGCATCTACTGCCAATGTACAAAGAGATAAGAGACTCAAACAGCCCCTCCCAAAACACTCAAACACACGTACAGTAAAAGGCTTTTTCAGGACGCCCAACTCAACTCAAAACAGGAAGTAAGTTGCAAGTTGCATGAAACGGATCTCATGATATTTACAGGCACATAGAAGTCTCCCTGAAACATGCATCAGAATTGTAATACTTTTTTTAAAGCTTTTTAAATAGTTAATAATAAATATAAAAATATAAAATTATTAATTATTAATTTAAAATTATTAAAATTATAATAAAAAATAATAAAATTTTAATTGTCATGATTTACTCACCTTCATGTTGTTACAAAGCTGTATGACTTTCTTTGTTCTGTAAAACACAAAAGATGACATGACACAAGGCTTTTTGGTCCATAAACTAAAAGTCCACTTGAGGTGTTGTTTTGGACCCCATTGACTTTCATTGTACAGACAAAAAGAGTTCCACAGAAGAAAGCAAGTCATCCAGGTTTGGAACGACATGACGTCGATATAATGATGACAGAATTTTCATTTTTGGGCGAACTAATCCTTTAAATATAGAAACTTTACCAACCTGTGTGCTCACGTTGTAGTGGTTAGTGTAGTTGTAAGTTGTAGTAGTTAGTGCTAAACCTAAAGCTCTTAAACAAACCTTCAAACAATACACAATAAAAGCAACACAACTGCACAAAATTGCCTAATAACTCTCTGCTCCCATCTGACATTTATAGCTGCAGTCTTCCTCAGACTGTATTTCCCATAAGGCCTTGATCTTGGCAGTAATCAGCTGGCATGGTGTTTGTGTCGTGCCTGGTCTTGGATTGGTCTGTTCTCTGATGTTGGCATGTTGTCAAAGTTCCAGTCCACAGGATTGAGAAGCTGCAGGGTTTTCTTATGCATCCAAATGGGGTTGAGGAAGAACGTGAGCAGGAAGAGGCCTATGAAGAACAGAAATCTCTGAACCAGAGGGATGTGTGTGTTCATCTCCTCCCAGTGATTCCAACACACCAACCACATGTAGTAGGACAGAACCATCCGGCAGTGGAACATGTGAATCATTATCCACTGGTTAGCTTTCCAGAACAGAGTTCTGGACCAGCCCGCCTTAGCAAAGAAGAGAAGGAATGTGAGAATTCATTTATAACCAAGTTCAAAACAGGGTCTTATTAATTCAAATGTGGTTTATTCATAATTAGCTTCACAGGGGGAATATCTGAATCACTGAGCTCTAATAATCTAAAAAAAAATCAAAAGCAAATGACAGAACAATTAAACTCGGTGTAGTTCATCATTTTTTTGTAAATTTGGAGTGCTGTCAGTACAGAGAACGACGACAAAAATATGTGTTGCCTACACCGTGTTATCCTCTTTTTAAAATTTGCACCCTGTTGACTTCAATGGGGCAAGTTTTAAACCTGCTTTTAGCCTCTAAACATCCTTGATGTGTCATTACAAGTGCCCAGCCATGTTGAGTGATTCCTTCAGAGTGAACACGGTGAATCTGACTGCAGTAGATGTGAAAGATATGAATAAAAGTTATGTTAATTCAGCCAGCGCTCATACCTGTATTTATTTCCTGTTTTCAGGCGAAGTCCACAGTAATCGATTGTCGAGTTCACATTGACAGCTGACAGTCTGAGATCACGCGCGTGAGCTTGACAATCGACTACTGTGGACTTCGCCTGAAAACAGGAAGTAAATACAGGTATGTGCGCTGGCTGAATTATCATCACTTTTATTCATATCTTTCACATCTACTGCAGTCAGATTCACCGTGTTCACTCCGAAGGAATCACTCACATTGGCTGGGCACTTGTAATGACACATCAAGGATGTTAAGAGGCTAAAAGCAGGTTTAAAACTTGCCCCATTGAAGTCAACAGGGTGCAAATTTTAAAAAGAGGATAACACTGTGTAGGCAACACCGATTTTTGTCATCGTTCTCTGTACTGACAGCACTCCAAATTTACAAAAAAATGAGCTCAATGTTAAAATTGACCGGAGTTCTCCTTTAAAATTATCATCATTTACTCACCCTCAAACCTGTATGCCTTTCTTTCTTTTGTGGAACATAAAAGAAGATATTTTGTAGAAAGTTTCATTATTTTTTGTCCATACAATGAAAGTCAATAGGGTCCAAAACAACTTTTATTGTATGGATTTTTAAATTATTATTATTTTTCTAAATATCCTTTTTTTTTTTTTTAATCCACAGAAACTCATACAAATAACAACATGAAGGTAAGTAAATGACTGAATTTTCTTTTTTGGGTGAACTATCCTTTTAAGTCACTCAGCGAGAGTGTCTTCAAACTATTGATCCATCAAGACAATAGTTGACTTGAAAAAGAAAACTTATAGATAATATACTATCCCTTGCGCCAATGAAGAGAATGCAATGCATATTTATGTTACGAGTCCAGAGACTATTTCCTTTAAAAGTCAATTTTCTTTTAACTTCTTCGCCATCTTTTTAGAATGCTGTCACGTATGAGAGGCAAGACGCAAGGCGATAAATTCACAGCTGTTCACACCATCACAGCTTTCCTGAAGACATTGATTAGCTTGTTCAGGTGTTTGATTAGGGTTGGAGTTAAACTCTGCACGACCGAAGTTGCCCATCCCTTGTCTAGCACCTACAACACCTCAAATGGCTAAAACTTATCAGCGAAAAAGAAAAAGTTCCTCTTTCTAAGAACAGTGTACAAATATTGCAGAACTATAAAAGCGTTCTCAGCGACCAAGCATGATAAATCATTGAGTAGAGGAAGAAAAACATGTTTCCCCCGAGACCAAAATAGAAGTGAAACTACCCAACAGGTGAGAAAGCAGAGGTGTTTCATAAGATCACTACAGTCTTCAGACAAAGTTTATTTGCTCCTTTGCTCAGAAAAAATTTCCCTGCACAAACATTATCAATTAACAAACTGCACTAAATCTCACAAACTGATTAAACTGATTTTCTCTTGACTGTTGCGTCTCACCTTAAGCAGCATCCAGGAGATGCAGGTGAAGGGTGTGCTCATCTCCATCAGCAGGGTTACCATAGGCAAGAAATGACCCAGCCAGTCCCACACAACCGCCCCAACAAACCCTGACAGGGCAAAGAAGTGGTGCATAGCTAACGGCAGATCGAAGGACCGGAACACCACGTTTGACCCATGAAGGGCCACATTTTCAAACAGAAAAAAGCCAGTAGCGGACAGCACGTTGAACCATGACCAGTCCTCCTGTCCGAGAATCTTATCAGAAAAGACAGCAGAGTCCTCCATGAGCGCTCGAAGCCCTGCCACCATGCTTTGGATGCCAAACACAGCCCGTGTCGCAGTTAGATCCCAGAAGACCTTGAAGCAAAGATCAAGATTGTAATGTTAGGAAAATAATCCAAATGGCAGAATATCATATCAACAAAACTGAATCTTTTATGAAAAGCCAACCATTACATTAACATATTAATGGGCACCTTTTCTTTGGTTGACAATGAGCGGTAGGTGCGAAACAGCAGTTTAGACAGGATGTGACAGAGGATGAAGATGAAGGTGTAGAAGATGAAGCTCAGGCAGATGATTTTCAGTCGAATGTCCATGGAGGAGTAGTCCATTCTTAAGTTATGACCCGAGGGCAGTATTAAGTTATCTGGCTGGGAAGACATTGCTCAGATTTCACAGTCAGTTCCTATGGAACCAATTACTAGTCTAGAAAGAGAAAAACAATAATTCCATTATAAAGACACACCCTCTGTCCCATTTATCTGCATTACTCACTAAGAGAAAATGCTCTGCCCTTTACTGCCGTATGAAACCAAATCTTGACCTTAAACACCATGTGGAGTAAAAAGTAGATGGTGGAGACTAAACATCATTCATATGTTCAGTCTGCTCTCAGATGTATGCTTTACAGCTCATTTAACGTTACTAACTATTAAACATCTTTTCGACGTTACAAGTTTCTGCTTAGTCTGTTGTTTTTAAAAGTGTTGTCTTTGTTCTTACCTCTTGTAGACGAAATAATGCCCAAGAAACTCATTCTTTCCTGCGTATGAAAGAGTTAAACTAATATTGTTTTCTTTTGACACGAGCTCGACAACAACATTGCTCACATTCCTTCACCGGCGTTCTCCCACATTGTCTGCTTCACATTCAAACGCCCCATATACCGACATACATCACGTGACACCATCTAGTCACATGACTATAAACGCTGCTCTGTCGCCGTCTGCTGGTAGGAAAAAGCAGAAATAAAAGTGCGATTTTTAATAATTTATTTTATTTTCCAGTATGAATTAGGCTACCCATAAACATTCAAGGATTTTTTTCTTCCAGAAACATTAAATTAATAAATGTTAAATTAAAGTGTCACTTACGTATGTTTCATTTTGATTTCATTATATTGAATTAACTTTAAATGTAAATACTTTCCCAAATTTTAAATATATTTACATATATTATATAGTTAATACATTCAAATTAATATTTCAATATTTATTTTTATTAAGTAAAAAAACTTACGGTGGAAATTGTGTAGTGCTGTATTGCAAATCTCTTTGATGGATGTATTGCTTTGAACTTGTTTAGTTAATGTGTTTAGTCAGATTAGATTTTTATTTATTTATTTATTTATTTTTACTCAGATCAGGGTTTAAATTAGTGATAATTTTTATGTTTTGTCAAAACCAGTAATAAAACAACTCAGTTAATTCAAGACAATCCACATAACTCATTTCCTTCAAAAATTTAATGACTGAATTATTTACAATGTATGATCATAGCAATAATCAAGTCATGAAAAGAAACACAAATAATCCAGATGACCAAGAACAAAAAGTCAAATTCGTAACACAAATTAATAACACAATTTAAACATTTCATGAATACATACAAAATAAACTAAACTGATAAATGTAACAATAAACAACGTTCAAAAAAGGGATTTGGAAAAGCAATGAAGCAGAAAAAGCCACATTCAGCATCAGAATGGTGCATGCCACCCAAAGAAACTCAACTCAACCAATAAGGAAGAGCAGAAAAAAAGTTTTGCTTCAACAAAGGATCAATTATGTATTTATATTATATATATATATATATAACTATTTATATAATTCTGTACAAATAATGAATATTTGGTATTATATTCACCCTTCATATAGATATGATATACAGTTTAATAAATTAAAATATTCTCAGCTAAACAACTACCTTTTTCATTTGTTATTTTCACTAAGATTTTATAATCTTTTCACATTCTGAGATCCAGGATTAGTCCAGTCCCAAGAAGAAGAAACCAAGAACTGGGGCATCTCAGTCCGCGCCGGTACCAAAGGCCCGTTGGCTGTTTTTCAAATACTGTGGTTCGGAGGGTAAATCATTTTGAATGAATCATTTCTTTTTGATAAATACTGACATACTGTATGATTTAGATGGAAATAAATGAAGCAAATGTACAAATGAGTAGCGTAAATGTACATGAGGTTAAACAAGATGACCACCCAGTGCAACCCTGTTGAGGAAAATATGGCCATCATACAAACAAATCAACATTTGATAACTGACTCCACTGTTTTAAAAGGTGGGGAAGTGAGCATTTATTCTTCCAGGTGGTTTATTAAAGGTCGGCTCACCATAACGCTTTCAGACCGTCATGATGAAACATGGGGAAGATGGTGCGTGTGAGGATCTATAAACAGCAGAAGCTGTTCTAACATGTGGCACATAAGCATATTTGGCATATAAACACTGCCTGCATTACTGGCATGTTTGCATATTGATAATTGAGCAGGTTAATCAGAAAGGACAGCTGCCACACTGCAGGACCGGATAATCAACCATAATTACTCATGATATAGAGAAAAAAAAGAAAAGTACCATAAAGCATGATTTCAAATAAGCATCTTCGCCATAATGAAAAATGAAATATCATATAATCAGGATGAACAAACAATGACCAACTATATCTTAAGCAAACTTTAACAAAGATTAATAAATGCTGCAAAATATATTGCTCATTGTCAGCTCGTGTTAGTTAATGCATTAACTAATGTTAACAAATGAGACCTTATTTTAAAGTGTAACCCATCGGTTTAGAGTGTATTTCAACAGTCTTGACTAGTTTGTAAGGCCAGGAAAGCGTCAGCAATGACCTTTGGATTTCTGTAAACGCCGAGGGCCACGAGTCACACTACAAAGCCGTAATTTGCCCACAACTTGTTTCAAATAATGACTAGCAAAATAATCAATCAAAACTTTTGTTGGTGTAAAATGAGAGCTAGTGCACTGTATCGTGACTTTAGATGCAATTTACAACTGAAACGTTGTGTTTTGGCTCACGTTTCGAGAAAATACTTCAAAGAAAACAAGTCATCTTCCTCGATTACAAGCCTCTCTTGGATGAAATGCTGTAATTGTGTTTGAACTATGACTTAAAGCAGAAAAGTACAGAGCGCAGAGAAATTAAAAGAAAATATTTGCTCCTAAAGGAAAGCTCTTCTCAAGGTCATCTCGTGAAGGAAATTGAGAATATAAAGCTACAAGGAATTCGTGTGGAAGTTATCGAACTAATCTCCTCGAATCTTTGGCCTCTTCGCCTTTTATGACGCCAAGGCAAAAACAACAGAAAGTGGGGGAAATAGTTTGACATTTGAAATGAAATGTGACCGTGCTTGATAGACAGTCCATTTCTGTAATGATATGTTGTGGATAAAATATGGCAATTAAAAAAAAAGTGTTACAGCTGAACTGCTGGATGTTTAAGCAGAAACTAAAGTCTCAGGAACAGAAAGTGGGTATCTTTAGTGATATATATTCTGAATGAAACCTACATTTTAAAACAAATTCAATGATTGTATAACAATCCAAAGCAGCATTGACCTTCGGTTTTGATCATCTAATATAATCAACCATCCTCCTGTGTACTGAAGTCACCTGTTCGGACAAATGCCATCAAATAGACTCAAGAACAGTTCTACTTTGATTATAGAGTTAAATTGAACTTATCATTCTGCACACTCTCACAGATGTGTGGTATTTGGACCGCAGGCAGTCTAATAGATAAAACATATATCACCAACCGCCAAGCCATCTAGATAATTATGGGACACCCGACATCTCTTTCAACCGAGACAGAATCATTGATTCTCTGTCAAGACATACAGAAAGGACATAAAAAGAAGTTTTTTTTGCGCAGAACATGGGTCAGATGCTTGATAACAGCATATGGAGAGAAAATAAATGCAAACTGATGAATGACCATGTGAGGCATGAAAACATTCAGAGACCTGAAACGATAAATCGATAGTCTCACAAAACCTTGCAATTCAACTGCAACAATATCTTTTAGAACTTCATTTCCCTTGGAAATACATACAAACATACATTTAGAAGAAGAAAGTGCAAAAATGCATTTTTGAACCTTTACATTGTTGAATTTAGGGTTTAAGGAATTGCACCCAAAATCCTACAGTAATTCCTCTAGAATGACATAAACCATAAACATCAAATATGTAGTAGTGTGACAGCTGTATATTATATATCAGTAAGTAGGAGAATAATAAAAACTAATCTCTAATCTCTCTGACAGTGTAAACCCTCAGGCTGAGATTTAAGTTTGCCCATAACAGTGTGACCAACAATGTTTTTTAAAAGGCTGTGATCGTGACTGTCCGCTCTGGCCTACGGCTTCAGTCTAAAATGTATGATTGAGGTATTTCAGCACTGGCACTTACATAAATGCTCACAAGAGAGTTCATGAGAAAAATACTATGAACTTCACTGGGAAGAGGAAAAAAAAAAGAAATACAAAGATCAAGAGAGAGAGAGAAATGAAATGTAACCATGGAAATATAAAGCTACAAAACTTGAATGGATGGAACCAGATGGAACCGGACCTAAAGACTTTTCTTCAGGTTTCTTCATTTAATGAAAATAAATAAATTGTTTAGATTTGAGGCGTAAAAATGCCATTTTTTCCATTTTGAAAGTGCTAAATGGATGTCATAAAGACAAAAGGATCATCAGATTGGACTTGATATTCCGCTGGGATTAAAGCTTAAATCTAAAGTTTTGCTTTATCAAGCAATGTCATTTTCACGTGGGTCTACAATTGCGATATGTTGTGCAATATGTTTATTTTGGTGAAGTACGTTTCCCTAAAAAGGATAAACTTCACATGGATGTTTTAGGCAGTTCTGAAACAAGTTACAAAACCCTTTTGACACTTTTGACAGGTACGAAACCCTTGTTTCTTTTGATTCGCTTGATGAATGTTTTGTGATAGTTCGAACTGGCTCTGTTACTGAGAATGATAATGATGGTATTATAAAGGTGTTCCCTGTGACTCTCAGAGCCGTGTTTGGGCCTCCGGTATATAGATCTCGATGCTGTCGGCCCGCTCTGATGCTGAGTTTTGGCGGAATGAAGCTGCGCGTTTGGCCGCCATTAGGCGTCGTCGTGCCTCCAGTCTCTGACGATCAGGGAGATCCAAAGATTTTTCCCTCGTCACACTCTTACGCAATGTCTTCTTTGGTACTGGCGGCGGGAGCTGGAACAACAACAAATAATATCCGAACACAAGATATGAATGTACAAATCAATGTGTGTCAGGTAATATCTGCAGCAGACTAGAGATATAGATACATTACATATTTGATTTAATTAATAAACTATACACTACTGTTCAAAAGTTTGCACCAAGACTGCAAACTGAAATATTGTGGGGGGGTTTTTACCCTTTAAAACAACTGTTTTCTATTTTAATATATTTTAAAATTAAATCTATTCCTATGATGGCAAAGCTGAATTAATGAAAACAGTTGCGCTCCTTAAAGGGATAGTTCACCCTAAAATGAAAATTAAGTCATCGTTTACTCACTCTTGTGTTGTTCTAATGCCATATTCCTTTATTTATTTTTCAGACCACAAAATGAGATTTTTTTTTTTATTTCCTTCTCGCACTCGTCCATATAATGGTAGTTAATAGAGTGCCGCAGTAATTCGCCAGTGGTTTCCTCTTATCTAGTTACCTATTAGAAACATTTTTTAATTTTTTTTATAAACATAACTTAAAAAGTTGTGTTTTCAATATGGGTGTGTGTAATTTACGTTTCAGAGCATAAGTATCGTCAAGTAAGTTCACCATAGACCTTATTTTACTCATAAATTGAAAAACCCATAGTAAAATTTTTAGGGGACCAGGGGTGAATTGTTCTTCCGGGTTTTGACTGTAGTGCTAATAGAGTCTAACGAAAGCATAGCCGTTCACAGAAGACTAAAAACAGAAAACTTTGAATGCATTCTGGCCGTTCATTTACACGACAATGGCATTTTGATGGCCTGAGAACACAAACTTTGAAATAGGTTTTAAAGTGCACATTTTTAAAAACCAGTTTTGAAAGCGATAGCGTTATCATCTCTGAATCTGTGAAAATGTGACGGCGCGTTTGAATGCGTATGTGCGTGGGCGCGTAGTCTTTCTTAACAAAATGACATTGCCAATTACTTGTCTGGGATGCATAATACAGCATACAGTTTTATTTAATAAATATTCACTTTAATTTTGAACCCTGATCATCTTTATCTTCATTGGACTTTAATATAGCGTTACAATCATATACCCCTTAGAACACTTGGAATATATGAGACGTGTAGCATCGGACCATTTTGTGATGCTTTTTTGTCTTTTTTAAAAGCTTGATGCTGGTCGCTATTCACTGCCATTATATGGACGAGTGTGAGTGGAACATTGTTTTTTAATTTCTCCTATTGTGTTCTGAAAAAGAAAGAACATCATACTGCATTTAAACAACACTAGAGTGAGTAAATTATGACTTAATTCTAATTTTAGGGTGAACTACCCATTTAATATATTTTTTTGGAAACTCAGGATTCTTTGATGACTAGAAAGCTAAAAAAAAAAAACAGCATCTTGAGATAGATTTTTTGTAACATAATTAATGTAAATATGAAAAAATCTTACTGACCCCATACTTTTGAACAGTAGTATATGTGCCAATAAACATTTTTCAGTCAGTACAATCAGAAGCATGAAATTAGGTTTGATGACCATCAAAAGTCCTTTAACCAATCAGTTCTCACCTTCTTCACAGGACTCTCAATAAGCCTCCAATCGTTGGACTTGATCTTCTGCAGCTCATTGAATTTGGAGGTAACATCATCGATGGAGAGCTGCAGCAGGTCCCAGAACCCGGCCAGGTCCTGAGAGGTGGGCCGAGGCATGGCACTGGGGTCCTGCAACAAAAAGTTGACAAAAGTTGACATAAACATATTTGTTCAAATTCATGTTAAAAATAGTTAAATATAACAATAAATAATAATAAACTGAAACATACTTTTTCAAATAAAAAAATTACCAAATACTTTTCCTTCTCCATTTGCTGATGGAGTTTGCATGAGTGAACTGCATAATGACTTTTTTTTTTTTAAACTCAAGTTATAAATGTATAAACAAAAGCATTTGGCAAATACATAAAGAAAACTAATTTAAATGCTTTATTAAATGCCATTTATCAAATTATTACATACTGTTTTGTGAAATTTTATTTTTAATATGAATTTTAAAAAATGTAACATGGTAATTTAATTATTTAAATTTTTATTTACAATTAAATGCATTGATAATAGATTTCTTCATTTTAAATTTGTAACACTTTAGATCACTAGTTGCTTATTAGCATGCATATTACTTGTATATTGGCTGTTTATTAGTACTTATAAAGCACATATTAATGCCTCATTCTGCATGACCATATTCTATATTCCTTAACTCTACCCCATACCCAAACAAGCACTACAGCAACTACCTTACTTACTATCAGACTATTATAAGTTTATTGAGGGAAAATAGTGAATATGTGTTCCATAATCTAAAGTGTTTCTTTACTTTTAAGCGGCACATCTAATCCTCCACAGATTGCACAGCTTTATAATGTGTACAGATTTCAGGGCTGAAAACTGTAAGAGCTTGAAGTCAAGCTGAAGTGTTACTACAATTTTTATCATTTGTTGTTATTTCATAAATCTGTATGTGGCCTAATCAACCACTGTGAGTGTATGCCACTGAACAGAGCATTTTATTCAGGAGAATTTAGGTTGTTTTCTAAAACATCGCTATACTTTGTATGCCACAGTACTTGGTCATTTATGTTCTCTGCATGCCTGGCTCAGATCAGCTGATGTGCTGCTGTGTATCATATCTAATAAATATGACAGCAGAACAAAAGGCCGTCAAGTACACCACAATTACTCCAGCACAGACAGCCCCCGTGGAAGTGCAGTGGTGCGTCGTGGGAAGAGCTGCCGTGAGTACAAAGCGCAGCACAATAACATAAATAGAACACAAACTCATGTACAAATTGGCATATGTGCACTGATGTTACTTACTAGGTTCTGCTGGCAAAGCCAATAAAATTGCTGGAATTTCTGGGACATCAAGAGCTGTGCGCTTCCAACAGCACTCCGGATCTTCCCCAGGACTAATACACAAACAGGGAAAGAGAGATAAATATTTAATAATCATGAGAGCTATTGAAAATCTCACACATTTATGCAGTTATTAATAGATTTCATAAAGTGTCTGACTGTACACTCATATACCGGCGAACTTGCACATGATCATGCATATGTTTCTGCTAGAAAGCAGAAAATGTGAAATCTGTAAGTATTCATGTAGGCAAAAAATACATGTACACAACTGTTCAAAAGTTAGTTGTCAGTAAGATTTGATAGATAATACTTTTAGATAATACTTGTATTTAGCAGGGAAGCATTAAATTGAATAAAATTGACAGTAAAGACATTTATAGTGTTATAAAAGATTTCTATTTCAAATAAAGGCTGTTGTTCAGAGTCCAAATTTGTTTTTTATCATGGTTTACATAAAATATTAAGCAGCACAACTGAAATGTTTCTCGAGCACCAAATCAGCATATTAGAATGATTTGAGTAATGATGCTGAAAATTCAGCTTTGCCATCAAAGGAATAAATTACATTTTAAACTATATTAAAATAGTTTTTATATTAAAAATGTTTTTTTTTACAAAATAAGCCAATCTTGGTTGGCATAAGAGACGTCTTTCAAAAACATTTAACAAAAACTGACCACAAACTTCTGAAAGACAGTGTACTACATTTGCTGTTTTCAAGTTTAAGTGCTGTAGGTAACAAGAAAGTTGTTGCTTATGGAGAAATTGTACTTAACACCCAATGAAATGGTCTTCATGGATTTTAAACCAGCTTAACCTAGTTTGTTGGTGTTAGCTGGTCTCGCAGTCTTGGGTACTTTTCAGCTGGTCAGGCTGGGAGACCGGTTGGCCGACCAGCAAAACACAAACTGGAAAGCCATGTTAAACAATCTGAGATCAGTAAACCAGCTTTTTCAACAGGGTCAAAGTACAATGGGAACATGACAGATGCAGTGTGTAGTAATTGTGACTGCCAAGAAGCAAGCTCTTCATTCAATAATCTGAAAGTATGTGAATACTTCCATAAACTCCACAACACAAGTGATTCACACTTTCACACTCATACTCCAATGCATTCTTTCTTACACATTGATTTCTGTGCATTGTCTCTCTCAGTCTGTTGTTCAGAGTCTCAGCGCTGCTCTGAGCTCTTTGCCATGGAAACTTGACAGATGTTGACAGAAATAATTGCTCACATGGCAGCACTCTCAGTGTGAGGCTCTAATAACCTGGAGCTCTGCAAAATCGTTTCATGGTTAAATGTGACACTTCTTTGGATTCATACCTGACACTTTGAAACCTGGAGCCAAACTCTCCACCAAACAAATATTATAATATAAAGATTTAACGGCTCATGAAATCGGGGCTCTGTTAACTCACTTTCCTCTGACATATCGTTCTCTTCCGCCTCTCCCTCCAGCTCTTTGCACCACCCCTCCATCTTTTTCGTCTCCGTGTGCAGCAGCTGCATGAACCAGCTTCCGTCCCTCCTGCATGAGGGCGATGCTCTTCCCGAATCTGAAGGTTGGGGCGGCGTCACTGTAACCGCCACGGTGGCGACAGGTTCCCGTGGCGAGGGCTCCAGCCAGGGCTCGGGGCTACGCTGGGGACTCGGAGGCTCCGTGGGGGTGCGGTAGTCCTCACGGTAGCTGAAGAGACCCTGGGTGCGGACGGTCCGTACGGCGCCGTACTGTGTAGGGGTGCTGGGCTCACTGTGACGCTGGAAACCTCCGCCAAACTGAAGACCTTTATCCTCCATTAAAGGAAAACCCTCCAACTCCAGATCAGCCTGAACGGCGGCGGTGACACTGTTGGACCGCTTAAATCGGCCCTGTCTGTATAAGAGAGAAAGATCTCAAATGAGACAGTATTTCACACTCAGTGACAACAACATTTCACACTCAGCTAGTACTTCAGCGAATCGCACCTCACAAACCCTTTAGACATAGAGATAAAACAGATGTGCTCTGTGTTTACCGTCTCTCGTCTTCCACTTGAATCCCAACAGACTGATACTCTCGAGAGCCTTTGCTTTCACACTCAGAATCAGTCGCTGCTTCCACCTACAATGACAAAACAGACCTTTAACTGATGATTATTGACCATGTTCATACTTATAATGCTTCATCACAAATTATTTGATTAGCATTACTATTGTGATCTATAAATTGTGCAGAATATGTTGCATCATAAAGTTTTTGTTTATTAACTCCTCAAACTAGTATTTCAAAGTTTACATCAAATTTTTAATTCTGTATTTATAATTTAGTGTCAGACTTTTGCATCCCACTGTATGTGCACATGAATGGGGTAGCCACTGATCCTAAAATTGTAAGTTCAGTCCCAAGTCACGAACCAGTGCAAACCTGCTTATGCAAAAAATAACAGCTCAGTGTGATATACCAGGCTGAGTCTATAGAAACTTAGAGATAAAAACTGCACACCCACATAGTTTCAAGTCCACAAGTAGCTCAATAAATAATGCATAATGTGCTATCCAAACATTTCAAAAAGAGTAGGAGAGGCTCATTTTTAAATAATTGTATTCATTATGTAATCTGGCATAATAAATAAGAGGGTTTTAAACATTGATTTAGTGAAAAATTCTCTTTCAAGTACAAAAAAATGCCACATGCCCAGTCAAGAGCCACTGAGGAAGCTGGTGGAAACTCAAGCCAGGAGGTAATAAGCTATGAGAAATGCATTTAACTCTCGAGAAACTTAGAGTCACTGTTTTGGAGTGAGAGTTGTTTAGTCAAGTGAACCGTAGGTCCAAACAACTGCAGCACAGATAGAGTATTTTAAATAATTGTGTCTGTGTGTGTGTACATATACATTTACAGTACACTATATATTGCCTATGTAAGGATGCATTAAATTGAGACTAAAGACTTTTAAATTGATACAAAAAAGGCCAATTTCAAATAAATGCTGTTCTTTAGAACTTTCTATTCATAAAAGAATGTGACTGTATCATGTTTTTCACAAAAAACGTTTACAAAAATATTAAGCAGCACAACTGTTCATAAGAAATGTTTCTTAAGCACCAAATCAGCATATTAGAATGATTTCTGAAGGATCATGTGACACTGAAAATTCAACTTGTTATTTTAAAATTGTAATATTTCACAATGTTTTTACTGTATTTTGACCAAATGCAGCCTTTGGTGAGCAGAAGAAACACTCTTACCAACCCCAAACATTTGAGCAGTAGTATGTATTATTGATTTTATTTTAAATACGTAAGCAGTTATATCTAACAATTATTACTAAATGACAATTAAAATGACCTGTAGGCAGTTATAATACATTCCTGAGATGGTAAATACGTTGAATTAGCTAAAAAGACATTCTGTAATAACTTGAATAACTGTAATAACAAACTGAAGGTCAATCTTTCAGGTATCTCAAAAAAGATGTATGTTGCTTAGAAGTGTCTGTCACTACTAAGAACATCAGACCATCTGAAGAAAGTGTGACTCACACAAGCGCTGGAGAAGGACAGGAAGGGAAGGGTGACCTCACAATCAGAGAACAAGATGATTCACATCACAGATCAGACAAATCAGCTGTCCCTGATCTAACGGTCTGACCACTGAGAACGTCAAAAAGCAGGAAGGCTGAGCACAGGAATTCTGTTTGAGTGAGTCAGACTGTCAGGCATGAAAGAACGAGGGTCAGGGTATGAGGTTTCATCAGACACAATTCACTCCATAGGGATTACGGCTAGGTGAGCAGTGCTTCCCTCCACTGTTTGATAATGTGTGAGGTAGAGCACACTGTGGTCTCGGTTGCTTCATAGATACAAAACTGTATTTTGGACTGCAGCACTCTGGAGTGTCACTTCATTCATTGCGTCACAATTAAACAAATCTCAAAACTGGTGTGGTAAAGGTGCAAAGGGTTGACAGTATCCAGGGGCTGTCAGTGTCAAAGTAAAAAAGGACAAAAAAGCACCATAAAAGCAGTTCGTATGACTCATGCACTATATTCAATGTCTTCTGAAGTCATTTGATAACTTTATGTGAGGAAGAAAATGACAAGAAAGCAATTGTGGGGCTTCAGGTGACTTGGAATCAGTGTTAATTTTGTCGATAAACAAGTAAAGTTGCGATGTCACAGAAGTAGCAACAGATCTTTTCATCCATATTGTGATGTAGATCTGAGTAAAACGGCTTATCAAAAAAATAAAATAATAATCCATCAGTTGTTGATTGGATGGAGGCAGTTGCTCCATGGGTTGACCCTGGAGGAGGTGTTAGTGAGGCCAGCAGGGGGTGCCGGGGACACTATACTGTACCAAGCACAGTCCTACGGAAGAGACATTAAACCCAGGTCCTGGCTCTCTGTGGTCATTAAAAATCCTATGGCACTTCTCGTAAAGAGTAGGGGTGAAACCCCTGTTCTGTGGCTGCCGTCGCATCATCCAAGTGGATGCTACACACTGGTGGGTGGTTGAGGAGAGACACCCTCATTTGACTGTAAAATGCTTTGGGTGAACAGTAAAGTGCTATATAAATGCCTCATTCATTAAATAGTCAACTACTGTATAATTAGATGCCATTTTTGTCAGAATAAAACGGCCTAAAATGAATTAATATGTCGAAGACATTTGGACAAAATCTAAAGGCTATTTTTCATCAAAAGTTAATGCACAAAAAAGCGATTTACTTTTGATGCTCCACCAAAAAGTAAAAGTATGGATTTGTCGTGACAAGAGGCTGAGTAAATAATGGCTCAGTTTTCATTATTGGGTGATATATTCCTTTACTAAATGATAGGAATGAGTCAACGCAAAGTGAATTTTGAATAAATTGAATGATTTCCAGCTAGGAAGGAATGATTTCAAACTAGGAATCAGGAAATAGTGGATTATCATCAGTAGACTGGCCGGGGAAATGAGTTTCAGTCAGGCAGGATGAAAAAGGGAGATGACAACTGACGTCTGCTTTCTTTCCCTGTAGATCTGACCACTTTCATGGCACAAACCAACACAGCTCACAAACTACAACCCCTCTGCATCTACCAGAAAGGATACACCAAGATTTTCCTCTCTGCACAATCTGAAAAATATTCACATAATATTGACGTTTAGTGTGGTATTTCTAAATTCTACACCAGTCTATCACACGTCGTTCAACTAAACAGGTAGTCATACCCCAAAATCACACCATTGGTTGATCAAATTTTACTACGTCAAGTCAAAAGTGCCATAGAGACACTTTGTTTACAGTCTTCACAGAAATCAACCGATGAATGGCTTACTTAGATTTGTCTCCGTACATTAAGTTAGAATGTCAAATTACACACATCACATTCTCACTTATATGACGTGCAGTTTAATAGAGCATATTGACCAGTGTACTCACAACATAACCAGGATTCAAGTTTAAAGCTTGGCAAGTGCCATGTTTAATTAAAGATTGGTTTTGGAGAGAAAAAATTGGTAAATAAACCACGGGCTGGTCACTTTATTTAGAAAATGCAACACGATGCATGATTAAATCCAGACGTATTAAATCAACTCAAATCAAAGACATGTAAACTAATAAAGTCAATCTGTTGTGACTCGAAATCTTTCAATCGCTTTTACCATAGTAGAAAATTTACCAACATAAGTTTTTAGTTTTGTAAACTTAAACTTAGTTTAGTTTTAGTTTGTTTAACTATTTTCATGGTGAGAAACTGCCAAAAAAAAAAACTATAAATGTAGTTGTTCTCCAGAACTATGTGGGATATTCCTCCAATTAAAAAAACAGCTGTTTTTGTAACAGATTTTGTTTCAATGGCCCTGTCCCACTTGCACTCTTGTGAACTTACAATGGCCGTCACGTATGCATGTATGTATGTTAAGTCCACAAGACTGAAGGGTGTACCGTTTGTCATTTTAGGTTTCAGAAGGGTGCTTTCGAGCGCCCCCTTTGCCAATATGCGCCTTCGATACGCACTTTTCCAGAGCCCGCGAAACCCGCAGACTTCGAAAGTGTGGACTCGAAGGAAGATTGCTAGGGCTTAGTGTTCCTTTTGGGACAGGGCCATTGAACAACAGAGACTGGCTCGTCTTGTGCAGTGAGTGACAGAGACTTGTGCTGTATATGCAAGGAAAACAGCTAAATAATTGCAGTCTGGCGGGCAAACATATTTTATTATAAAAATAATAATGCAAAATTCTGTTTCATGCTCGGTAATAAATATTTATGGACTCAATTCACCCCCATTGGCAGTTAATTGTGCTCCCTCTAAGCATAACCTCTAGGGGGCAGTGTGGACAATGAATGGAGAACAGATGCACCAAAAGGCTGAGGGAGGCAAACCCATTTAACATTATTAGGACATGATCTCAACACAGATATTCACAAGGCAAAGTCAGATAACTGCTGGCGAGAGACAGCAAGAGAGAAAGGGAGGGAGGACGAAAGAGATAGAGATGGGGAAATAGGGAGATTAAGGGAAGAAGAGAGAGGGAGAGCCCATTCACTGAAGCCTGAGTTGAATGTTAATTAATGGATTGCGGTATGATGACTCACAGGAAGCTATTTTTAGCATGACAACACAGACTGGAGGTGTATGGGTTTGTATATACTTCAGGGTTTGGACTTCAAAATAACCTACATTGCTTTGGTTAGGTAAGATTCAGTTTGCATGAGTGCTTGTGGGTTACATTTATCATTAGTCAGCACATTCAAGAATATTTTGCTCGCAACAGACAGACGGGAGCTCAAAACAGCAGAGAAGTGGTAAGAAAAGGCAGCTTTCTATTCAGACCAGTTAAAGCTGAAGTCACTGAGAAGAACTGCAAAAAAGAAACAAACAAAAAACAATGACTGTCTGCAAACAGGTTTTCCAAACACCCTCCATTTCCCATTGGTCAACAAAATGGGGAGCCCCGCCCCCAAAACTCATGCTATTGGTTAAGCCAATATTGCTGTTGTCGGGCTGAGAGAAATGTTTCAAGACCAACTATAGACTTCTCAATGAAATTAACCTATGAATGGCTTACCTGTGGTTGTCTGAATATTAAACAGGGAAAAGATAAAGCTTTTATAATGTATATATAATATATAAACACTGTATGTATATATATATATGATATATATTTCACTAAAAAATGATAATTCCAATGAAAAATGAAAGTTCCAAACCTGTATGACTTGTCTACTCTACTCTACTACATCTACACCGTGTCTACTCCGGACGTGAGCGGCACAATGCGACGAGACAAAAGAGTCGACTATCGAACCCATTATAATCAGTGATGTTGCCTACACTGGATGCGACGCAGCGCAACAAATCCCCGACAGTAAACTGATGCCTCGTTCTATGTATGACGTACCCCAAGCACTCGCAATACTTCTCATAGGAAGGACAAATGGATTTGAAACAGTCGCTTTGTCGTGTCAGTTTTACTTTCTTCTGTGGAACACAAAAGAAGATATTTTGAAAATCACACACTTCACCTGTATTCCTATTGAAGACCTTGGTGTTTTTAGGTACTCTTCCGCCCTGGACACCAGCACAGCTTTATCACAGGTCATTACTGAGCTGTGGCTGTCTGTGGAGGGGTGTCTCTTTCCTGACATCGCCATGGCAGCCGCTTCCATGGCAATAGTGACGGCCTTGGCGCTGTCCAGACTGTCAGTGGAGTTATAAAGTGCTCGACCCAAACTCAGACTCAACCCATCAGAACCCCAGAGGCCTGTGGGATAAGCATAAAGAGAAGATGGTGTTATTTTGAGGACATATAAAGAGACAGTGAGGTTGTGAATGATGCAATGTTCAGAATTAAAGGAAAATTCCATAAAAATTAAAGAAATATATTAGTGAATTTTTTTTTTGATTTTAGTATGAAGGAAATCGCTTACTAGCCTTTACATTAACATTAACAACATAAAGGCTAAAAACCAAAAATGATAAGAACATTACAGCTCAAATTTTAATGTAAGTGCTTTTATTAAATTATAAAGCTTCACAGTTTCCCAAAATTTGCCTTTTTGCTTTATATATTACAAATGCCTCACTATAACCAACTATACCCATGTTTGTTTGTTTGTTTTTTTAAAGCAAGGGGTGGGTGGAATTGTTTTGTGTGGTGATCAACATTACTCCACAAATGCTGTCGATTGAGCTTAACTTGTATTTCTATCATGGCAACTCTCAGAGAGATTGGCATGGTAATGGTAATGGATATGGTAATGTTAATGTATTTGGTCTTGGCGGTATAGATCTGCCACACTGCTGATGCTGCAGAGGAAGTACTGAGACTTGCTACTGCCAATACTTTCACAAACATGCTGCTGTGTGAGCATGTAAGATACATGACATAGCCACCGCAGCAGATCTATACAGGTGGAGCTGGGGAAGGTGGAGGGTTTCTGAAAGCACGCTGCAGACTTGCAAACACTACTCGTATTTGAATGTTGAGCCGTAGCTCATTGGCCGCTGATGCAACAGCAACCAATCAGCTGCGCTATGTAGATAACGATGTGATCCCTACCAAATTAGTTAAGGACCTATCAGCCTGCACCATCTAGAGTTTCATGCCAGGTTGGTATTAAACCTGGACGTTCCCTCATTGTTTGCATAGTCAAAAGTATGGTATTATTTAGTTGTTATAATACAGAGTTGTTAATGTAAACTAAAACTAAAACTATTAAAATTTGTATTCGGGTAACTGAAATAAAGCTAAAATAAAATATTAGATGAAAAACTTAAACTTAAAAAAAACCCATAAAAATAGAAATGCTGCCTTGGCAACAAAATTAAATACATTTAAGTTGAAGTACTAAAAATACAATTTAAAAAAATTAAAAGCTATGAAAAAACATAAAATCACACAACAAAATTACTAAAAATTAAAATTAAAGCTGATAATAAATAACACTACAATAGCACTGTCCACCTCTGGCCAGCTGTCCCTCGTGGTAGGCATCCTGCGTGGACTCTGTGCTGCTCTGCGCTGTGATGGAGATGAGGGGTTTCGAGGTGGAACGAGGGGGCACGGGTGGAGGGGTCCTCTTATAGGTGGGTGTACTGGGTGTGTAGGTGACCGCTGTTAGAGGGAGAGGTTTAAAGTCAAATATCTCCTGTATATCAACATGATGGTACGAAATATTCAAGATCGGAGGTAGACCAAATGTAAAACTTTAAGAAACGGCCAACACCAAATTAATCGGCAATATTCTGAATATTGAACATATTGTAGTACAAAAATCTTTAGCGCTGATAACTCATTCAAAATGAAGAAAATGTGTCATGAGCCTACTGACTTAATTATAGCTAGTTATATATATACATAATTATAACAAAAACTCCCTCTTCATTAATGGGAGAAAAACAGTGAGAAATGGCACTCTGATTACTCTTGTAAACAGACTGTGAACCCTGTCATGCGTTCTGATGAGCAAAAGGTTATCCACAAATCTTTTTCTGCTCTAATCCACACAGCTGGACCAGGCAGATAAATGGATCTTTGATTTGGATGTGTCCTCTAATTGAGTTAAGTGTTTCGAGGAGAAAATGAAATATGCGCAACCATTCAAAAGTTTGGGGTCAGTATGTTTTTGTTTTCCTTTCTTTGTTTTTTGAAAGAAATTGACAGAAAAGACATTTAAAATGTATTCATCAAAGAATCCTGAACAAAATGTATTAAACCCTGCTAAACCACGTCTCATCACATCAGCCAGCTTTAAAAACTCACAGAAAGGTCATGTGAACAACTGAATCAGAAAGACTGCTTAAATGAAAGAGAGATAAGGAGAGATTGAAAGAGAAAGATGGATCGTAACAAAGTGGTAGTGGAAGAGAGAGCGAGGGAGCGAGAGAGAGAGAGAGAGAGAGAGAGAGAGAGAGAGAGAGAGAGAGAGAGAGAGAGTTTGAAGGGCCAAGAATGAATGAGAAAGGAGGAGAAGGAGGGAGCAGAGTGATTCAGCAGCACTGGTACAAAAATAGATGTTACAGCCAAACAAATAACGCAACAGGGACTCATAACTCTCTCTGTGCTGCCTGTTTTATCAAATGAGCTAAGAGTGATGACACCGTGCTTTCATCGTTACGAAGAGAGAGGAAGGGAGGAAGGGGGAAATGAGAGAGAACGAGTTTGTGAGAGTGCTTCACACTGACTAAACTAGTGATTACAAGGTTGCAAAAGAACAGTGTTAAAGTTAGTGACACTCATCTTGTTTTAAGTTCGATGCACTCAAGAATCATTAGACAGCTGTAAATGGTGAAATTTAGGCAAGGGAGACCTGACCAATCACAATTCAGTATCCAAATAGATGTGAAGAAATTAAACCAATCACAATTCTGTATGCAAATACCACAGCGACATCACTGACAGTTAGAATATGAATGCTGAACATTCTTATCAATAGTCTGTAGAGTGCAACAGTCGGGTCCCGGAAGGAAAAAAAAAATTTTGGGCAGTGGATTTTTTGTTTTTGTTTTGAAGCCATCAGTCCGCAATAAAAGAAAAATAATAATTGATTGATTATTAAATGATTCCTGGTGAAAAACTATATAACCCATGATCCTGCAAGAAAATCCACCAGAAATTTTCCACCAATCAAGAGAACTGAGACAAACAAATCTTGCCAAAATAATTCTTCATGGAAGTGTGTGGGAACACTCCCAAGAATTATTTTGACTAATTGTTTTGGCACCATGAATGGCATAGTCTATCTTTATGCTCCTAAACTACTAAAATATTTGTCTAAACATTTATTATTTCTTTACATAATCAACATCTTTAAATCAAAAGTTTTTATATTTATCCAAGGTTTATATCATTCATAATAATTCATGGGATTATAAGTCTTTCCCTCATTAAAGACTTTTTTTTATTTAATTTTTGCTTCAAATTTACGTTTGTAATGCTGTGATTCATCTCTTAGCTAGTTAGTTTGGTTTGTGGCTTATAACTCTTAAACAAAGGCTGTTTTAAAATTCAGAATAGGCACAATGATATACAGTATTTAATTATGTTGATGCAGGTACTTGAACATGAACCCTACTGAAGGATGAATATGCTGAGTTAAAGCTATAATGTAAAGATGAGTGGTGTCTGTACCTGGTGGCTGTTGGGAAGGACGGTCGACACTGCCTGAAGAAGGGAGATGGAACTGAATTCCTATAAGCAAACATACACATAAACCTTTTGAAGCCAGACCACACTCACACACAGACATACAGACACAAACATACAGTGCACACATACATACATACATACATACATAGGACATTTTGAGCTCAGTACACATACATTAAAACTGAATTTTGCATCATGGGATTTGATTTAAACAGAGGTAGTTTACAGTTAGAAAATAAAAATTAATAACAAAACACCTGATGAAAAGTGATCATCTTTTGAATAATAATAATAATAAAAAAATCTTCCACTGTGTATTTAAGAGACCACATACATCAGACCCAAAACCACTAAAAAAACAACAACAACAAAAAAACAAGTCACTTCAACCTAAACTAAACATCTGTGTTTTAGTCAGAAAGCTAAAAAGTTTAGAAATGAAATCATAATGTTGAAACTGAATGCTGCAATCTCATGAAAACTGCATGAGTTCAGTGCTGCTTCCAGAACCTTCTGATCACTTGTTCTTTTGTGTAACGTCACATTGAATTATTTGCAATGACATCTAAAGTGTTACTGCTTGTGGTAATTTGATCAGCTATAAACTTGTCTACCTGCAGGGCCTTTATTATAGGAAATGAATATTATTATTACATCAGATCAAGTAGTATAATAAGGCTTACAAACAAAAGGATGCGTACATGTGAGAACTGAGCAGAGAGAGGTACTGTAGCTTACAACAAAGTGTTTAAAAACACCCCTGGTTCAGAGTCCACTATGCAACGGCCTAAAACAGTTGATGTTCTGATGTAAAAGTTCTTGTTTTATTATTTAATGAAATTAATAACATTCACTTAGTTACAGATCATCATGATTGCAGACATTTAAGTTGATCTCAGTAAAACCAACAATCAGCTGACAGAAGTGAAGATACAGAGAGATAAAGAGGCTCGTTTTCACATGGTTTTTCAGGCTTCAAGATCTCTGTGGTTAATATTCGAAACCTTAAAGTCCAGATGGTTTCATTCTGAAATTTTGAAGCCATTAAGAAAAAGAAGAAAAAATCACAGTGGCACAACAATATTGAGGCTGGGTGGTTAAAAGCCCACATTCATGAGCCAGACAAGGCACACAATGCACAAGCAGCCAATGAAATGTGCAGTACCAGGAAACCCCTCAAAGAAACACTGCTTTTACTACACTTAAATGACCCATAAGGCTCTGTCAGGTATTTCCAACCCACTGAAAAGACTTGCAATGACTTAATATAGTGGGGATGGGACCAATGAGCATCTTAATGTGTTTATTTGTTTTGCTACAGTCAGTTTTGTCCTGCACTTTAAGCACCTGTGGGTCTGTTCTAGATATGTATGTAAAACCCACTTTTATTACTTAAGATATAGCTCTCCAGCACAGCAGAGGGCAATGTGTGGACAATGCTTAAAATAAGGCCTGAGAGCTCCGGTATGAATAAAGGAAGACCTGTTAGCAATGGCTAAATCCCAATACGCATGCTAATTGTACGATATAGTATATAAGATAAAGATTAGTGTCCACTGAATCACAAAATTGCATACTATTTCTAGTGAATGTTCAAAATATGCATCTGCCTGTGCTTTGTAGGTTCATATTTCCCACATCCTGTTGCGCTACACAAGAAAATCGTGGTCGGCGTTTGTAATAACTCTTTGATGCTGTATTAAGACCATTTTTGACCATACTGTATACATAGTTGTGGTATGCGAACTGGGAATTAGCCAAGATTTCCATTCTAACATTGAATATTTACAGATTAAAGATATGTTGCCAAATTTAATTTGTAGGGAAACACATTTAAAGTCTTTATAAGCTTTTAAAACCACCCAATATTTGCACTGTTCTCAAAACTCACTGTAAATGTCTGTCAGTTGGCTGGCTGACTAACAAAAAGCAGAGAGCCCTGAAAGTCCAGGCTTTAAATAAATAAACAAGCAAATAAATTTAAACATAATTAGATGCATTAGCTACAACCACTTGATTAAAAAATACTTTTCACTACTACTAATAATGTAAAACTGCAATCTCAACTACATTAACTACTTCAAGAACTACTTCGGTTTTAGTATGACTCTGTCATACTAATTAGATGTAAACTGTTGCTAATAATTAGAATGCTAATAATTTGACTCTGTATCCGGCTTCAAAATTTCCTCTGATTGTCAGATACAAGGTCATTGCATTACATTTGTCGATACAAACCAAATCTTAATTGTTAGAGATTGCCTTTTGTATTTTCTTCAGGACCCTGATATTCCCTCGCATACATGTACATAATATTCTTAATAATACAAACAGACTGCTGATTTGACATTAACAGCTTCAGTCACCATATCGGCACAAATAAACTGGCATCTTATTTTAAAGATGGGGAGCTCTCATAGCAGTTAATGAGACCTGCGTGTGTCATGTTATTCATATTTGCAGGAAAGATCACTGGATACAATAGGCTGTACATTTAAAATAATACACGGAATCACTGGGGAATATATTATATGTGGAAATAATAAGGACGCACAGTATTTTGTATCTCATTTATAATAATAGGTGTGGATTTGCAAGATTAGCATCGATTTGTAAGATAATTAATTTTGTTTAAAAGGTTACAACTAACTGTACAAGTATACCAGTTACCTCAAAGTGCGTGTTTATACCACAGGTCTTCATTCCTTACCCATATGCAATTTTGTGGTCTGCAGATCTATATCCCATTTTTACACATCCCATGTTCATGTAATCCCAGCAGATTAACAGAGCGTCAAACATCAGTAACCAAATTCCTTAAATGTAATTCACCTAAAGAAATATCCATTTAATATTAATATCTGATATATTTCCACATATTATGAATATGCCCAGAAAGAGAATCCAAAAATATCACATTCAACATGTCCTATTTCCCACCAGATCTCTATAAGATTTGAGCAAAAACAAAGAAAAAAAAGAAAAGAAACAGTAGTCACTTTCACAGAGTTTCGTAACATAGACGTTGTATCTTTGAAAATTTCACAGTACTAATCTGTCCTCCACTTTAACAGTGAGACTTTGGCTCTGAAGACATTGAGTAAAATGGAATAAAGGATGCCATCATTCATACCAGAGAAACAACCACTATATTACATTCAGAGAAAAAAAAGATTATTAAAATCCTTAAGATGTATACAAGCGATATGCAGTTGTTTCAGGTCTTTGGTCGACATCCACTTTATACTCTGTTTTGTTCCATCTGAAAAAGTATTCTCCCTACCCCCCATCCTCTCAGAGCATGACCAAGGAACAAATTTCTGGTTTAACCGGGACCAGTTCATACAGAGATTTATTTTACAGTTTACTCTGTATTTCTAAAGTTCATTGGAGAGAGAGTCTTGACTGGAAATCTTCGTTCTCTGCCAAAAAACAATCACAGTATTTACTAAAATACATTTCAGTCTCTGTAAAGCCAGAGAGTGTCCCTGGAGAGGAGTGAAGTTCAAGGTGACTCACCAGTTTTGCAGTATAAATAGGTGCTGAATATCTGAAGTACACTAATGCAGTCCCACTGCTGTCATCAGACATATTTTAGCTACAACCCCTCTCATGACTTCATCCACGCCTTAATTGTAACAATGTCTTATCCTTTCTACTTTTTCCCTTTTAACACTCTCTACTTCGCATTCTCTCTTATATAATCACACACACATTGGGGGAGACAGACCTGTAAACATCTTGCTACATAACCTAACAGTCTTACATTCTGTCTATAAATATTATATATGATTTTCTATTGCACACCCCGTGTAGCTCCATGCACTTTTTGGTGAGCTCAGAGTGACAGTGACATATAAGACATCACTGAATTGTTTGAGTATTTCTTGTGGTAAATTTCCATACTGGCACTCCGTGACATTGGCTGCCGGCCACGTGCTTTCCGCTGCCATCGAATCCATAGGAAATCCCTACCGGATAGTGAATGAGAAGGGCTGCTTATGGCTGCTGTTCCCTTTGGTGACCCATTATCACTTGTTTCGCTCTTAGATACATCTAAAGCTGACTGGAGCTCCAACAGGGATAAATTGAAGGGGTGCACAGTCGCTGGGTCTATGGTAGCAAGTCCAGGTGGATTCAGCTCATGTGACGTTGGTTCATCCATGCTAGTGACTTCGGGATCAAACGTATCTGACTCAACTGAGCACAGAACGGCAGAGTAGAGAGTCTCAGACTCCAGGTGAGCTGATTCCACAGTGTCTGGATGTATTGGGAAATTCATCATTGGGTAAGGAGAATCAACATTCTGGCCTTCTTCTTCTTCAGAGTAGGACTCTGGGATGTTAATGGCACTACCTTCTTCAGCAAAAACCATGAATGTTTCCTTTTTGGACCACAAAACAAGAGCCTGAGTGTCTAGTTCATGTGCAGCTGGCTTTTGACAAGTAGGAAAATGAGGTTCAGGACTTGTTGGGTTTGATATGTCAGACTCTGTTCGGGATTCAGGCTCTGGAGTGGCAGGTTGGAGATAAATGGTGTCCAGTAGTTCTGGAAAGGGTGGTTCTTGTTCTGTAGACTCACAGGAATATTCATAGACAGTTTCTGGGGTTGGAGGATTTGGCAGAGCCAGATCTACAGGACCTGGGCTTTGAGAGCCAGAAACATTGAGCTCAAGAGATTCTAAACTTGGCCATTTTAAGTCATGAAGATTCATAGAATCTGGGGTCATTGGACTCAGGACAACAGAGTCCAACTCTAGTGATGTGAAGTCCATAGGTTCTTCATCTGTATGACTCAACAATAATGGTTGCATGGATTCTAGAACTGACTGTTCCTGTGTAGACGTTCTACCAAGGTCCACTGTATATGGACCAGGTTGTTCCGGAGATTCTTGACAGGGCCGATCAAGAGATTCTTGGGGTGGAGAGCCAGTATAATCCGGATCCAGTTTAGGCCACTGCAAACTGGCCAGGTTCACTAGTTCTACATTTGTGAAGTCTAAAACAATGGATTCCACATGCTCAGGAGTTGATGACTTCGTAAAGCAATACGGTTCTACCTCTGGCACTGGTTCTGGGGGATCTGGAGGAGTCATTGAGTCCGAATCTAGATCAGGCCAACAAAGTGACGCCACATCAACAGGATCTGGAGGGGTAAGATTAGCAAAAGTAGGGTCATCAATCTCTGCTAATTCAGAGTTGGGGTCAGTTTGAAAAAATGGTGAAGAGGCCGAGACGTGCAGGACATTTTTATCTGCAGGTTCTGAGGGAGACATGGAAAAAACATTGGGATCAACTGGTGAGGGGCAGTTAACCGCTGCGTCTGCCGTGTTCTGTCGCACCAGTGTCTTGCTTCCTGCCTGGGTGCTGACAGACACTTGAGGAGCAGCTGTCTGGGTTTCTCTTACCCAGCTCGGTGACCAGGTGCTGTAATGTTGCGTAAAGGTGGAAAAGTTCATGTTAAAGGCTCTGAGCTCTGTGCACAGATCTTTTCTGAGATCGGCTAACTCCTTACGCATGGCTGACACATCATCCCTCCACTGCTGGCTGATGGCCAGGGCTAGATCTGCCGTCTCCTGGACACTTGACTGAACAGGGCGCGGCCTGATGGGTGCACTCGTTTTCAGCGGGGGTAACGAGGGAGACGTGGTGGGTGAGCTATTACCATAAAGGGTGCTGGATTCATCTCCTCTCCCACGGAAGCCTGTATCCCCACAGGCCATGGAGGTTAAGTCTGGCCCCTCGCTGAGTAAATTGTCCTCATTAAGCAAACCAGTGCCCTCCAGCACATCATTTCCCTCTGGAAGAAAAATATAAAAATGCCAGTGTATATAATGTGCCCAGTGGTGAGGCCAGCTGGGGATTTGTGCTGTTTGCAGGCTCCATTTAGAGTTCAACCAAACATGTGTGAGCCAAAATCAGTTTCAGGCCAGATCAGGGTTAAATCTTTTTTGTGTGAATGATGTTATCACACAGGTCAGATAAAAATGTTAACAGTCCATTGCAGGGATATGGGAATTAATTATTTATAAGAAAAAGAGAAGTATGTACACACTTTAAATGGAAGGGCTTTGTAAAATTGTACAAATTGTTTTGAGGTTTGCTCAGTATGCAACAAACGCAATCTCAACTCCCTGTTTTTAGGTGACGGGAGCTAGTTATTGTGAGTTATTGTGATCACGCTAGCAAACAGATCCCATTTTGACTCACAGCTCTGTTATTACTCTGCCTTCTCACTCCATACGTTATTTGCATATTCATCTCTCAAAGCACAAAACAGAGAACTGAAGCCTGAGGACACCTGCAGGGGATAATAACAACGGCATCTCATAGAGCATTACCAGGTCCCTCTGACAGAGCAGGTCTGTGCTTTGTGCCTTGAAAGGAGGCAATTGCGAGCAAAAGCTTTCCGTTTCTTTTTTTTTTTTGTGTGTGTGTGTCTCAACAAAGCAGGTATGAACCCTATTGAACATGAGCGGTCCACTGACCAGGTCTTTACTGGGGGAATCATTGTCTTCAACCGGTACCTCGACACACAAACAGCCAAATTCAAACAAAAAATTAGCTCATTGCTTTATCAATAGTTTAACACACGCAATTTTTGTGATCAGTGATTGTATTCTTTGAAATATTCCTTGCCCAGTCACTGTTGCAAAATATTTATGAGACTTACTATAATGGACTTAGTCAAATTAAGCTGTTTTTAAAGAGATTCCCTTTGTGAGAAAGCCAATATTGCTCGTTATACTGCAAGCATATTTCAGTGAGAAGGCAGTGCAAAAAAAATGCTAGAGCATATTTACTACATATTTTCTGTCAAAATCTTTTGGCCTTAATTCACAATAACACTTAATTATATTTATTTAGGAGGCTTGTTTCACCACTGACCCTTAAACCGCCTGAAAACTCAAACGCTCAAGCACGGCTTCAGTTGCGGACCCTGTGGGAGAGAGAACTCAAAACTGATACGTTTAAAACCAGCTTCCACAGCCGGAAGAGAAAGTGAGAGGGAAAGAGAGAGAGAGAGGTAGAGACTAGGAGATGTGCGAGAGTGAGAAACAGAAAGCCCACAGAGTGACAATCATCCGACTGAGAAACATTTTGGGATCGCAATACACACCACCTTGTGTCTCCATCATTGTTTTTCACCCCCTCCCTGTCTGTTAGCCAAGAGTCAACTGAGGCAGAAAATAGGACAAGGTAGAGATCCAAATTGAAAATCTTGAGAGACAAAACACACAGTGGAAGAATAAAAAAGGTCATATCTTAATTTGGACACAATATTACAAAAAAAAAAATTGGATGTTTCACTTTTCACCATTTTATTTTTTGCCACAATATTTGGGGATTGAATTCAATAGGGTTCATATTCTTATGCTCTGAGGCACACCAGCACTTACCTCTGGGTTTTGAAGCCTTACACAAAACAATCACTCTGCAGTAAGCAGTTCACATGCATGCATGCCATGCTACATGTAAAACGATGCATTCATTCAGAAATAACCATTTGAACAGCTTTCCCACTGATCTGAATCTAACTGGGAAACACCATACTCTTCAATGCTTTCATAGGGTTCAACATTTACGCTCTTAATAATTAAGTCATGCAAATTTTATATTCATGAAATTCATGAAATTATGTAATCACTGAGCTAAACGCTTTTGTTTTCAAACTGACATTTTCTTAATTAAATTGCTCATTCATCGTTTTGAAGGTTACAATTGTATTACCAGAAACTGTATTCATAAAAACTGATTTAGGTATGCCTTAAAGCTTTTAAGATCAGAATCAGACTATGTAAAATCAAGTTACTTATCAGTTGGCCATTAACTTTAATAGGACATGTGAGTCAAATTGTAAATAGCAAAAGAACCATCAATTGTATATATATAGCATTCACAGCTTTTGAACTATTTTTGTATTGTTGAAGGCAAACCTAAGTCACTGAATACAGTAAGTAAGTTATCTGGAATACTGCTACTGCCACAACTCCTGCTTTGAGACAAACACAAGCCGAGACCAGACAAAGGTGTGCATGGTTATCCACAAGGAAAGCCCACTTACCTGTGGTGGACCTGATGGTGGAGGTTACAGTTGATGATGTCATGGAGGGGACGCAGTCATCGTCCTGTGAGAATCCAGCCTGGATGGCTCGCAGGTAACTGTGGCTGCGTGTCCTGAAACAGCCCGGCAAGTCCAAAGCATCCATTGCCTGAGACTCCACCTCGCTGAACACGGATTCACACACCGACTCAAACTGTCCATTAACCTCGGTCTCGCTCACCTGCAGAAACAGAAAAACCAAGTCAATATATCACAGCATGTTTCTTCTAACCATCCACCCTTACTTTTTTCATCTGGCTGCTTTCTTCCATTTCCATGGCTTTATTTGCTGTTAGGCCTATATTTATCCCTCAGTCCCAGTGTTCAGTCTAATCTTATCTACACAGGACTGTACAGTACGTGAGATAAAAATTGTGATATTGTCACGGCAGAATCTCTGCAGATCAAACATTAAGTCTTCCTGCAGAAGACGGAGGAAATGAAATGCTTTCTTTAAATCCTTCCCATTCCTGAGCAATAACTGGTTAGATCGACTTGAAAAATCTGAGATGAGCATCTTTGTGATAAAGCGATATATCTAGTCAAGCTGAACTTGCCTGATAGGATTCTTACTAGCCATCAGATTCCCATTTAGCAATCTCTAAAATCCAAGATTGCCATCAAGTTCCATTGAAAGGGAATTATCCTCTAATGACCACAGCAAGCCACTGATGGTGCTTAGAAATCCAGAGCGAGCGAGCGTGTGTGCAAAATGAGGGTCCGAAGAAATAAAAACCATGTTGTAAGACCTCAAGACAAATCAATACAACCCACATTACTTTACTTTCAGAGAGATTTAGATGTTAGAGGCTGATAAATCTGGCTATTTAGAAACAGACAAACACGATAACACTATATTGTATATAAATGGGAAAATGGGGCCTAAATCCTCCGTAAGTGTTGTATTTTTCTGCACTGTTGACGAGTGTGAAAAACCCTAGATTACTTTAAGCTATGTGAAGCCGAGCAGATGTGACTCTCACCTGGCTGACTTGGCTGACGCAACTGGCCTGGCTCAGGGTGCTGACCGCTCTCATGTAGCTCTGGTTCCTGGAGCGGAACTTCGGCGAGTTGTAGTTGGGAGATGGTTCCAGTGTGATGCTGGGATGGATTTCCCTAGAGGTCTGAAGATGGTAGCTTTGACTATGCAGTGAGACATGCAGTGAAGATGACAATGAAAGGAAGAGAAGGTAATAAAAAAGAAAGTGAATTATCTATCTATCTATCTATCTATCTATCTATCTATCTATCTATCTATCTGTCTATCTTATCATTTAATAACAACTAAGGATTACTACATAAAGGATCATGTAACAACTTTTACATTATTTATCTATTTCATTTACAGCCATCCTCTCTTTCTGATTCAATGCAAACTAAAAATGGCATTTCGATTGGCTGTGCTGAAGCATCCAATCAATACAGGAAAATTAAGCACAATGCAAATTAGAGGCTACTTAATGAGCCACTGTACCTGTGCAATACTCAATACTACCAAGAAAAAATACAACATCACATGACTCCCCAAAAGAGAAAGACAGAGGAAAGGAAAAAAAAAAAGAGTAATGCTATTTCACAAAAGTTACTCAAAATACCTTTAAAGAGGTTTTATAAAGAGTTATAAAATTAGTTTTGAGTTGTCTTTACCGAATAACTTGTATTTAATGACTTTTATTTTCTAAGCATGCATCAAAGTCTACACTACCTTTGCAAGTTTTGAGCAGCGAAGTGTGTGTCTGCTCATATTCACCTTAAATCTGCTGTGATATTGGTGAGGTATTTGACCATGTCCCGGCTTGACTTGTCCAAACGGTACGAGCTGTGAACAGAGGTGAAAGACTTTTAAGGGCTGAAAGAAGGATTGAATGACACACCAACAAGTTGATTAGAAAATCTAAATGGTGAAAGTAACAGTTAATAAAATAGTTTCAAACTCTGGTTGTGTCTGTCGGAGTTTGGGATTAGTTAAATAATCTTTCCCGCACAATTCACACTGTAGCTATTCCCCTCTAGGAATATAATCACACTTCCTCCCACTCTCTCTCAACTCCAATCTCCTGAGATCTGCAGAAATGTGCACACAAACACATTCTTGAACCCTCAATGTAGATCGTGGTGACATTTCTGCTGTGAGATTCTGCTGGGCAAGTAAGAAACAGACCACACAAGCAAAGCTCAAATGATTACCATTCAGCTATTGTTTAGTTGCTGGAGAGCCAACAGACAAAACCAAGGCTCATTCGAATCTGAGATCTTAGTAAGACAAGATGGTTGGAGTGCTTGCTGATGAAGTTACAGAGCGTGAAGAGACTCTTCAGGACGCAGGGACGGATTTGATGCTGCTGTTGGTGATGCTTGAGCTCTGAGCTCTGAAAATCAATACAATCAATGTGTCTCCCTCGGATTGCACGGTGTGAGTCCTTCTCTGCTGCTGCGGGGGACATTTCTAAGGCTCTGCCTCATGCTGTAACTACAACACAATCTGAACCTCCACAGTTAAACTGCAGAGGGCAGATGTTTAGCATGTGTAAGCTCATCTCTGCAGGGAGTTTCATTAGAGCTGTATCACGTATTAAGTTATTTTGAATCTTTTTAAAAAAGAAAAGGAAAACGATGCATTAATTTGCCAACACAATGAACTTTTCTCAATGTTCCCAGCAGGTTGTTAAAAATCTAAGCATATTACAAATATACTGGGAGATTGCAAAGGACTCTAAAGCAATTATGAGTGGGTGGCACTCATTTCATGGTGCCAATCGAGACCACAGCACTTTACAGTGCTGTACTGAACTGATGATCTTAACACTGATTGGTGATGAGCTCAGTGTATCTCTTCATTTTGCTGAGCTTCTGCTAGCTGTGTGTCGTCAGCACCCTCTTACAGTCTTCCTATATTCTCTGGGGATTTCCAACAGCGGGTCTCGGCCACGCAGAGATAAATGATGCTGTTTTAAGTGATCAGCTTGCATGCACTCTAAAAGCTTAGCATGCTTTGATATGTTGTCACTGCATCATGACATCCCTTGCCCTGCCAAATCTGCACTGTTCCATCAGAATGTGCTGCTGTTCTTTCCTTAGTGGAAAATGTAGCATTCGATCTGTTCCAAAACATAGTGAGCCAACCTCCAGCATTTTACTGTTTGTAAGACTGCAAAGTTGTTCTAAAAGGATTGGCTAAAGATATTGCAACATTTTATACCTTTTAAAATGGAAAAACAAAAACAAATTATATGCATGCAATTTTTATAATTAAAAACATAAATAAAATATATTGACAGACTCTATATATTTTTGGAGCTGTGGTGTGCTGACTTTTATTTATGTGTTTACTATAATTAATAACATAACAGAGACAATATTGGGTAAATATATATAGGGTACAACAGGGCTAAAGGCACACCGGAGTAAACCCCAAACCTCTTTTAAACCCCAAACCTCTTTTAAATTCTGGTCAGTACTTTTCTTTTGTACTTTTAGTACTTCTCAGTACTAACCGCTTTTGATTTTGTCTTTAATTTGGCTGATTCTTGACGCGAACGCTAACAGCAATGCAAAGTTGATTGTGCGCTAATTTGCTCTAATATTTGATGTTTTTAAAAATGTTTTAAAAAGATTTATGTAACAAATGAGAAGTGATAAAAAATATTGTCTATATCTGTTTTTTTTTCTTCAGTTTTGTTCAAGGTAATTAAAGCAACAGTTTTTCTATAATGAAAGAATATGTAAAAGTATGGTATTTGGGGTAAAAGGCACCCCTGCTGTTGGGGCTATTAATATGATAATAAATAGCTGCCTGACGTTTCCTTTGGTTGACATAACATGGTAAGATTCAGATGGTAAATATATATCAAATTGGGTGTTCACCTTAGAGATAATCACCATATTTATAATGAAATCATCGTATTTAAAAATATGATATCAATCATTTCATGTGAATAAAATATCATCTGTATTTTCTACTACTGTAAAGCTTTATTAAATTATTGAGAGAATGCTTTCAGAATCTTTTTTTTTGAATAATTTTGTTTCTGTATTATTTAAAATGAACTTACTTTAATGACAATATATTTTTTGTACAAAAATGAATGATTTAATTTATCAAAATAAACCAAAAATAGTACAAAGCTAAAGTGATTGTTTTGAACAAGTATTAACTTAGACATTATTAATGCTAAAGCTGGATTTTCTTTGTCACTTGATCCTTCAGAAATTATTCTAATATTCTGAATAAGTGCTCAAAAACATTTTTTATTATTAATGTTGAAAACAGTTGTGCTGCCTAATATTTTGTGAACAAATTAAATTAAGGGTTCTTTGATGAACAGAAAGTTCAGGAAAAACAGCATTTTTTACAAACATAATTTTTCAAGTAAGAATGCAAAAGTCTTTACTGTCCCTTCTGAGCAATGTAATATGGCCTTGTTGAATAAAACTATTAATATCTTTAAGTGCAAGGTTTTGAAACAGAGACATTTGCTGCTTCCGAAAGCTTAGGCGGCTGATTTGTTGCCTTGCTGCTTTAATCAGGCATGACTATGAAGGCAGCGTTTGCGCATGAAGATACTTCACAAAACTGATTTCAGACAAACTTCAGAGGCAGTGTAAAGTTTTAATGATCTACAACAAAATAGAGAGAGCTTTGGTGATAACTAAGCAAATATTTAATAACTATAACTATAACAAATATAGGTAAAAAAATTACATTTTGTGCAAATGTACAACAAACTGACCACCACCCGCATATTGTCAGATGCCATATTTATTTTTTAGCTGAACTGTCACAGGATTGAATGCTCAGGATTGTGGGATATCAAAGGCAGCAAATGATTCATCTATGCTGTTTTCAAAAATCCATTAGATAAAGGTATCTCAGTAGACAGGATACCTTGAGTAGAGCGATCACTGGATTCAGACCTGCCTTATTGCCGTCCTACCTCTGTATTCGGACGCAGCCATTGAGTTTTCAGCGTATCAGTAATCTACAATCAGTAAGGGCAATCAGAAATGCTTAAGCATGCATCACACAAGATGGAAGATCAACAAGAGCATATTTAGGCAGATTGCTGGCCTACAACATCATCCTGCACATGTTGTTTGGAGCTGATCAGATGGCCTGTTGAATCTTAAGCTTGTCTTCTCAAGTTTGATTTTCATAACAGAAAGCAACAGTGGGTGACTCATTTCCTCTAGATTCAATAGCTCGGTTTGAATAGACAAAAAGTGCCAGAACACGGCCCAACATTTAGTTTGTTTGTGCAGAATCATTTCTTGAGTGACTGCTGAGACGTGGATCAAAGGATCTCCAAAGGAATGAGCATTAATTTTAGATCACAGTGAACTCACACTAAACTAACAGAATGAGAGTTTAACAAAATGATATCACAGTGGTCTCATATGGTGAGCTCACAGCATGAGTGCACTGTGAACTCACATTGTGATCACAGTATGAGTGTATCCCGTAAGTTCACAGTTTGAGCACATAGTGAGTGGGCTGTGACCTCACATTGTGACCACATCAGTATCCTGGGAACTCATGGTGAGATCACTGTGAGATTAAATGGTTGACTAGGTTGGCTTTCCGCTGCGCATGAAGAAAGTTTTACGGATAAATATATTCTTCTTGGTAGAGATTACATTTCAACACGTTTAAACATAAATCAGTCACGTACTTAAAGTCCCCCTGTGGTAAAAATCCAGCTTTTAATGTTGTTTATATGTCTATGTGGTGTTTTAAATAAGCTTTAAGACAAACCATGTGCAAATTCATGTCAACACCATTGCTGAGTATTTTCTCCACTGCAGAACCAAAGACAGTCTCAAAAACACAGTTTTGAAATCGCTGGTGTTTCTGACTTCACAAACTACCTTGTAACCAATCAGGTCAACGTGTGATCGTCAATGAGTGGATCTCTGAGCTGGTGCGAGTGAGTGGAGGCGGGGCTAATTTGCATATCCATAGAACCGCGTATACTAAATGAGGCAAGGGTGTAGAGTTACATTCAAGCTATTTTAAGGCATGAAATATCCTATCCATAAATTTCCTTTTCAAGGAAAAAACTTTTGTAAACTTTTTGTAATTTTGACGATCAAAGATGAGTTTTAAGGGATAAAATTATTGGGGGACTTTAAGACAGATTTTAACACTTTTTATACTTAGATCTAATCATCTTACCCATAAAGATATTAATTGCTTCTTTTCTTAAAATGGCAACAAAAAACAGCTCTCTGGAGAATGAATGAGGTCTACTTTTATTAAAGGGACTGTGAAATTCTTAAAAGTAGCCAGTGCTAATAATTTCTTACCTGAATGTGACGCTAACTTACAGTGTAGCTAGAAATAATGGGACACATCTTTATGTGGAATCCCTGCCGCCTTACAATCTTAATACTGTATAAATATACTTTTTCATAATACATGATGAATGCACTGTTCCATGCACCTACTCAAGGGAAGAGCTCATTTGATGTGCTACACTCTCTTTCATTAGATGTACTTTGAGAGAGGCAGTCTTGCCAAATTTATAACATCATGTTTCAGAGCTCTGCATAATGGTGTACAGCCCCTGTAATACAGAGCAGAAAATAATCCTCACGTCTGGGGGAGAACAAAGGCACCAGGTGGTATTGTGCGAGAGAGCGAGTGCAGTGTAACAGGAATATCCCAAATTCAATGCTGGCAGAAAATGGTACAATATCTGGAATTTTTACAAAAACTAGGATAAAAATATTCAAAACTTTAACTTCTTTGTGTGCTTGAAATGTATACACGTGAAACAAAATGAATGTGACTTTTTTTGTTAGCAGATATTACTGAAAGTTTAGCTTATTTATGATGTATATTTAGCATCTAGCATTCAATATTCAGTGCCTGACATGACCAGCAGACTGTAGAAGGCTCTTGCCTTAGTCAGAGATGTCTGACTCACACTTGCTTTCTATAATAAACAGGATTGCTTTTTGATATGAAGAACGCAGATGCAGAGAGTTCAGTTGCAGCAGGTGTCAGTGTGTACTGAATCACTTTCAGCAGCTTATATGATTATATGCGTGTTTGTCATCTTAATTGCTTCAATTTTTCACTCAAATGTACCGGTATTGCTAGATGCCGGTTTCAAGAGGTAAACCAGCCTGTCCCGTTTTCATACCGAGAGAGTCTATAATGTTCAATCTGTGATGTGACTGCAAATCTTTCATGATGGCTCATAAAAACTCATTTGCATATTCAACAAAAAGGATCTCACATGTCGCAGAATGTGGGCCTCTGTGATTGGGGATAAATAACTGGTTAATGATTGCATGCCTGTTTTCTGCTTTATGACTTTGTGCATTAATCACTCTAATCTCTGATTAGATGGGCTTTCTAATGAGATTCATGGGCTGATCAAAGTTCCTACCTCTGGTCTGAAAGTTGTCTCTGCAGCACGGATTTGACGAGCGCGTCGGGTCGCACGCTTTTCTGAGGGGAGTTTTTAGGGCTGCCGTCAGAGTCTCCGCTGTCCTGATCGCCCATGGCTTTAACATAACTGCTGCTCCGCATCCTTCTGCATGGGATCTCCTCATCTCTCCCTCCCCATTCATCCTGAGGGACCTGTGCGTACACACATACTGTTTTCATATGACAGATATATAATTATAAGTTATTAAAGCATAGACACACCTACCCCACATACATATATATTGTCACAAAATACTGCATGTTGGACAGAAGGATAAGAAAGATAGAGTTGTTAGAAAATCTGTTCCCTAGTACCTCTGTTCACCTACTATTTGTAAAGAAAAAAAAACCTTTTTGTTTTTGACCCTTTTCTGTCAAGGCTCAGGTTTGATCGCTCTTTTTGTTCTCTTTTCTCAGCACTCAGCTGATCGCATTCTGCAATTAGCCTGTTTGCCTCCTGGAAATCTCTGGTCTTGGACAGTTCTCCTGGTTTTGACCATCTGACCTGGTTCTGGTTTTGGAGTCTGGGTTATCAGTACACTGCTGGCCTGCTTGGACTGTCTTGCCATTCTGATTATCAGCCTGATCTAAACTGTGAGCTTGGATAGGCCTCTTGTTTGATCTCTCTGTTCGTCTGACCTCGACTCTCGCCTCACGATTGGATAATATATATGCTGGTGGACTGATCTGGATTTCGACCCCAGCCTGTTTGACTTTCCCTTTGCCCACAGCCCAGAGTTGGTTCTGAGAACTTTAAGTGAAAATGGAGCACCTTAAAAAGTAGATATGTCTGTTTACGAAGCAGTCAGCAAGACCAAGAAAATAAGAACAGCGTATGCAGTAAACGGCCGGATGCTCATTAAAACAGAGTCCAACACAATTCATTGCCAACACCGCTAACATGGTGACATTGTCACGACTGTTATCCATCACCTATACTGGCTGACATTTAATTCTTGGCACTTTCCCCAACAACATCTTCACAGAAACCACTTATCACAGACTAACTTTACATGTGGACAGTGACTGAGTAATATTACCATGTTGTCATGATCTCTCTTCTTGTGAATGGACAATGTCTCATTGAGATCTGATAAGTGACTGAACGATCACATGTCAGAAACAAGGCACTGACATATTTATGATGTGTCATTCTTTCACACTAGCAGAGAACAATTTTGTCACCTAGCAACCGTTCTCATCCTCATAACCTTCATAACACTACTTTACATTAGTACTCTGAAAACATCCTCTCAGACCAACACATCTCCACATTTGTTCCACACTCCTGTTGTTCAAAACTCTTTTTTCAGTGGAACATAAAAGGAGGATCTGGAAGTACTGTGCTGGTCACTCTTTTCCATGTCACTACATTGAACAGAGAACAGAGATTTCAAAGCTTTCAAAAGGAACCCCAAAATCACCATAAAAGTGATCCATATGACATTCCAAGTAATTCTATAGGTTTGAATAAAAAGCCATCTTAAATTTAATTTGCTATTCAATGAAGATCTTCTTGGAACATTCATAAAAGTTCAAACAATTTATTCTTCTTACACTACTATTCAAAAGTTTGGGGTAAGATTTAAAAAAAAAAAAAAAAAAAAAAAAAAAATACTTGTGACAAGCAGGGCAGGTAGCGTGACTGATAATGAGCGTCACCTGCGCGCCGCACCTGCCTTGTATCTCTCACAGAGGAGCTACGGAAGCATAAAAGGAGGACCGTTGACAGTGAAGGACGAAAGAGGACCAGGCCTGGACTTTACATTACGTTTTGTTAATGTGTGTGCAGCAGTCGTCCGTGAAATGTAACTATGTGAAATGTTCGCCGGTTCCCACCTCCTTCTTCCCTTATCAACATACCTTTTTACAATACTTTTTTTTAGGTGCTGTTCTTTTGAACTTTCTATTCATCAAATAATCCTAAACTGTTTACAACATTAATAATAAGAAGAAATGTTTCTTGAGCAACATATATATAACAATATATACAGTGAGGAAAATAAGTATTTGAACACCCTGCTATTTTGCAAGTTCTCCCACTTAGAAATCATGGAGGGGTCTGAAATGGTCATCGTAGGTGCATGTCCACTGTGAGAGACATAATCAAAAAAAAAAAATTCCAGAAATCACAATGTATGATTTTTTAACTTTATTTGAATGATACAGCTGCAAATAAGTATTTGAACACCTGAGAAAATCAATGTTAATATTTGTTTCAGTAGCCTTTGTTTGCAATTACAGAGGTCAAACGTTTCCTGTAGTTTTTCACCAGGTTTGCACACACTGCAGGAGGGATTTTGGCCCACTCCTCCACACAGATCTTCTCTAGATCAGTCAGGTTTCTGGGCTGTCGCTGAGAAACACGGAGTTTGAGCTCCCTCCAAAGATTCTCTATTGGGTTTAGGTCTGGAGACTGGCTAGGCCACGCCAGAACCTTGATATGCTTCTTACAGAGCCACTCCTTGGTTATCCTGGCTGTGTGCTTCGGGTCATTGTCATGTTGGAAGACCCAGCCTCGACCCATCTTCAATGCTCTAACTGAGGGAAGGAGGTTGTTCTCCAAAATCTCGCAATACATGGCCCCGGTCATCCTCTCCTTAATACAGTGCAGTCGCCCTGTCCCATTTGCAGAAAAACACCCCCAAAGCATGATGCATTGCTACCACCCCCATGCTTCACAGTAGGGATGGTGTTCTTGGGATGGTACTCATCATTCTTCTTCCTCCAAACACGTTTAGTGGAATTATTACCAAAAAGTTCTATTTTGGTCTCATCTGACCACATGACTTTCTCCCATGACTCCTCTGGATCATCCAAATGGTCATTGGCAAACTTAAGACGGGCCTTGACATGTGCTGGTTTAAGCAGGGGAACCTTCCGTGCCATGCATGATTTCAAACCATGACGTCTTAGTGTATTACCAACAGTAACCTTGGAAACGGTGGTCCCAGCTCTTTTCAGGTCATTGACCAGCTCCTCCCGTGTAGTTCTGGGCTGATTTCTCACCTTTCTTAGGATCATTGAGACCCCACGAGGTGAGATCTTGCATGGAGCCCCAGTCCGAGGGAGATTGACAGTCATATTTAGCTTCTTCCATTTTCTAATGATTGCTCCAACAGTGAACCTTTTTTCACCACGCTGCTTGGCAATTTCCCCGTAGCCCTTTCCAGCCTTGTGGAGGTGTACAATTTTGTCTCTAGTGTCTTTGGACAGCTCTTTGGTCTTGGCCATGTTAGTAGTTGGATTCTTACTGATTGTATGGGGTGGACAGGTGTCTTTATGCAGCTAACGACCTCAAACAGTTGCATCTAATTTAGGATAATAAATGGAGTGGAGGTGGACATTTTAAAGGCAGACTAACAGGTCTTTGAGGGTCAGAATTCTAGCTGATAGAGAGGTGTTCAAATACTTATTTGCAGCTGTATCATACAAATAAATAGTTAAAAAATCATATATTTTGATTTCTTTTTAGATTTTTTTTTTTTAGATTATGTCTCTCACAGTGGACATGCACCTACGATGACAATTTGAGACCCCTCCATGATTTCCAAGTGGGAGAACTTGCAAAATAGCAGGGTGTTCAAATACTTATTTTCCTCACTGTATATTCAGATAGAAAACAGTTATTTTAAATTGTTATAATACTGTATTTCACAATATTACTGTTTTTACTGTATACAATCAAATAAATGCAGCATAAGAGTCTTTCAAAAACATTAAAAAACAGTTTACTGAATCACTGATCTGGTCACAGTGGTTAACAGCTCACTGGAGGTGATGATTATTATCGACTTAAATTTTGGTCGACAAGTAGCCTGGGTTTCCCCATACTGCCTTGCTCGCAGCGCGATTTCATTTCATCTCAATGAGATGTGGTCTGACGTTAGCCAGGCTAGTCGACAAGCACAATTCTTAAAAATGTTCTTTCTACTACAGAAAGAAAGTCAAACAAGTTTGGAATGACATGAGGGTGAGTAAATGACAATTATAGATATATATTTTTTTTAAATAATTATTTTAACATAAAAAAAAATAGTGCTTCAAAGTACACAATTGTTAGTGAATGCAACACATTTCATTAAGGATTTGAATCAAGTGAACCACAGTATACAGTTGTAATCAAAATCATTCAACCCCCATTGCAAATCAGGTTTATTGGCAAAATTTACAGACTTTCAGCTGTTTGCAAAGAACAAATCAAAGTAGCTCAACACAACAAATGTTTAAAGAGGTTTCCCCAAATTCTATTGGAAATGCCCACTTTTAATGACTTCTGCAGTCTCAAAATTATTCAACCCCTTCATGGCAAGCATCTTTAGTACTTAGTAGAACACCCTTTTGTTGTTATGACCTGTTATGACTACTTCAATGAATCCATCTTGCCTTCCACATACTGCAGGTTTCCAGTGCCAGAGGATGCAAAGCAGCCACAGAGCATCACTGAGCACCACCATGCTTAACTGTAGACAGTGTTCTTTTCAGCATATGCTTCATTCTTCTTCCTCCAGACATACCACTGATCCATAGGGCCGAAACGTTCCAGTTTTGTTTCATCGCTCCACAGATCACAGAATCCCAAAACTTATGTGTATTATTTATATGATTTTGAGAAAATTGGAGCCAACTTTTCTTGTGTCAGCTCTTGGGTCAGTAGTGGTGCACGTCTTGGAGTTCTGACATGCGTTTAGTACGCGCCTTACTGTGTAAGCTGAAACCTCAGTGCCTGTTGCCACCAAGTCTTGCCGCAGGTCTTTTGCAGTCACTCAAGGGGTTTTCTGAACCTGCCTTCTCAGAAAACTGGTTGCAGCAGTTGATAGCTTCCTTTTCTACCCCGTCCAGGAAGTGTAACCACTGTTGCTTAAACTTTGAATTTGCAAACAATGCTTCCAACGTTGTCTCTAGGAACATTTAGTGCCTTTGCTATCTTTTTGTATCCTGTTCCTTGTTTCTGAAAGGCGATGATATCTTCTCTTAGCTTTTTGGACCATTCTTTTGACTTCTGGCCATATTTCTAACATGCAGTCAAACGTGACACTCAACAAACCTAGCCAGTTCAGATATTTCATGTGTTCTAGCTCAAGCACACCTGGTGCAATTAATGAAGCCCTTGATTAGTTGCATCAGGTGTGCCTGAGACAACACCTGTTTTGAGGATTTGTGCTGTTTTGAGGGCTGCAGAAGTCATTAAAAGTTGCATTTTCAGTTGAATTTGGGGAAACCACTTGAAACATTTGTTGTGTCAAGCTATTTCCATTCCTTTTGTTTGATTTGTTTATTGCAAACAGCTGAAAGTCTGAAAAATTTGCCAATAGAACTGATTTGCAATAGGGGTTGAATCATTTTGATTACAACTGTATGACATTTAAAATAAAACAGCTTTATTAACTCTGTGACTGTGTGTCCTTTTACCAAAACCTTTTGTTTATCAGCCAGCCTCTCGTCCTGGTCACAGGGGCACATTTCAATGGCCTTGTGGTCTTTAGCATTCTGCAAGAAGAATTATTCTGATCCAGGAGTCAATGAAAATTAGTAAATGTCACAGACACCCTTGTACACACACCCACACACATAATCCATAGAAGTCTATAGGTTAATTAAGTCTTGAAGGAGATTGATATTTTTAGACATTTAATTAACCAAAAACGCCAGAGGACAGACACAATCTGTGGTGTAAAACTCTTGATAAATCACTGAGATTTGAGTCCCGCTCCCCCAGTATGGATGGCCCGTATGACCAAGGCTGTAAACAGTGTGACATATAGGCTATGTCGCACGTGCCATGAAAAAATGCGATGAATAAATTTGCCACAGCAGCATGCGTGCGATACAGTTTTGCATGTATGTGAGACAGAGCCGTTTGTTGTGTGCTTGTTTGTGTGCACGATTAACCGAAATAGCGATTTGGCTTAGTGTTATCATGGAATTGCAAAGGCAGTGATTTTTGATTAAATATATGCACAGCGTGTTTCATGTTGAAGTGCAGTACTGGTCAGGGCAGATTGATTGGTTCATGTAAATGCTGCTCCTTCTCTACAAGTTTGTGTCACACATGCATTTGAAAAGCAACATGCACCAAACATCTTTCCAAACTTACACTTGTACAAAAACTGTTTTCCAACAAAAGATAAAATGTAACGACATGTTTTGACTGCAAACTCACTTCATGACATTGAGTGTTTGAAATAACTTCTGACATAATCTGACATGGCTGCATATCATAGAATGAGGCAAAAATTATATAATTTTATAGTACTCTTTACAGTGATGAAGTCTATGTTGATTAGCATTGCATTATAAATATACTTTATTCTTATGAAAATACCAGAGATGTCTAAAACAACACAGAAAAACCATATTGTTGCAACCGTATGTTTTTTGTCTTCATGTTTCATCAGTCAAAATGTCTCTATCTGCGTTTTATTCTGCTACAGCGATGTTTGGATGCCTTTGTCCATTTAAGGGGTTTCCTGAAACGTCATAAGTTTTATGACTTCTATGAGTCTCACTTGTGGACGCAAGGGCGTCCTTCGGCTACCAGTATGAAAGAAACAGACTGCTCACAATCACACCATCCCTATTTATAGAGAACAGGAGTTTTTTTTCTCTCAGTGGATACTTTCCTGTCAAAAATTAAGAAATTACTATCACAGATTTTTGTCATTATAATTTATAATAAAACAATAGACCTTTCTAATGAAGAGGCATTTCAAGTGCTCAACCAAAACGGATGGATGTATTTGTATTGTGATTATTGATATTGGCCAATAATATTGTTTACTTAATGTTAAGCAAGATGTGTTATGTTCCTGCAGACAGTATGCTATTTTTGGCAAATAAAATGTCTGTCTGAAGATATTTCTTGTTAAGTTTTGTATTTGTTGTGCCCTGTATGGAACATTGTCCTTTGTCACTCACATGCCTGTTCATTGCTTTCAGAGATGGTAATAAACATTTTATAATTGTGCTACAATTGTGTGGCCTGTGCTACAAAACTTTTTCTGTAGCACCAATGCTATATAGACCTGCGTATGACTTGTACCATGTGACAGGAAAAATGTAGTTTTTATTATTAATGCTATTATTATATAATTTTAAGATATTGCTACACTGAAACCAGATGACTTCATTTGTTTAAGATTAAGATTATGAATTTGTTATGATTAAACTAATAATTATTCTTCTTAATATATATCAAGACCCGAATAAAAAGATTAAGTTTCACTTGTAAAGTACTTAATTTACTGGATTACATAAATACTAAATACTACTGAATTTCCAGGAAAAAACAGCATATTATAATTTTTTTGTAATTATTTGAAGATACTCCAGTATATATACTACTGTGGTCAGTAAGATTTAAAAAAAAAAAAAAATTATACTTTTAGTCAGCAAGGACACACCAAAAGAAAAAAGTAAAGTCATTTAAATTGTAAAAAAAAAAAAAAAAAAATCAAATGTTTTTTTTTCTCCAATCAAATAAATGTTTCTTGAACAACAAAGCAGCATAAATTATTAAAATGATATGAAAGATCATGTGACACTGAAGACTGGAGTAGTTCAGCTTTGCCATCACAGGAATAAATTACATTTTAAATTATATTTAAATAGAAAACAGATGATCACATTTTTTACCAAATAAAAGCAGCATAATAAACTTATTTCAAAAACATAAAAAAAATGACTGACCACAAACTCATACTCAAACTACAATAATATTTCCCTTATAAGACATTTAAATCACAAAATACAAAATATTGCAGTGGTGAAACAACATAATTAAATTCAGAGAAGCACTGAATGTTAATGCATGGGATTGAATTCCTTTTTTTGCTCTAATTCAGTTTAAGCCATTTCAACAAGTTCAATATTAAAGCTAATTTACGTGTTTGTTTTTTGAACAAGTGTATCTGATTATCTTGTCTGAAAGATCAAACACGTTTAAGCTCATTTAGGGGACAAACAGCAACACAAATAGCATCTGCTGTCACCAACATTCCCTAACCCATCTACACACACACACACACACACACACACACACAAACACACTCCAGCTTTTCCTGACCTCTTTAGTTGTCTGACTCTCACAATTTATTGAGTTGTTGTCGAGACAAAGTCTCTTTGAGTCTCTCTCTCTGTGTGTGTGTGTGTGTGTGTGTGTGTGTGTGTGTGTGTGTGTGTGTGTGTGTTTAAGGGTTGCTGTTTGGCTCCTTGCTGGCTTGTAAACAGCCTTATTAATTGCTTATTAGATTCACCTCTACTGACCTATCAGAAAATCTATTAAAATACAATCCTCTCTTTTTTAGAGGCAGTTGAAGAATACAGAGAGTGAAGGAACAAGGTGGAATCATAATGAGAAGAGTAATATGTGTCAAAGTTTTAAAAGAGTTTGCGGTTAGACGCTGCAAGGCTTAGTTCAAATTTATGCGCAAATGCGAACTTCACGTCAGATTCATAGTTCATGCAAGCAAACGGCAAGCACGGACATTATGTATGCTCAGATAAAGGTGTATTCTTGTCACAAAGGACTTGAAAGGTCGTAAGGAGGATTCAAAGACTTTTTCCCTTTCTCGCAGCATGCAGCCAACGAGTTTTCACAGTGAATTTGGAGAAAAGTCATAAATCATATTCCAGAGGGGCCAGTGTCACCCCTCTAGACACGCCCCTTATGTTATTATGAGCAATTTCAATGTTTTACATAATTTACAATGTTTCCACATACAGGAATACAATCAAAAATTACATGTGAAAAACCATGTCAGAATTATTGTTGTTTCAAGTTAGTTCTTTATATTCAAGATATGATGTAGGCTATTGTGCACTGCTGCAATTTATATAAAAACACATTATCATTGTGAATGCTTATTTTAGTAGGAACGACTTTTTTTTTTACAAGCAATCCATCTAATTTGTGGTTTTCAAAAGTTATTGCCAGTTACACAGCCAAACAACAATGTTAAGGAATCCAGAATTAGAAACACTTACTAGCAACCAATATTACAGCAACTTGAATATTAATATAATATTAATAATATATTATTAATATAATAATATAAAAGTTTGAAGTCAGTAAGATTTTTTCATGTTTTTGAAAGAAGTCTTTATTTGATAAAAAAAAAACTGTAAAAACAGTAATATTGTGAAATATTATTACAATTTAAAATAACTTATATCTTATTGCTATCAATGTTGAAAACAGTTGTGCTAATTAACAAAAATGTGAATTAAGAGTATGCAGTATATATGAATGGGTCATTATTTATTAGGATGCAGAGCTAAGGATATCACCATGGTGGTAGCTGATATCACCATAAAAGTCATACTGAAATATTTAAAATGAACACAACTGACAGTGAAATCTGTTGCTAGGCTTACATGCATTTTAATAATCCGTTTGTAATCCGACTGAGAGTTCATAGGGAATGAAAAGCCTTAATGTAAACACCTCATTAGGGAATAATCCGATTCTGATTAAGCTTGAAAGAGGTGGTGCAGATCTGTCAGCAAATGATCTAAGGAAAAACACTTTTTCAACCAACAATAATCAAGCAACTTCATTTTTTAAAGATATTTGATATAAATATAAATAGGATGTTAGTTAGTTACATTCAAAATCTACGTGAACCCACTTAATTTTAGGGGCCAGTGTGAATGTTCATAACATTCAAACAGAGCGCAACTGGAACTGCTATCCATCGATGATTCTGTCCACAATGAACTGCTGTCCTCCTCATAAAATGATTGATGATTTATGTAAGAAGTGTTGAAACGTGGAGGAAACCCTTGCCAAAAGTCATCTCATAAGCAATTTAGTATTGATTTTTATCCAAATCACAATCTCAGCTAATGATTGAATCTACTCACGACATGCAATCCATTATGAACACACACCAAAAATAGCTGCTTTATTGCTATCATTCGGCTGGCAGTGTTCAGGACACGGGGCTATCAGAGTGAAGGGGCGAACGTCCCTCCTGGAGAGTTTGCGTCACAGCTGGCTGCATCGATAACAGCAGCCAAAAATAGCACCAGCGTGATAGACGGTGCAGGCTATTTTTGTTGGGGTCGAGAGAAACTATTAAACGCCTGACCCAGAGATGCATCACAGTCATTGACTGCTGGATGGTTTCTGTCCCCTTTCTGCAGGCTGATGTTTAATCCATTTCGGCATATTTGAAATACAAACACACTTAAGCTAATTGGTGTGCTAAGAAAGACAGATGGGAAGAGTTGTTTTCATCCCTCAGTGAAAGTCCACATTTTTGCCACAGATGCATTTGAGCTGAAATTAGAATTAGGAGTGAATACTGATGAAAACCAATTAGCTTTTTTGAAAAATGAATGATGAAAGTTTTCCACTTTTGCTAAAAGAAAAATGTGTCTTTTGTAAGTTTTGAGCATTTAGCATATTGTGTGACCTGTAAAGGTACAATTTTGTCTTTATATGAAGGTTGCTGTCAATAAATCAACCATCTCCATAACAAGCTTAACCAAAATGGTATTGACAAATTGGATTTAGACATATGGACACAAGAAGTATATCCAGATGAAGGGTGGGCACAATTTCTGCACACTAATCAACAGACTTTCTGTTTTTTACCATCACAACTTACACAACTATTAACCTCACTGACCAATGAAAGTATCAGCATAAAAGTAGCAGATTCACTTCAGGATAATATCAGGCACATTAATCTTCTGTCACTGCCATTGTTGACCAAAAAAAAAAAAAAAAAAAATTGCATAGGATATAGACTCAGAGTTGTCTAAGTTTACTCAATGGGACCTGAATTACATCCCCACAAGCCTCCAAAACGTAAAACTAAAAATATTGATTTAGGTTCTTTCTGGGAACTCTGGATTCTTTCTTTCCCTGAGGAAACACTCAGATCCATCCATTCATTAATTATCTCAATGGGGCCATAAGCCTCACTGCTTCTGCTGTGCTATTGCATAAGTCCAGGACTGGTAGATTCTGCTGTGTCAGCAGATGTTTACTGAGGATTTTTCATTGTTCCTGCTGATCTAACTGCTTGAGACAGACTACTCAAACACTAACTAGTTCTGACAGACCAGCATATGTTGTGTTTTGGATGCTGGTCTCTCAACCTGGTTACATAAATCTACATCGGTCAACTATCTTCACCAGCTAAAGGCAAATGCTGGTCTACAAGATAAACCACCACTAGCAAGCACAGACTAACTGAACAGCATGGAAATTCATCCTGTTTAAGTGTTTGCAAAGACTTTTTGATGACTTTTCACAGTCTTTTTAAAGGTTGCATATATGCAGTCCAATAATCAATCTTAACTATATTAGACTACAATACTAAACAGTTTGAAAACACACTGTTATTAATTCATTAATATTTCGAATTTAAGAATACTATTGATAAAATTCAATCATTAAAAAATAAAAATAAAAAATCACTCATTAGATTAATTTCAGACTCTGAATTATACTGGTTGTTCGGTATGTTTTAAACTCACTAAAAAGAACTCATTAGAATCATTAGTTCAGAAATCAGACTACACTGGTTGTGCTGTATGTTTTTGATCCACTAAAAGGAACTGGCACATATAAGAATCATTTGTTAAGGAATCCAATATTTTGGACAGTAGATTCAGAAGGGGTGCTGCTGAATAAGAAGTGCAGGAGACTATTCTGTCAGCTTTGGCAGAACATGGCATGAATTTGGCATGTGCGAGAACCATTAACACAATCAAGTCCGGCATACAACACCAGACAAAAAGACTGTCATTTCAAATTGATTTAAAATTACAAGGTCAAAAAAATTATCATCATGCATGAATTAATCGTTCACAATTAGGTCAATGTCATGAGTTTAGAAAATAGGGTGAATTTTCATTTTACTGTCAACTTAAAAAAAATGGAACCAGTTCTGAATAAGAATAAAGCATTATCCTAATTAAAGTGAGGCTGAAACAAGTCAAATTCTAACATGAGACGAATTAACTACTAAAGCATAATCACTGTCCTCTTTAAAGGTACACTGTGTAGTTTAAGTATTTTATTAGCTAAAATCAATGTCTTTATTCATAAATATGTCCTCATTGGTGTAAAATTACCTGACTTATCTGACTTATCCTCGTAAGTGAAGAATTTCTTATCTTTATTTACATGGGATGGGTAAGTCCATGGAGGCTTCCATGTCATTCCGCCATCTTGAAAAACTATAATAGCAGAGAGGGACAAAAAGCACTAGCCTACCTCAACACATTTTCATTCAGAGCCAGCGTGACTGAAACCAGCTGAAACAGACCAGGAGATCAGTGAGAGGCGCTTGTCACTGCCCCGGCAAATTTGAAAGGCTGCACTGCACGGTACTTTATAATGCAGGACCATAGTTATTTTGAGCCACAGGAGAAGGAATCCTCGTCGCCAAAAAAGCAAAAAATGTAATTTAAAAGGAAATGTGACCGGCGAATTAAAAAAACAAGGGTAAATATCGGGATAGCTTTTCCCAGGTGGAAAGAGCTAATGAAGGAGAAAGACTTTGAAAGGGACGCTGAAGTTGCCTGCTTTCTTCTCGACAGGTAAGTCAATGTTACGGTCTAAATTACAAGCTTTTTTTCATTGCTTGGTTGTGTAATTCATTATATAGGCAGCATAACAGTAGAACATGTATAGTTAAACTCGATGAAGTGCTATTGGAAGATATGTTGTCATAGCTTCTTGGTACATAACGGCTACCGTAGTTGTAACACACATTTGAAAAAGCGAGGCGCTAGAGAGCACTATTCGTTTGAATGCAAAATACAATTTCACCGCTAGATGGGAGAAATTCCTACACAGTGTATCTTTAAAGTAGATCTAGTACTATTAAAACAGCATGGGCATGTACTAAAACACAATAATGGACAAGCAATTTCCAGAAGTATTCGCATAGTAGCTGTACTCTACTGTGACAGATATGTGATTCATTTAAGCAATTTTGGAAACGGATTGCATTTTGCTACAATGCTAACCTGTGACAATCCAGCATCCATACATAGGATAAACAGGCCTAATTGAACAAATGAACTAGAAAACAACAAGAAGCTATTTACAGTGGTCTGACAGCACCATGAATAATGAATCCCGACGAAATGTGATGCATTCGGAAAATCACGCATTTGCACAGAAAGATCAATGCTAATCAATATGACTCATTGTTTGCAATAATTCTGTACATAAACAACAGGAACAAACTGGTCTATTCAGAGTGAAAAGACCAATAAATCTGCCTCTCAATTTAGCACATTAGCACCTCACAACAACAACAACAACAACACCACACACACACACACACACACACACACACACACACACACACGCACACTTCAATCAGGCTATATTCTCCATCAGCGAAAACAAACATATTCCCATCTATGTAACAACCCTTTCAGTGGACTATTACTTTTGACTCTGCTGGGAACCCTCTGAATGCTAAACAACAATCTACAGGCACCAATAAGCCATGGATCAGAAAGCAGCCACACAGAGGTTTGTTTTAAAAACGAACAGCATTACTCCCCACACAGATGCAAACACTGAAACTGATCTTAGAGCAGTGGTTCTCATACTCCAAGGGGCCCCCATTGTTCACTTCAATATTCAAATGCTTCTTCCAGATGTTTCCATGATTCTTCTAGGTGTTTATAATTTTTTTCTGAATAAAAATTAAGGACACATTTTTTTTAATCACAATATAAAATATGTTTGTACTTGGCAAAAAGGTATGCTCATAAATAAAAATGGCCATGGAGATGTTATTAATGCATGACTTTTCTAGGTTTAGAATCACTCTTTTATAATTAGGCTACCTCATTCAGTAGTATATCCAGGGTTTTCTAGATTTTGGGAATCCTGGTTCTTCAAGGAAAAAAAAGTTTTTGTGGAGGTGAATTTAAAATAAGAAATTCCTTGCGTTTTAGTTGTTGTAGTTTACTTAAATTTAAATGTATTGAGGCGCCCTTGGAAGTTTGCTGAGGTCCCATGGTTGAGAACCACTGTCCTCACCAGCAGTCACATCTTCATGTAAGAGATCTCACCTGCAAATAATGACAAGGCCTCATGGAGGACTTCAGATCTTGAGGCATGGTCGGTTTCTCTAAGTTCAGGGAAGATTTGCGATAGGCTTCTTTAGCCTGGCTGACGGTTAGCGTCGACCAAGAACTGCGCTTCATAAATTTGCCCTCCGGGGCCATAGCGATACTCTCGCATGCCGAACATTTTACATCGTTGTTGCTTTTGGAGGTCTTGAGAGAAAGGTCACCAAAGTGCCCATGGTCTGGGTAACAGTGAGTAATATGATCTCCGTGGTGCCGACTCATGATGCTGGGAGTCCGGTAGGTGCTGTCGCTGTCCAAGTTGTCATCAGAACTCCACCAGCCAGCTATCCCTGAGCGTTGCTTGGAGTCTGACTTGCGTTCCTTGCTCTTACTCCGTTTGCTGTGTTTGTGATTTCCATGGTGATGTCCGTGATGGTGGTGGTGGTGATGTCCGCTGTCTGAGCGAGAGTCTCCCTTGGTGCCATTCATCTTAGAAGACCCCTCGAGTGAGTGGGATTTGGTGAAGAGCTTCTGGACGGAGTGCACCAGGTGGCGGATGCGCCCAGGACTCTCGTTGCGCTGCTCGCTGCTCGTGGTGGTGGCGGACGTGCGCTGGTACTGCAGCGTGTGGAAACCGTCTCTATGAATCGGCAGCTGCTTCTCAAATTGGTCGAGGAGGTTCGCGGGAATACGGTTCATCTTCCCGGACCCGCCGCCCCCACCGCCGCCAACACTGACACCGACCCCTCCACCGCCGTTGCCACCGTGAGAAGTGGAGCCGTCATCCCGCGAGCCGTCGTGGTGTGAACTGTAGTGCATTCTGGGAAAGGTGCTGCTGGAAACGTGGTCAGATGCCATGGAAACGGGCATCACCATGCACTCTGAGTGGATGGAGCTGCGGGGCGAGCAGCGGTGCGGATCCAGAGGGAAGCTCTCGGTCGGACTGAGCAGGTAGGGAGAGCGAGGGTCGGGGCCGACATGCTGCAAGTGATCAAGGGACTGATCGCAGTCTGGCAGCCCACAGGTGTGTCCTGATGTGAAGGTGAGCTGAGGACGGCCGCTTGATAAACCTTTCATATTCCTAGGAGGGGAGGGGTAGCTGTCTTCATCGAAGTACGGCGGTGGAGACCATGAATCTAGCTGATCTATGAAAGACAAAGAGAGGAACAGATAAGAGAGAGTGAGTGAGTGTGGCATTCAGCATCAGTTTAGAACTTGTTCAACCTTTCTGCAAACTAAATTCTGGGACGTTTCCCCATGGGTGTGTAGGAAGCACTAATAGATGTTTGCAAAACAGTGTGGTGGGATTCAAACAAGCTGATAACTAAATCATTGCGTTTTCCTGAATTCAAGAGATCCTCTTGAACCTCTGTACAGTCATGGAAAACCCAACACTTTAATGAATGGAATGAAATCAAGTTGTCTGGACAAAAGCACGTCCCATAGCCCTCCGCCGATCCTCCCCATCTGGTCCTGCCAGGCCTTACAAGGACAGAGTTGCAAGCCTTGCCATTTATCCAATGCAAAGTAAAATAATAGCCTATCATTTCAGAACCGCTGGGCCATCCGTCAAAGCCGGCTCCGGAGAGAGAGGGAGCACTTTGAGGTGCTTCAGCGGTTGTCCTTGAGAGACATTGCTCAGAGATTAAAACCACATTCACTGTGATCTTTCATCACAGTCACATATGGGCAGCTTGCCGCTATCTTCATCAGAGCTAAGGCTCAGAGATGCTGTTTTTCACATCCAGCCATTTGCCCTTTCTGACACGACTATTTCATGCTGCTGGATCATATGTCATTTCACACAGGTGATTAATGGGAATTTTCATGTGGTGAAAATAGAGGGTAATGCATATTAAAATAAAGGTCATATTTCAATTGATGAAGAAAAAAATACTGTCACAGAACATGTCAGGTTTAATTAGTTTTACTTGTTAAATTCATTCTGTTTGAATCTCTGGGATATTCGTAACAATTTTAAAGTTTTATTTTGTATCAGAGTGAAAAAACATAATTTGGCAAATATTCACATTATGTGCAAGTATGCTTATGTAATGCATTTAACCTCCTATTTTATCTACATAGGTATTAAAGCTGTTTAAAAAACAAACAAAGCAAGCCAAATTATCCCTGGTAATGTTCTATTAAGTGTTACAAGCTGGTACAGACTTCTTGATGACCACAAGAGTCAAACATGGTAACATGGTAATCATGGTCAGTACATAGTTAGACAGAAGATTATTTCCCTTAATTTTTAGCGTTACATTCATGTGGGTTGTGCCATGGCCAACTGAATATTACTCACTTTATCTCAATAACTTCACTCACGCAACATAAATTAATCATTCTGTAGCTGATTATAAACTGAATTTCTACAATGGAATCGATAGCTGAAAGATTTCAGGGTCAGTACATGCCCAAGACAGCCGCAATATCAGCCAGTGCAACACAAAATTACTGAGTGTTCACTTACATCTCTCTTGAAACATCCATCGACAAGTCAAGGATACACTACCTTTTAAAAGTTTAAAGAAATAATACTTTTATTCAGCAAGAATGCTTTAAATTGGTCAAAAGTGACGTAAAAGACATTTATAATGATACAAAAAATTATATTCATCATATAATCCTGAAAAAAAAAAAACTTCCAACCCCAAACGTTTGAACAGTAGTGTATTTCTAACAAACACACAGACTCCAGAAAAGAAGAATGTACACATATCTGATTCACACTGGCAGCAAAGAACTGGGTCCAAGACAAAAGCAAAAACATCTTGGTGTGAATTTGGAAAGCAACCAATTCAAAAATTCTCCCTTGTGTTTAATTAGAGCACAAACAGAGTACTGACCCATAAGGAGATCTTTAGCTCAGGTCAGCACACACCATAATGATGCCCAAGTCCATCTTGATTGAAGAGGACCTGAAGGAGAATGTCAAGTTTGTTTATTCTGAGTGTGTGAAAGAATATTCTAGAGTGATAGCGAATCACAAAGAGGCACTTCATTAAAATTAAACTTTGTGAGAGGCTGAACAACACAGAGAATCACATTAAAGCAAAGCCAGAACAAACAGTTCTATTTGGATCAACATCTGTAAACACCAGCCAATACAGCCGCTTGATTACGTTCTTCCAAAGGTTAAAAGCAAAGAACCTTCAAGGAATCAGATTTGTTCATCAGAAAATCGAAGCAATGCGACTGTGTCCTTAACTCCCAGAAGGCTCTGTAATAAACCACACTGTTACATTTCTGAATCTGAGGGGATGGATAAAACTGACAGGACCAGAATGGTTCTGGTCTCACTGGAGATGTAATAGTCTTGCAGCAGCCTGTTGTTGGTTATTTCTCCTTCATCCAAATCCAACACAACTGCAGTGAAATATCTGGAGACAACAACAGAGAAGCACAGATTGCAGACTGAAATTAACAAAGCACAAAATCCATGCCAAAGGGAGTGAATCTCTCCAACAAAAAAGAAAAAAAAAACCTGCCTTGAACGCCTCGTTTGTAGTCCTGCTATTATTTCCATAATGTAGCTACAGTACGTCACCATGTAACCCATTTTGCATAATACATTACCGCCTATTGACTATTTACTGTAAAAAAAAATAATAGTTGAGATAACTTAAAAAAATAAGGCAACCTATTGCATTCAACTTTTTAAGTTATTTCTAACAAACTAATTTGCTCCAGTTAAAGTCAACTTTAAAACTTTTGTTCATGAAATGATTGATCTTAAAACTTCTTGTCAAGGCACCTAAAAATGTTTAGCAATGCATGCAGCTATAATCACTGTTTTTTCATCGGCGTGTTTTATTTTCAAGGTTAGCTACACAATATGAACATCATTTGCCTCTTAAACTAGAGGAATACATTTTACCCATTTCATTCTGCAGGCAAATAAATTGCATAAGTTGCAATAAGAAGCAAGCACATATAGCCTACCTCAACACACAAATCTCAAACATGGTGATGATCAAAAATTGTAATTCAGTAAAAATATGAACTCTGAACCATATGACAGCTAAATAAAGGTGTACTGTAGTTGTAAGGCTGTCGAGGAAATGCTGTTTTTGAAACACATCATTGCATGGACTTGGAATGTAAGAGAGGTACAGTATAAAATAAAAATATATATATTGTGAAATGTTGCACATGTGACGGTGGTTCGGATTTGGGCAAAACTGATGTAATAGTTAGCGTAGTTACAGTAGTATTTACAGTGCCTCCAGAGATAAAGGGCGTTACATATCCAATATATACAGTACCAGTCTAAAGTTTGGACACATTACTATTTTTAATGTTTTTGAAAGAAGTCTCTTATGCTCATCAAGCCTGCAGTTAAAAAAATAAAAATAAAAAAAAAACAGTAATATTATGAAATATTATTACAATTTAAAATAATGGTTCTCTTTTTTAATATACTTTAAAATGTAATTTATTTTTGTGATGCAAAGCTGAATTTTCATCAGCAAGTACTCCAGTCTTTGGTGTCTTATGATCCTTCAGAAATCATTCTAATATGCTGATTTGATACTCAGTTATTATCAATGATGGAAACAGTTGTGCTGTTTAATATATTTTTATGGAATACTTTTTTCAGGATTCATTGATGAGTAAAACGTTAACAGCATTTATTCATAAAAACAGCATTTATTCAAAATAAAAACATTTCTAACAATATAAATCGTTACCATCACCTTTTATCAATTTAACGCATCCTTGTTGAATTAAAGTACTAATTTCTTTAAAAAAAAATAGTTATTGTTCCCAAACTTTTGAACGGTAGTGTATATTGTTACAAAAGATTTCTATTCTAAATAAATACAGTTCTTTTTAACTTTTTATTCATCAAATAATCCTGAAAAAAGTATCTCAGGTTATAAAAAAAATATTAAGCAGCACAACTGTTTCCAACATTGATCATAAATCAGCATATTAGAATGATTTCTGAAGGATCATAAGACACCAAAGACTGGAGTACTTGCTGATGAAAATTCAGCTTTGCATCACAAAAATAAATTACATTTTAAAATATTAAAAAAAGAGAACCATTATTTTAAATTGTAATAATATTTCATAATATTACTGTTTTTTTGTTGTTTTTTGTTTTTTTTAACTGCAGGCTTGATGAGCATAAGAGACTTCTTTCAAAAACATTAAAAATAGTAATGTTTCCAAACTTTTGACTGGTACTGTATGCATATATAGTATGTGTTTGTATCTGTGTGTATTAATTGCCTGGTTAACTAAATGTAAATAATCTATAACAACCTACATCTACACATCTATTACAACAAAACACAGATTTAACTCTCACAAACTTAAAGAGCAACATAACAGTAAGTTACTTGGTTTACTGTAAGTCAAGTCACATATGACCAAAAGTAGACTGTTAATGCAGTAACCCTGAGTGAGTGAGCGGAGTTCTGACTCATCACTGACTTATTCGTGAACCAAGCTGACCGATTCGTTAAGAGGAACTGGCGCGAAAGATTCATTCATTCGTGAATCGGACTACAGGGGTCATGCTGCATGTTTGTTGCTTGGTGAGTAAGAACCAGTTCTCGATTTTCAATTGTATAAATGAAACAACAGGGTTGAAAACTTTGAAAATAAGGCCTTATTCTTGCAAATGTATTCTGATATGGGCCTTCCTGTGATGGCTGGAGAGGGCTCTTGATCTCAGTATGGGTTCAGAGGAGGTCATCAGAGGCTCTAGATGTTTGTGTGAGTGTTATGGCACTGCTCGCCGGTGCTCTACAGCCTCAAGCATTTCCTGTCACCTCATCTCATGATTTCAGTATTCTTACCCTGGACGGTCCCTGCTGAATAAATACGGCTTACTGCAGCATCCTGCTTACTAACAGCATGAGTGCAATCAGCCACAGGCGCCTTCGCATCTCTCCCTCTTTCTCTTTCTCTTGTCTCTCTGCAGGGGGCAGCAGGTAGATGCTTTATTTTGCTGACTCTGTCGCTACAGCAGCGCTAGTGAAGATAAATGATCCATCCACCACATTAACACTAGAGAAAGGACCTGATGGAACTGTTAAAACCGCACAGCCACGACAACAGCCCTGACAAAACAAGTGAGCTCCCTATAGACTACATAGGGACCATTCTTGCCATCAAGGATCCTCATAAGTGAACCCACTAGACTCGCAACTGATTTAAATGGATTTATATGTTAGCAGCATAAGTAATAACATGAGCATACAAATACATAACACAAAGTATTGTGTAAAGTAATATATGTTGAAAAGAAAAAGGTTTATATATAAGATTATATATATTTATGTCTGCCATCATCTCAGACCTTATTACAATGCATTCTGGGATTACATGCAATGCTGCTTTAGAATTTGCCTAAAATGAGGTATCTTAAGAGGCAGAATAATTATGTGTAAGAAACCATATGAATGCAGGAGATATCTCTCTTTTGTCACTCCAGCATGCTTCATTAAGCAGAATGTTCCCACAATGTCCTACGTTGTTCCAGCTTGACAATTAATCCTCCAATTAATCACCCCCCTCAAAAGTGATTGCCACAGCAGTCCTTTTCTTGCATCTCAAACAATCTCACTTCATATGAACTCACTTTAGAGAGCAAGGACATCATTCTCTCCTGCCCAGGAGAGTGAGAGATTCCTAGAGTCTGATAAGCCCAGTGAGTTCCTGTTAAATGCTTATCGTTAAGGAGTGAATTAGCATTACTGTGACGAGGGCTATTATCTGTGCCTGGTTCTGCTCAGCGTGGTAAAACATGCCTATCACAGCAGACTAAAGACAAATATTTGGCAAATAGACAGGTTTGTGGACTATAAAAATTCTAGAAAATTTGAAAGCACCATTTGTAAAAATTAACAAATCAATGCTCACTTAAGTGGCGTTACACTGATACTGATTTTCAGTGACAAAGCAACAAGAAGTCAATCGTTTTCAATGAAAGCTGATTTCTGTCAACATTAGTGACTGCTGGGTACTGACAAATGCAGTTATTTGAGATTAACAAGTAAGCAAATCAGCAAATTATGCAATTCATTTGATTAATTTGAATCGATTAACAGCCTTAATTAAAATGATTCAAATATACTTTTAATTAGGACTGTTATTCAGTTGCTGAATAAATACTGAAAAACATTCAAATGTGTCTTTGTAAAATTCTGGGAGGTGAAATGTGTTTCATAAATCATGACGCTAAACCCTTAGCTGGTGGGTCCACACAATGCAAACACAGAATACATGGAAAGAACACAGAACAGTTTGCTATAGGAAATCATTCAGGAATAACTAATTTATGTGACATTCAAAGGCAGACTCCCAGGCAAATCTTTAAAGGTAAAAAAAAGGAAAACTGCACAAAAAAATTTGCAGTTGCCACAGTAACCAGTACATAAAGTGTCTTCAGCTGTGTCATGTGACAGAAACGGTTTCAGATCTTTGCAGAAATGGCGTCAATTCATTAAGTATTAATGATACAAAGGTAGTGAAGTCAGAACCCAAAAGAGGGATGTTTTACAGATCCATGCACTTATTGTACAATATTTCACATTTTTAAACCTAAAAAGTCAAAAACTTGCAAATACTGCTTATCTCAGCTCTTCAGCAAAGTTATTTACCGTATCACATTCAAAAAAGTTGACAATCACATCACTAGCATCACAGTTGGGGATGTCCCGAAGGATTTCACCAAGTAACCATCATATATCAGGCGTGCCACGTGCCCCAAACCAGATCCAACTAGTTATGACTTCATTCTCAATATTAATTGGCATGGAATTCCACCAATTAAATTGCAAACATATCTAAAATTTGTAAGAAAATAATGTACATTCTTGAAACTTAAAGCTGTGTAAAAGCAGCTTGCTATACCTTTCCAGGACCATGGACAGCACTTCATCATTTAAGCTTGATTTCATAACAACCACTGCAACAACTGTACTTTAAAAGCTCTATTGTAATCATTTAGAGTTTAATGAGAACAATGCAATGTGAAGCACTGTTAGATCTTTGTAATGCATCTAATATCTATAACCAAACTAATAAGAGATCAAGCAGAGAGGGTCTCACTCTGATCTGACATCTCAAAATATCTAAATACCTACAAAATGCCTACACTACAAATAAAAATTATTAATTTGCAATCAAAACAAATGGTATCTCTGAATGAATGTCAGTTTAAAAAGAAGATACAAATGCACGCATAAACAAAGGTACGCAAGCAAACAACATGCATACCAACAAACAAGGGTACACATAAGCAGCCAGTAAAAAGTAAACACACACACACAAGCACACTATAATAGAGTTTATATTTGTACCTGGAGGAAACGTGAAATCTTGTTAGATTAAGTGCCGTGTCTATTTTACTGCCTGTTTACTGACACAGAGATCAAGGCAACACAATTGACCTTAACCTCAGGACACACTAAACCAATCACAACAAAGAGAATTTACACATTAAACCAATCATGGCAAAAACAAATAAATACTAAACTTACAAAAGCAAAGAGACTCTGCAGCACACAACAAACACAGAACGCAAACTCTTCTCGATCTAAGCTGTGTAAAGCAAAGGACTGTCAGTGCGCAAACTGAATTTATCTGTGTAATTTTAGATTGCTAGATCCAGCAACCTTTTCATAAAGGCTCCCAAAGGGTAAAAACAACCACCATAACCCAGAACTGATGATTCACTAAGCACTTTGGGGCAACCTTATGACGCTTCTCTTTAAAATGAATCTTTAATTCATTATTTATTAAAACACACACTCACATGCACACACACACATTTATTAAACATCCGTGTTGCACACACTCTCTGAAGCTAATGTACTGGTTTTATCTGAGTATGCTGTGCTTCTTTCAGAGGAAGCTGTCATAACATTGTACTGCTTGCTCTACAACAACAGTTTCACAGTATTTTTAAGGGGGCTGAAGATAAGAGCAGAATCCACTTTTGCTCAGCTTCAGTGACAATATTTCTACAACTTCTTATAAGAGAAGTCTTTAACAAAGTTTGCGGTAGCACTTTATTTTACAGTCCCATTTTGCATTAACATACTATGTACTTATTGTAGTAATGACACTAGATACTAAACCTGAACCTACCCCTAAACCTTAACTTAACCCATGTAGTTACCTTACATTACTCAGTACTTTTATGGGTAAGTACACTGTCAGTATACATTGAAAGTGCACGCACAATATATCTCCTGTTTGTTACCTGGATTTACTTTTATTGTTTTGTTTTCCCGCCAGCGTTGTTTAAAAAAAGTTGCCAGCCACTGCCAGCGTTTTTGATCATTTTCACAAAAATGTCATGGCCACCAGAAAATTTTGTCAAATGAATATCTGAACATGCAATATATCAAAAGAGAGAACAGACCCTCAGCTTTTAAACAAAAAACCTGTTTTATTCTAGCATCATCCATTCTTTTTATCAACACTTGAATGTGAGTTTCATAAAGAACAACGTTTTGAGCAAAAAGCAGAGAAAATCAGAGTAGATCGGATTCAGAACGATGATCAAAACGTAGACGGAGTAGATTGAGTCCATCAACCCCCCTAATGCTTACACAGTCCTGTAGCTAATCCTGGGTCGACATTTCATTCAGTAACATTAGGCAGTTTTGATTTATATGCTGTTTAATGTTGATTATTGCATTATTTTACATATTCTTATGATTACATAGGATAACGCTCATTTCTGCATCATCTTTGCATGTGTTTTGATCGGGAGATTCAGTACTCTTTCAGAAGATGTGCCATAGCGCCCCCTACCGTATAACAGTGAAAACACGGAAAGCTGGAAAATTCTGTCAATGGCGGGGAAAGAGTTAATAAATAAGTCACTGCATTTAGATCCTCCTTTCTGTAACTTCTGGACTGCCTCATAACATTCTTTAGTCATCAAACTATTAGCGTAACTGTAATTTGATATACAGTAGCTACACAAAAAAATGCTATTTATACATGATAAACACAATATTAAAAAAATTAGCAAATTAGCTTATCACTCATCTTCCCGCAGGTAGTTTAAGTTGTTTGGGCTGCGTCCTGATTTTGACGAGTTAGATGCTTTCCTGGGCCAACAAATTTTGTTGGTCCTGGAACAACGTTCCAGTCCGAATATGTAATCCTAAACATATCCCTACCCCTAAACCTAACCCTACCCATAAGTTATCCCTAAAATCAGAGGGAAATGATAGGTGTTTAACACCTGGTTGATAGGTGTTGACCCTGGTTGTAAGCCTAAACTTGACATAAACTGTAAACTTGTCCCTCAAATCTGACTGGTTGACTGGAATGTTGTTCCAGGATCAACAACGATGTTGATCCAGGAACATGTTGCACTTGTTGAAATCAGGTTCTGTTATGCAACTGATCAGGGGAGAAGGCTTGCACTTCTCACTTCGCACTTACATACCGTAACTGAAAATCCGGCATAATGCACCTTTAAGCAAGTACAAGTACATGACTCTCTACATCACTAATAATTATTTTGATGGCATAGCATTATAAGTAATATAAGTGTGTGAATACATTAATATGGTACTTTATTTGTGTTATTATAGGCCAGGCTTAAAATGCAACACTCAATTTCACAAAATATGTAATGGGGATCACTGCTCTTTGGCTCTTCTCACCAAGGGATCCTTGAAAAGCTTGACAAGGGTAAAGACCCTGTATTATAAATTTAGTGTGGTTCAGTTGATAATTGACATGCTTGAGTGACCATGACTCTAGACGCCCCCACTCATGATACTCAATGCAGACATGCATTTGTCCTGTGCACTCTGTCATTAGCTATCAGTTCGAATGAAGGCCAAATGAAAGGTAAAGGCTGATGAGAGCATTCTCTCACAGAATGAGAGTCACTATAATGAGGCAGCATCACACATTTGCATCTCTTCTGATTCAGGGTGAGTTTAGTAATTACAAAACATCTGCTGCCTTCTACTAGGCTGATTGAAGTCTCTCTGATGTCTTTTTTCACCCTCATTTGCATTTGTAACACCAAGGCCAACTGGGAGTCTGATGATGACCTCACTTCCTGTCAAATTATGATTGCCCTTCAAAGTTGTTACTGTCCTTTAATAGATTTTTTTAGTTTTAGCTGGGCGTGAAGACATTTTTCGAAAGAAATTACTACTTTTATTCAGCAAGGACGCATTTAATTGATCAAAAGTGACAGTAAAGACATTTATAATTTTATAAAAGATTTGTATTTCAAATTAATTCTGTTCTTTTGAACTTTCTATTACTGTAATGATGAAAAAAAAATGGAAATAATGTCACAGTATCCACAAAAATATTAAGCAGCACAACTGTTCTCAACATGACTTAAACATCAAATCAGCATTTGAGAATGATTTCTGAAATATTGTGTGACACTGAAGACTGGAGTAATGAAGGTGAAAATTCAGCTTTGCCATCACAGGAATAAATTACATTTTTAAATATATATAAGAATATTTCACAATTTTATCATTTTTACAGTATTTCTGATCAAATAAATGCAGCCTTGGTGAGCAAGAGACTGAAAAACATGAAACATTCTTACAGACCCTAGACCCATTCCCATTCTTACAATTTTATCTAGGGTCTATCTACCAACGCATCCATCCACTTTCAAAAGTCATACAGGGGTGCGTTTCCCAAACAACGAAGTAACTCGCTGCTTAACTACCATTGTACGATGCATCGTTGAAGAAATCAACTAGCTAGTCACGACTGTTTCCCGAAACCGTATTGTCGCAAAGTGGTCGTTCAACCACGTTATTTTATGACGTCACGCTCGTGGTGGAATAACTTCTTTTAATGAATCTGTTTGAGATCGAATTAACGCTAGATGTTTTGCTATAAATTACAGACATGGCATCTGAGGACTATTTCTCATTTATTTTGCTTTATTTCCAGATTCAATAGGCTCGTTCTTACATAGTAGCCTAGAGCACGTTCGCACATGCGCACTCTTCAAAAACGGTGCGTCAAATCTCTTGACAAACTAAAAGACGTAAAATGACATTTGTATGTATTCTAAATAAAAGACACAGGTTGTACTGAATGTCAGCTTGCTTATTTTGCTCAAGATAAGGATTTATTTAGTCCACATGTCATGCAAACTAGAAACTATGCTTCTAACCACAGGTCGAGAAAAAAGAAATGTATTTAACTTAAAAGTTATATATTTTTAAATATGTACATCAGATAGATCTGATTACTAGATGCTACCCCAAAACATCTCATTCATCAAAACTAGGCTACAGGAATAGATTTAAGGATGTAGTACCACAGAAACATTTATTACAAATTACTGGTGGTGTACTTGAATTACCAGAAAATATATTAAGCATGACTCCCTCCACAGTCAATCTAATGCAATTTAATACTTAATTATGTTTGGCCTGTCATATTTGATGCTGGATGAATCTGGGTGAATACTGGCAGCAGTGAGAGACAGCTCACCCGCTCAGGGCAGCTCTCTTATCAAACATAGAGCCTCATAAATGGAAAGCCCTGAATCTGTGAAGCCCTGATAGTGCAGACAGAATGGATGCAGATGCCATAAGAAGAGGAAGAAATGGTTGCTAACAAATCAAACTACAGCATTTCAGCCCATACAGACAATAAAACATTGCTTCATCTTCCTCCATAAGAAGCATATGATTGTATTGGCTGTGCAAATATTGATTGTGTACAGTTTCTGGTTTTATTTATTGACTGTGTGTGTTCCTGCTGTTGACTTAATCTCTCATAGATGGCCTGTGGTTGAGGTCCTGCAGAGGTCATATGACACACACTAAGGACCATTGTTTCAGACAATGAACACACACACATACAGTACACACACACAAATAAAGCTTTACATGTCACACACACACTGAAGGGTCTGGTCTGTTGTTACCGCTGGACATTTTCTGTGCTCAGCACACTTAGTCTTTGATAATCGCCTGGCTGACAGCAAAACGCTAAAAGCAAAATGCAGAGGTCAAATAAAGGGGGAACTCAAATACACACTGATAAACTCACAAGTGCTAAATTTAAAAGCATTGAAGTCCAGTTCAGATGACTGTTAAATATCTTAGAACACGGATGATAAAATAAAACGTGGATTGTCCCTTTTTACCACTTATTTTGTATAAAAAGGACCAACAAATAGTGAATAAAAATGTAAAACATAAAAAATAACCAGGAAAGTACAAACCGACTTTCTTTGTTCCCTCCCAAGAGGTAGTTCACTAAAGTTTTAAAATGTGAGTCTGAGCATGCAGAAAACTGGAGCAATTTGAAAGGGGGAAAAAAAAGAAAATGCAGGTGCAGATGCATATAGGTACATATCAAGTTAAAAATTCTGGTCAACACCGAAAAGCTGATAATTATTGTCATGTTATGGCCAATAGCCAGTTCAATGGCTGACATTAAAACATTTTACTATTTTGATAATTAAATAAAAAATTAAACACGAAAAACTAAACAAATATCAATTGTGTTGAATGCTACATGTGAATTTATGCATCACAACATTGTTAAATACAACATGAAAAAAAGAAATTAGCTAAAGATTACTAATCAAAATTATGTGTTTTTAAAGATTAACTTTAAAAGTGTTAGATGACATAAAATTTGATCTAAATGTAAAAATAGAGAAAATAAGCATGCACAATTAAATATATAATATCTACCAACACCAATAAATAAACAAAAAACGAATGGCTGTTAATCACTGATATATTGCGCATCCATGCATTTGTTAATGAGAATCATTTTAATTTGACTACCAATTATTGAGGCTCTGGAGAATTAGAGACTAGAAAAGAAACTAGCTGAAAGATAGAGCGAATAGAGAGAGATCAGGATAAAGAGCAGTGACCTTTATGAGCAATGAGAAGTATTTTTCCTTTTATCCAAGTGACTTAGTCCGCCTGTAATACAGAGCCGGTCCTCTTGGAGCAAACCAAGGTTAACTGCCTTGCTTAGGGGCACAGTGGGGGTACAGTATCTCATGAATCTCCCCTTATGGGGACTGAACCTACAACCTTTGATGTATATGCCTACATCTTTAACTTCAAAGCCATAGAAATGTGTGTGTTTTTAAGAACCTCTTGCCAATTAAAAAAAAAAAAAAAAAAAAAAGAGATTGTAATTTTAACTGTACAAGACTGTGAAAATGCGACAGTAAAAACCTGTTAATTGGTCAATAGTAAGTTCCTATACTATGTATGGGGAAAAAATGTAATAGTTCTAAACTTACATTTCATGCAATTTTACAGTAAAATACTGTTACTCAAATTCCCAGTGTGATCTTTCACATTTTTAGATTTAATAATCATGTTTCTTAGTTTTTTCTAATCAGTTAGGTACATTAGGGTTTTGTGTTACATCTTATGTTGTTTAATTAATGTTGATTGCATTATTTGAGTGTCTTGTGTGTGTTTTCAGGATGACGTGCAGCCTCTATATATTAGTATTAAATTCAGCTTCTAGAAATGCTACTTGTGATGAACATTAATTCATCATGTGGTGTTCTCTTTACCATCAGTATTATCAGTATTATTATGGTAGCCTAGATGTCATGTCGGTATAAGTAAAACAGATTTTATTCGCATTGTGGGCTTTTTAATTCAGCAGAAAAGACTGTTGGATTTACCAGTTCAAAACATTTTTTTTTTTTTGTAAGTTACAGTTTAATTTTTTTTTTTTTTTACAGATTGTTCTGTAAATATGTTAAAAAAAAATTATTTATATTTATTTTTTATTTAATAAAAACTATGGAATTTATTATACAGTGTATAGGTACCCACCTACTGCACTTCTCTTCCCTGCACGTCTCTGGTAAGGGTTGAAATAACTATATGTTTAGAAATGACAGGTCAAAATTGGTTCTGTGTGCACCCAATTGTTGAGACGTGTCTCTCAAGAGAAATTAAAAAACAAAGTTTATTCCAAGACAAGAAGAAGTGATGCGTGGGCATAAAAGTCTGTGAGTGCAGACTGTTGGACATCATCGCTCAAATAAACCTATGCAACAGTTTTCACATGTCCCAACTATTTCCAAAACTCTCCAACATATTAAGTACAATATAAGCATGCCGATAAGGTACAATAAGGTACCTTATAATATTACTCCAATCTTCAGTGTCACATGATCCTTCAGAAATCAATCTAATATGCTGATTTGATGCTCAAGAAACATTTCTTATTATTATCAATGTTGAAATAGAATGTGCCCACTCTAAATATTTTATATAAATATAATAATAAAAACATTTTTTTAAAAGAACTTACTGACACCAAACTTTTGAACGGTTGTACACTATATTTATTCTGCACTATGAAAACCTACATCATTCAATCACTAAAATAACTGATATAGGCAAAAGTTATTAAGAGTTATGAATTTTGAGCATGCCACTAAAGTTGCCCCTGGAGCTGAAATCATTGTTGCAGTACTTGATGGAGGCCTGTATGAGCTGAACTGTAGTTTGCCCTGCAGCCTGGACTTAGAGGAATTGCCTCTCCATATCTGAATATCTAAAGTAGGACTGTGTGATCCCCATTGGGCTCCAATAAAAGCACAAGGTTCCTGTGCCCATCATCAGCTGTGTGTATGTAATTTCAAACATATATTTAATTCAACAGATTAATTAAAAAACAAACAAGTAATTCATGTCACAATGTGCAAGTTCTCAGGAAATACAAAAAAATAGCAGATGTTTTTTTCCACCCCCATTTTGTCAACTGTTTTTTTCAAGCTATAGAAAAACATAACAAACACCAAAAATAAACTGATTATGGGTTTCAAGAACATCCTTATGCCATTTTAATTGTGTATGGCCATTAGTCATTTTACACATTAATTAACTGAGATCATTCTTCCGCCTCCCTTTCTCTCCTTGATGAACATGATTGACATTAAAGAATATGCTATTTGCAGTCAACAATGACAAGTTCACTCCATGAGCAAAAGTGATCAATAACAGGGGGTTTATTGAGATAAAATGAGAAGTATTCAGCTGGTCATGATCTCAACATGACAGCCTCCATTAGGCGACCCCCTCCATCTAAAATATATTAGTTTACTGATATGACAGGAGTCTTAATCTCATGTGAGAGAAAGTACATCATTTTAGACATTTTTTTAAAGGACTATTATTTTTTAAATAACACTTAGTTATGAAAAAATAAAAAATAAAATGCCACTGCAAAGAAGAATAAAATGTGTATCCAATTAAGGCTAAATCAAAAATCACTGCTTCTGTCTTGCAAGTTAGAACCAGTGCTATTCGCCAAACAGATTTTTTAATGTTGACCGCTATACTCAAGGGTCTTTAACCTGCTGTCAACATTTAAAACATGTCCCATCAGGCTTCGCTCCTTTGTGGGCAACAACTGTCATTTGGATGGTGGCCCTTGTGTGACATTTGTCACAGCGGCACCTCTGCACTGATTGCATTGGGGATCCCAGAACTGCCATGATCCAATCCCAAGACTTCACCTCTACAGCTCTGAAAATTACACCAGTAGAAAACCCTTAAGGGGAAAGTAAACATGTTTATGTGAGCTTATAATGATGTTCTATTTACAAAGTTCGGAAGGAGCACGTTCAGATTATCTAGCCAATCAGTGCGAGAGGAGGCTTATATATAGAGCCGACACAGCTCTGTTCCATGACCGTTTTTCCACCCCAACTTCTCACTCTCGATTTTTCCTATCCAAATACGCATATTTTATACTGATTACAGTATATGTAAGTGTGAACTACAAAAATAACCACACACACACACACACATACATATATATAAACAAATGTTTAATTTATAGGAAGTATAGTTTTAATAGTTATTTTTCATTTATATTTAATTTAGATCTATATGCGCACAATACTGGTGTTGCATCTTATACAATTCCACCCATAAACAATGTTTATCCTTCTATACTAAATAAAACTGAAATATTTCAAAATTTAAGCAGTGAATGTTTCAGAAGGAACCATTGATGCTGCATGACTCTTAGAACCGAGATAGCATCAACTTTCTCTCAACAACACGTCACCTTCAGTTGGCCTCAAAAGCAAACCTCAATCCATTCATGCAGGCATGTCAGCCAGCAGCGGAGGGGTTGAGAGATCAATGTTTGAGATGCATCTGTAATCTTCGTCTCACCGTGTGGGACAGATATGTCTCAGCAGAGTACAGAGCTGGATAGATTCAATTACAGGAGCAGCACTGAGGAAAAACAGCTGTCTGGCTAGTACGGCCCAAATCTGGTTAAAAACCATTAGACGGCACAACTGGAAAGGTCAATGATAGCATCAGAGAACGTCTCCTCTCTCTGACAGAGAAAAATGCATCATAGGAAGTAGGGCTGAACGATATTCTGTTTTAACATCGACATCGCGATGTGCAAATGAGCGATAGTCACATCGCCGGAACATGCGATGCGAAGGGTAACGTTAGTAGCACCCATAGTGTAAGAGAACGGTAGCACCAGGGTAGCACACAGTAAACACGAGTTTGTTGTATGGCTTTTTGCTGGGGTGACATACGCGTTCCGCGTGCCTGCACAGTGATTGTTTGCTCTGCCGCGCTCACCGCTCACAGCCAACATTCACTGGCAATCCTATAGTTAAAAATGCGCGACGAAGTGGATCGTCCGCAACAAAATCAAAATCAGCTATTTGGGACTAGCCTATTTCGTCTACAAAAAGGAGGATGTTGACCAAAAAGAGGTAGGCTACTTTGCTGGAGTGTTATAAAGTCGTGGATGGTTGTCTTTTTTTAAAAATCGTTTCGTGTTCGCATTTATGAGGAAAAAACAATGTTACGTGACATTATGGACGCGTCACGCGACCGTTATGAAAGCCGCACTAAAAGACTGCTTTAAAACTTTCACAGAGACCTCAAACAGAAAGCACAAAGCCTTTCTTTAAAACGAATTTCGTTTTGTATTAATTGTATCTTAATTTTAATCAGTATTTCATTATCCAATTTTCTGGATTTAATAAATAGGGCCTAGCCTAAAAATTAAATATAGCAGCCAGCGCCTGAACTGGAGATTAAGCTATCATCCATGAACCGAAACTCAGCATAAAAGGTAGTCTACTCGCCTCACACACCTAAAAATAACAATAATAATAAAAAAATAGAAATATAACTATTATCTACAGAAGAACCATTAAAAAAAAATGTATCTGTATGAAAAGTGCATTTCTCCCGATCACTGCTGCGAAGATCGCGAGTCAGTAATTGTCAACTTCATCTTTACAGAAAACACTTGTTTATTAATAAACAATTAAAATGTCTCACTGTAATATTTTACATATTATTAATCATTACTTTTGCTGGTTCTAGGTGCCGTTTACATGAACGCGTCACTGAATCAGAACAGAAAACATAATTTTTCGGGTCCTAGAACCTGAAGAACGTTAGGTCCTGTGTAGAACGTTCACCGAATTCTGAGAGAAATATGTTTCTGGAATAAAATATTAAGTGGCCTTTTTGTTACTTGTAATGAAGCTTGCTTATTAGTGAAATTATTAATAACATGGAATGGTAATTATTGACTTTAGCCTGGATTGATGGCTCGCAATATCGCGATATATATCGTTGGGAAAAAAATATCGCAATGTAATTTTTTTCCCAATATCGTGCAGCCCTAATAGGAAGTGGTGTTGTCACGATACTGGAATTTCCAACTACGATACGATGCCTTGAAAAATATCATTATTCGATACCATTTTCGATACTACGGGGAAAACTGCCATATATTCTGTCATATAGATAATTTGTTGTTATCTCATAATTTTTTTGATAATTTGGGTAATTTTGTTGCAACAAACAGCTTACACACAGAACAGTGAGGCTTTATTTGAATCACTGAACTAAATGTACAACTAAACAGACAGTAGTAAAATAAGAAAATTAAACAAATTGCAAATAATAGCACAAATAAATAAAATAGAATAAAGAGACAAATGAAAGACACAGCTTTAAGTTTTTCAGGTGAGTCTACCAGTAGTTTCATGTAAGAAATACTACTAGAAATTAAAGTAATCAAAAAAAATGAATGCTTACAATTAAAGTTATAAGAGTTATTACGTCAAGAGTAAAGAGTGACTTTCTTTTGTCTTTTGTTCTCTGATTAACAGGACAGACAGCAGCAGGATTATTAGGCTGCTGTCACTTTAAGAGCTTAAGCACGGATCCAATGGAATGTCACAAACCAACTGTATTTACCTGAATACTCTGCAAGACAGGCATTTTGACATAATTTTGTGTGTATTTGACCGTTTAAGCGCATTTGGCCTCGAAAAATAAGTCAATATGATACTCACGAGCTGTTTGAGAGGCGGCTGTATGTGAGTACCATTTATAGTTCATTGGAGCATGCGCGTTTGGTGTGAGGGCGAAGCTTGAAACAAGTCATGAACAGTTCATTTTTGAAAATTAAATTAAATTTGTTAAAAGATGCACCAATATTAAAATTCTGTCCCAAAACCAATTATACTTTCTACTTTGCCAAAATAAATTAAAAACAAAACTCTAAAAAAAAAAACAATCATTTTAAATGTTACTGTTCAAGTGAATTTAGGCATCACGGTATTATAATATACAGCATGGAAAATGGATATTCATTTGCTAAAGATCTAAAAACATCTACCAATTATGTATTAAGAATCCCTTGTTGCACTGATCTAATACAACGCTTCCCAAAGAGCGCAATCTCTGATCTTAGAGGTTTCATGAGGGCATCCCTAAACAAGACAACTGACAATCCCTTGGTGTATAAGGTACATGTAGTAATGGAGTACCGGTGGGCAAAAAACTAAATCAAATCTCAAGGAAATAGAGACAGCTTGAAGCAAGTGAACGCAAAGCATGGTTGATGTCGCATGCACAAGCCACTGGCATCTCAGACTGCTGTAGGAACTCTGCCACTGTGAATACAACTAGCAGACGCATGTACTTACACATTTTTGACTTCAACTCATATCAGGATTTGAGCAAGTTCTTGCTTTAGAGGCCAAGCTTAACTCTCTGTGCCAATTCAGCATAAAGTCTGGTTCAAAATAAATATTACCCTGAGAACCGAAAACTGTGTAAAGCCAGCCAATCGAATTGTATATTGAGATTTCAGACAGATTTTACCTTTTGTGTGTACAGTATGTATCAGACGGTCAGTAGTGGTCAGATGCTGAGATTAGGGAATTGTAACTGACATAATATGTGCACTTTATTGTCCTTTATGACAAAAAACTATATTTTCAAACAAAAATGGACAAATATATATATACTGTATATTGCTAATACATTAAATATATATATTTAATAATATAAAATAAATATGTTTTTGATTAGTTTTATCTGTGTAAATTTCCTTATATTTGGGCAATTTTATATATATTTTTTAAAAAATGAATACATTTAAACTGAACAAAATGTATTGAAAAAAACTTTACAAAACTAAAATTTAAATGATTGTCCCTTGATGTAGATTTTGTAATATACAATACCGTTTCCAGAAAAGTTGGGCCATTTTGTAAAATGGAATAAAATCAAGATTCTGTGATTTTTTCATTTTATTTAAACGTTATTTAACTGACAAAAGTACAAACAAAAGATTTTCAAGATTTTCACTGACCAACTTAATTGTATTTTGCAAATATAAACAAATTTTGACTTAAATGGCTACAAAACACTCCAAAAAGGTTGGGACAGAGGCATGTTTACCACTTTGTCACAACACCTTTCCTTTTAATTTCACTTTTTAATCATTTGAAAACTGACGATACTACAGTAATTCTTGAAATTTTGCAAGTTGCATTTTTGCCCAATCATGCCTGATACAAGACAGCTGCTCAACAGTCTGTGGTCATCGTTGTCTGATTCTCCTTTTCATGATGGGCCAAACAGTACATTTTCAATAACCGACAGATCTGGACTGCAGGCTGGCCATTCAAGCACATCCACGCTATTGTGTAGATTGTCTAAGAAACCCCTCTGTTGTAGCTTGTGCAGAATGAGGCCTGGCATTGTCTTCCTTCCCAGGCAAGATGTAATCTTGATGGCAGTATATATCTCTGTACAATTCCAATATACGTCTCCACGTCAGTGGTACCTTCACACATATGCAAGTCACCCATAACGCTTGCACTGATGCACCCCTATACCATGACAGCTTTTGCTCCTGTCACTGATGAAAGTCTAGATGGTCATCGTCTTTATGACTGAGAACTCGATGTCCGTTTTTTCCAAAAACAAGCTGAAATGTGGGCTCCTCTTGACCACAGCAGACATTTCCACTATCTTTTAGACCATCTGAGATGAGCTTGGGCCCAGTGAACTTGGTGACATCTCTGCATAGAATTGATGTATAGCCATCTCCTTGCGTAACTGAGATTCAAGTTGCATATCTTGATGCAGCGGCAGACTGTGTTAAGTAACAATGGTTTTCCAAAGAACTCCCGAGCACATGAGGCTATATTTAACATAGTAGCATGATGGTTTCTCATAAGGTCACACACATTCAACAGAGGTCTCCTGCCTTGCCCAACACAGACTAAGATTTCTCTAGATTCCCTGAATCTTTTCACAATATTATGTAAGTATGGTAAATGGTGAAAGAAAGACCTAAATACTTTGCAGTCTTGCATTGAAAAATGTGATTTTTGAATTGTTTGCCAATTCTCTTATGACATTTGGCACAAATTGGTGATCAGTGAAAATTACAAAATTAAGATTACAAAATACAAATAAGTTGATTGAGTACAATTAAGTTGACAATAGACATTTTTTTTTTTACTTTTGTCAGTTAAAGGGGTGGTTGATTATGATTTCACTTTTCTAACTTTAGTTAGTGTGTAATGTTGCTGTTTGAGCATAAACAACATCTGCAAAGTTACAATGCTCAAAGTTCAAAGCAAAGGGAGACATTTTCTTTTAAAGAAATTGCTTTTTAAGGACTACAACAAACGGCTGGTAGGGACTACACAACATTCCTCCTGGGTTAGTGACATCACCAACCCTAGAATTTACATAAAACCCGCCCCTTGAACAAGATTTATAGATTTTCAAGATAGAATATGCTAATCAATGACTAGAAGATAACTACACATCAGCTACATAAATTCATCAACTAACCATTCAGAAATGTCCTGTTGCATTCTACATGTTGTCGCTTCTTCTTGAGTCCCTCCATCATTGACTCCGTTGACATCATCTGACTCCAGTTTGAACATAAAAGGCAAAAAGTTTTTTAAATTTTCAGTGCATGTCTGACATGACACAAGCTGTTGAAGCTCCACCCTCTGTGCCGGGAGCGGCAGCTCATTTGCTTTTAAAGGAACAGACACAAAACCGTGCGTTTTTGCTCACCCTCAAAAAGTGACAACATGATATATAAAAATATCTGTAGGGAATTTTGAGCTAAAACTTCACACACACTCTGGGGACATCAAAGACATATTTTACATCTTGTGAAAAGGGCATCATACCACCCCTTTAAATAAAGGTTAACAAATACCACATTCTTGATTTTATTGCATTTTACAAATTGTCCCAATGTTTCTGGAAATGAGATTATATTTTGGCATTTGAAGTTTTAAACAAACTATATTTTCAAAAAATATATTTGCTTAAGCCATGTCGTTTATAGCATTTATTTTGTCCAGAATAACAAAAACAAAATTGATGTATGGGGTAATAGGTCTTGCGGAATACTAGTACAAAAAAGTACCACAAATGTAAAATAGCTTGATAATATTATGCAAATTCCGGCACCTGACTACATTGTGCTGCTATTTAGCACAGTTCTGCAGTTCAGACAGTGTGACAAAGCATGAAAGCTAAGGTAACATTTAGGGGTGTAATAATGCATTAATGGATCGAAGCAGTACATTTAACAAGCCAGTCCTATTAAGAACATAAATGTAAATGTGTTTTCAATTCAAATTAACAAAAAAAAGTTCAGTTTAGCAGTTTTAAAAAGTAAATAATGTGCTCAAAACAAGAGGTCAGAGTGGCTGCAGTGCATTACATATACCTTTTTCAGCTAAGAAAGACTTTCAGTGACATTTTACAGAGGTGACTTTGCTTCTACTCAGCTCTGTTTTGCACCTTTAATGATCTGTGAATGTTCTCTACCACTACTGAATTCACATCCCTATTCCAGAGATACTCCAATCTTCTCATTTTCATTCTCTTTGTGCTTTATGTGTAATGCATGGGAAATTTCTGACTCTAAAACTGCAGGAAATGAATGCAAGTTGCACATAAGGTGAACCTACAATACAATATACTTTGTGTACTGCATGCACATTGCACAATATTAAAATTGATATTCAAACACATCTCTCTCTCTGACCTTACACAGTCATGCTGTGACATTCATGCATCTATGCAGATATATTTGCAAGTTAGTTCTAGTTTTAAGGACTATTCTAAACAAACAGAAAGAAATGTAAGCGATCACACCTTCTCATCATATATTGTTTTGATGGTAGCAACAGCATTTATCAGGTGCATCTAAACTCTATATATCATGTTATATTTGATATACTGCAATCACTTTGCATTGCCTACTATAATATCTATACATTTCAGATTTTCTGCATGTAATTTGCCAAACATTCCTTCAAATCTTTTAAATAAATCCATTATTCATATTTTTACTCATTGTCTACTTGATTTTACATGGATCAGTAAGACTGCTCAACAGGAGTGCAGAGATTGAGAGATTTCCCAGAGACAAAGCACTATGCAGTTAAAAGCTGGTACAGAACATAAACCTCTTAAATAGATTAGTAAAAGTCAAGGTTTGCTGTAAAAGCTATAAAACTGGCCTATAAGACAAAACTCACTCTATGAGCACATGAGTTTATGGTCAGATGTATCCCTGAACTTGATTTTAGTCCCCAGTTGGTATTTGGCAGACATCTTGTCCATCTCCCGTCTAATCAATGTAAATGGATTTTTAAAATTAAAAATCTATGCTGCCCAATTCAGTGTGAGTTGATGTATCTCCCCACAGAGGGACTGTGCATTAGTGCATAATACCATTACAGACAGCTGTGGGGCAAGAACAGACTGGTGGGACCTGCTTAGATATCATGTGAGGACAGGGCAGAAACCAGACCACTATCCGCCTCCTTATTACTGTCTGCATGATGACTAACGAGAATGCCAGATTTTATCCTCATCACTGGGGTTTATGGGGTTTCACAGAGTTATGACAAGACACTAATGTCCATTACTGCCTACTGTCCACTGAAGAACACTGGACATTTGACAGTCTACACTCTCAGAAAAAAAGGATCAGTTTGGTTCTACTGTATATAGAAACCTATACATTTTAAAGAAGCCTTTATGGCAAAAAGGTTCTATTTAAGGTTCTTTTTAATGTTTAATGGGTTATTTCAATCTTTTCTAGTGATAGCGTGTTTACAAGCTGTTTAATTCATAGAAATTAATTGAAACAAATGAATTAAAACTAAATCTGTAAAATCTGTCATAGGCCATGTATTAAAACAGTCACACATTTCATTCCTGAATGAATAAATGTTTTGTACAAATCGGATGAGCCAATGATTTAAAGAAGCGTTATGCAGTTTTGGCAATTTCTTTGCTGTTTTATCGCTTTTTGCTCACGGGTTTCTCTATAGAGCTCCCCCTACAGCTTCGGAATAGATATTTGATTCATACAGACATTCTCTGACTCGCCCCCCTCCCATCCTCTCCCTCCTGTCATGTGCATTTGTTTTCAAAGAAGCCGGCAAACGCACGGAGCCATGTCCACTGAGGTATGTATGATACACAGAAGGCTAGCATATAAATGTTTATATAGTGTATGTGTGCAGTGCCGTAAAGCAATTCGTTACATGGCGAGACCTGATATCACGCGATACTTCCTGACACTGCCCGCCGGCCCAAAGTTGCAAGGGTGGTTTTTCTGCTCAAAGGCGCTAGGGGGATGCGAGAAGACCACCATTCAACCCGAAAACAGTCATATAACCATTCCAATGACTCCAAAGCTGTTCAGTTAAGGTAAAAAATCCTGCATAGTTCACCTTTAAAGACTCACACATTATGGAATATGTAAGTTTCGCCACTAGAGGTCGCTTATTCAAAACAATAACAAAGGATTAGCTTGATGACGCCATGAATGAGCATGGAATCATGAACCTCCATAGTCGATAAAAAGCAATCTGACGGGACTCAAGGCAGAAATCATGTTCATAGATGAGCTAAAGTATTTAAGTTTTATTACCATACTGTTGTATGAAGTAGGATGGGCCGAGAGTGGAACTTGGCCAGTGGAGCGAATGCTAATGAGAGACACCTGCATGACACGTTGGCCTCGAGTCCCATGGAGGAGCTCCAGAAGGATATAAGAAGGAATGATGGCAGTGAAGGGTCGAGAGAGGACCAGGTATGGGACATTTTACGTTGCTGTTTTTATTATGCTTATATGCCGTAGTTGTATGCTTTTGATATGTTGTTTATGTCTACTGCAATTAAAGTTATGTTTAATGTTTAATGCAGAATGCTGCCTCCTTCTTCCCTGAACTTGAACTTTGTTCCAGTTACGTTTGATCACTTAAATTCACATTATTTTAACTCATTCTAATGAAATAGCCACGAGTGCTGAATTACTCATACAGGTCAATTTATTCGACAAATTAAAATTGTGGGGTAACACAGCACTGTTTTACTTGGTCAAAAGATTAATACTAAAATACATTAGAGTGTGTTGAAAGTCATGTTATAACGTTACTCTGTGCGTTAGCTCGGTGGCTGGTATGATACACTTGTTGCACATTGCAGTAAGCTAGATCGATAGAATATCATATTAATAAAAGATAGATGACTTGTGTTGCTAATTGGGGTGCAGATCATTTTAAAATATATTGTACGGTGGAGAAAATGCTGTATTACTGTTACTAGCTCTTTTTGATTATGCCATGTTATCTTATCTACATACATGTTACTCGCAGTAAATAAAAGAAAACAAGAGATTCAAACAATAAGACTAACCATGTTGCGCTAGTATATATCAATGACTAGATTTCTGTCAATAAAGTTATCTAAACAGTTGCTTACCTGTCTAATAAAACACATAATATATTAAAGCATCTCTGGTGTTTCCATGGTTTTTATGAAAGTAGGACCGGAAATCAAGTGTAACGCAGATCCGACATCATTGACAAGTGACGCAATGACACGGGCCCTTACACTAGTTAAAATTGTGAATTTATCTGGATTTAAACATTGTTGGAAACATTTTGGATAATATAAGTACACAATTGAACAAAATATATAACACTGTGCTAGTGGTTTTGGGATATTTTAATGCAAATTTTTTAGATATTGTGCCTTTAAAACAGTCCTGTTTCAATTCTGAATGAATAAATGTTTTGTACAACCTGTTGAGCAAATGATTCAATGACTTGCTCATTAAACAGTCACATGTTTCATTGTTGTTGCATGAATTGGTAAAATAAATGACTTATGAAAACATTTGTCACCACCTACAGGTGTAACAGGTATAGAAATTATACTGTTAAATGTATGTAATGTTAAGTACATATACCTGATGTAACTGCCTGATCAAAATAAGTGCTTTCCCCCTTTAATTGTTGTGATGTCATGAGCCAACATAATTTCCTGTTCTGTCTTTTCCTTTCCCTTTTGCATTGTAACTGAATGGGAGAGGTAGGTTTAATTTGTTTTCTGATAATCTCATTTAATCCTTATTGCAATTATTGCTTCATGTCTATATTTTCACCCCAATTCATGTGTATAAGGCTCACATGTGTGATTATTTTTGTCATTTTACCCTTTTTTAGTTATATTTTTGTCTTCTGCTGAATATGTGAAAATGAGAGCACATGGTGACAAGTGCACATCATATTTATTTTATAGAGAACGTTAAGGGCAATTCATTCAAAGAGGCTGCTTATTTGTTCTTTCTCTGTTGTATTTTCTTGTTTTTTTCTTTACTCAATTTATGTTTCATGCTCCTTTTTGTCCCTTTTGCATTGTAACTGAATGGGAGACAGAACGTTAAGGGCAACTCATTCAAAGAGGCTGTTTATTTGTTCTTTTATATCAGGAATAAAAGATCCAGTGAAACTGCCACCTGCTGTCCTGTGTCTAACTCCACAAATTTACACAACACAGAATAAAGTGTTTCATAAATGGTGTCGCTGGCCGCACATCACGCTTGACATTGTGAGCCACCAGTTACATGTGGTGCCGTGACCCAGGTGGGAGTGAGGTTTGGGGAGTTAGTGTAACTGTCATAGGCCAGTAAGAGCTGTGTATGTAAACCTCACTCCCCTGATCTCAAGAGGCACTATAGCGACTGACGCTAGAGACTGCGTTCTTTAGCCTCCTTGTAAGAGCGCCCGCCGACCACGGTTCGAATCCTGCTTCGAGCGGGTTGAGTAGGACCAGTTACACAGGCACAACCTGCAAAAAGAGTCTAAAAAATCCCAACCATATTGAAAAACCTAATAGAGGATCAAGGTCCGGGTCTGGACCCTGGCGAGACATAACCACAACAGTAGCACAATTTTGACCAATTCTACAGTTTAAATTAAGCAGCGCATCAAAACAACAGAGCGGTACTCACCACAAGCGCTCAGAGTCATTTATGGTAATGATCCTTCGGTGCTATATTCTCTAATATTTTTATCAAGAGCCAAACACGCTTCATTCAAGCCCTCTCCGTTCCATGTACGTTATTGCTTCTCGCTCCTGCCACATTAAAAGATGCAGATGACGGGGTTTTTTAACAGTATCAAAAACACAGTGAACCGCAAAACAGATTAGCCTAATACTTATGATAAAACACTGCAGAAAATGAGAATGCAGCAAATACAAATAATGTTATCTGTCATACATACAGTATATGACCGGTCAAGTAAACAAGTTTTTTGACAACTACTTCTTTTTTTCCATCTACAGCACATTTAGCATTAGGCTATTAAGAGCATTTCATAATAAACAATATTATAATTGGGAAAAGTATTTGTAGATGGAAAGACAATTTAAACTTTAAAATAACTAACTTTGTTTTCTGCTCATGATTATAAACTTTAATTGAATACCACACATACACTGCAATGCTAATTAAATTAACTGTTGTAAAAAAGGTTTTGATCATACTAAACAGTTAATATTAGTTTTCATTGCATTTAATGTCTGTGTTCGCTTTATACTGTATGTCCTTTTTTTAAAGACAGAAAAGTCCATATCGGGAAGAAGTTAGTGTCAAGTCTTGAGTGCCATCTTGTTTTCCTGCCAATAAATTCAATAAAGGGCCCTGTGGTTCACGCGCACAGAGAGTGTGAACCAGCTCTGGAGCTGGGTCAGGATAAAAACCTTGTTTACAGTGAAGACACACGTCTCCCCTGGCAACACAGCGGGCAAGAATTCTGCCAGCACAACAAAAAAGCAAAGTGATGAGACACTTAAAGATCTCATAAATTAAAAAGAAGAAAAAAATAAGAGGAAAAGGGAATCTTTTATGGCTTTAATTGAGCTCTCTCTCTCACACGCACACAAACCCACGACGCCACACAACCCTTCCTTCTGCATACTTGCTTCTCAATATTCTAAAATCACTCAAGCAGAAGGATCTGTGAAATCTAGTTGGACTCTTGTGAATCGATTTCAAACATGATGCTCAGTGAAGTGAATAAACATTTTCCATACAGACATTAGCTGATGCTTCTCTCTCATACTGTATTTTATCACTGTCATGTAACAAAGGAAAACAATTTCCATCATTAAATAACTACAGCGAGAATCAAAAACATGTTCATTTGAATATTTTATTATTATGTAGCAGGTTTAATTTCCTTTCTGATTGCTCTCTGCAGTTTATCAGAAAGCACTCTGGTAACAGTAATGCTTAATGAACTACGATGAACTAACCTTGATCATTCAACAGCACTTCTAATGTTCAAGTTCACGTTCAAATTCAACAAGGTTATATACAAGAGAGTGGTCAGGAATGAGAGATGAAAATGTAATCAGAGTCTGTTGTTCTAATTGGATTGTGGTGTGCAATTTAATGCAGAAACAATGAAGTCATAGGCTCTGTATACTTTCGATTGATATTACTAAATAAATATGAAAATGTCTGTGGTGTTGTCAACTATAATGTTTTGACTACATAATGAGGCTGGGTTGTTTTTTTGCTGCATAACTGGATGAACAAATGGCACAAAGAAAACGGATACAGTTTGACCCAGATTAAGGTTGGATCGATAGCAAAACATTGGCTGTGATACAATACCAGCCTTTGTATCAATACTATATCGGTCAAGTGATAGTAAAGACAAATGATATTACAAATGTTAAAAATTTTCAAATAAATGCTGTTCTTTGAAACGTTTTATAAATCAAAGAATCCTAAAAAAGTACAGTATCGCAGTTTACAGAAAAAGATTAGACAGAAGACGCTTTTGTCACGATCCCCAGCTGGAGTTCCCTTGTTGTTTGCCTGTTTTTTGGATTACAATTGTGCAATACCCTTTTAATAAATACTTCGTTTGGATCCTCAACGTTTCTGTTTCGGAGAAGTATATGTCAGCTTTTCATCATTGATAATAAGAAATGTTTTTTTTAAGCACTAGATCAGTATATCAGAATGATATTTGATAGCAATTTTCAGTAGCTATTTCTTCGCCATCACAGGAACAAATTTCATTTAATAAAATATATAAATAGAAAGCAGTAATTATAAATTGTAATAATATTCAATATTACTGTTTTTACTTTTATTTGATGAAGATGAACGAATGTCTTACGGGTTTGGAACCACATGAGTGTGAGTAATAACAGAATTTTCATTTTTGGGTGAAATAGGCTATCACTTTAACATCCACCTTTATGCTTAAAGGAGAACTCCGGTCAATTTTAACATTGAGCTCATTTTTTTGTAAATTTGGAGTGCTGTCAGTACAGAGAACAACAACAAAAATCGGTGTTGCCTACACCGTGTTATCCTCTTTTTAAAATTTGCACCCTGTTGACTTCAATGGGGCAAGTTTTAAACCTGCTTTTAGCCTCTTAACATCCTTGATGTGTCATTACAAGTGCCCAGCCATGTGAGTGATTCCTTCAGAGTGAACACGGTGAATCTGACTGCAGTAGATGTGAAAGATGAATCAAAATGAAGTTAATTCAGCCAGCGCTCATAACTGTATTTATTTCCTGTTTTCGGTCGAAGTCCACAGTAGTCGATTGTCGAGTTCACGTGCGTGATCATAGGTAACTAAACCTATGCGCGTGAACTCGACAATCGACTACTTTGGACTTCAACCGAAAACAGGATGTAAATACAGGTATGAGCGCTGGCTGAATTATTATCATTTTTATTCATATCTTTCACATCTACTGCAGTCAGATTCACCGTGTTCACTCTGAAGGAATCACTCACATGGCTGGGCACTTGTAATGACACATCAAGGATGTTAAGAGACTAAAAGCAGGTTTAAAACTTGCCCCATTTAAGTCAACAGGGTGCAAATTTTAAAAAGAGGATAACACGGTGTAGGCAACACCGATTTTTGTCGTTGTTCTCTGTATTGACAGCACTCCAAATTTACAAAAAAATGAGCTCAATGTTAAAATTGACCGGAGTTCTCCTTTAATCTGTGCGAAATGCTCACCAGAATGTAAGATACAGTATAGAGCTAAATGTTAATACTGCTAATGTTGACTGTGCTTAGGTTTGTTCAGGTACCAAAATATGGAAAATTGTGATAACGTACTACTGAATATAGCACATACTTCTGCAGTTATAGATTTCTTCCAGCTGTTTAACTCTGACCAACGCAGGCTCTATGCCTCCAAAACGTCTCTGCTGCCACTTGGATAAAAAGCAGGTTTTGATGACTGTTTGGATTAAGATGTTGTTGCCTCTAGCTTGGCAAACTGTCATCCTGTATCTGTGGCTGTTAAGGGCAAATATTCACAATATATTTATTATGATTTTATAGTAATGATATATAAAACTACAACATAACTTATTCAAAAATATGCAATATGCCACATTCAAATGTTTTAGTAAAAATATAGGTAGGTAAATGCAATTTAAATGCAATTTATTATCAGGTTTTATTATATTGGTGCCCTTTATTTAAAGCCATATCAGGTCAACAAAAGAATTTTTAAAATACTGATACATTTTCAGCCAAGCCCCATTTCCAACCTCCGACGCTGTATACTTTATTTACTGAGCTGAAGCCACATAATTTACTTGGAAATGGCTGTCCATGTTTCTTAGCAGTTTTTTAAGTAAAAACACTTTGGTCACACTTTACAGTAGTTTAATTCTCACTATTAACTATTACTTTTGCCTCAATAAACTCCTCTTATTAATAGTAAGGGAGTTGTTAAGTTTAGGTATCGGGTAAAATGTAGATGTAGAATATGGTCATGCAGAATAAGGAATTATGTGCTTAATTAGCAATAAACAGCCAATATGCATGCTAATAAGCAACTAGTGAGAGTTGGACATTAAACTAAAGTGTAACCAAAACTTTTTCTTATTAGAAAATATTTTTTTCAGTCTTTGTTGTTGTGTCATATGATATAATTTTGCCTATTTTTGTAAAGCGCAAAAGAAAAGGTGCATTACAAATAAAATGTATTACTATTATTATTATTAGCTTAATTTAAATTATGGAAGTTTGCTTCCGCCACTGATTAAAAAATAAAAAAGGTCAAATTGGTGCATTGACACCAATATACTGTATGAGAACTGAACTGAGCTGGAAAATGACATCACGGTTTTCTCCAGAGCTTTATTACAACAAAACTGAACCATCACTGAACTTACTAAAGCTGGACTATGACACTATTTTCTTCTAGAAACAAACTTTGTTTGTAAAGAAAACAAACTTTCACTGTAAAGCTGCTTTGAAACAATCTGTATTGTAAAAAGCGCTTTTACTGTATCTCACAATTCGGATGTTTTTTCTCACAACTGGAAGTTTACATCTCGCAATTCTGACTTTTTTCTCACAACTGCATGATATAAACTTGCAATTGTGAGTTATAAAGCTAGCAATGGCAAGTTATAATGTCAATGCAAAGTCAATTGCATGATAATACCAGAGAAACAAGTGTGCAGCCATCTTTAGAATATTGTCAGTGAACTTCTGTTTTTGAGGTAGCTTTGTATTTCTATGGCATCGCTGAGGAATTAGCTGGTGAAGTGGATTTACTTATTGTAGAGTTAATGAAAGTTATCATGAGCATTGTAATGTTTGAAGAAGATGTCTTAATAAATATCAGTAGACCGGGAAGATTTTAAAATGAGCAGTTCATTCATTAGTGCATAAGATTGCAGTGGAAATAAAATCAAGTGCAGCACTGAAAAGGGGCGGGGTTACAGAAGGTCTGTACATAGATGAGAGTCACAAGACTGGACAAAACACAAAAGAAACAAGAAGACTTAAATACAAGGAACAAACAAAGGGAACTAATAAGGACACAGCTGAACAGAATGACTAATTAAATGAGTAACCAAGGAGACAAACTAGTGGCGGGAAACTGAGAACAAACGAGACAGGAAACTGATGAATGCAAACTTACTTACATGTAATGAATGTAAATTCCATGTCGCCTAAATTAAACTAACTGAACATTTGTTTAATAGCTAGTAAATATCTTGCAATCCTGACTTTCTTTCTCACACTTGCGAATTTATCTCGCAATTCTGAGAATTATTATTATTATTATTTTTTGAATTATGAGATTAAAAGTCACAATTATCTTTTCAATTGTTTTATTCCTTGGCGGAAACAAGCTTCCATAAATAATAACGAGAAGGCACCGCTAATAAAGTTAGGCAGATAGCACACGTACATCACAGAGACGTCTATTTGATGTGCGTGTTTACGTCTGGAAGACGTATTTTTAAGAGTGTTTGCTCATCTGCAATACGTCTATAGGACGTTTCCTGTCAGATGTCAAATAGACGTTTAGAAGAGGATATAAAAGCTGCTGTCGCTTAATGAAGATTTGACGGGTGAACTTGGGGTAGGGCTGAACGATAATGGTTAAATCTTTACGGTCTGTCGGTTAAACTGATAATCATTTTTTTGCTCACATTATAACCGCGATTAATCATATCATAGCCTATAGACAACAAAGAACAAAATACTCGTCGTTGTGTTTTTTTCTCTTTCTTTTTGCCATTTTCATCTTTGAAATGGATAAGCACTGCAAAATGGTAAAACCTTTAAAAAGCTTATTCTCTCAAAAGCTAAAATGTGAGAAAGTGAAATTTGTAATATTTTCCAATAAATAACTTTTGCTACGTATTGTAGCACAGAGGTTGCATAAGTGCATTAATTCACCATCCATGATCGAAAAAAGAAAACCATTAATCGTTTAAAAAAAATCTCAGTTCTATCACTGTGTCCGATCTTAGCAGATACATATGTAGGCCTATGACAATGTATAGCAGATAAATATGTGTGGAATATGGTGAATAAATGGTGAGTAAAGAAATATTACTCTTAGTGAAGCCTAACACAGCAAAATCATAATCACTGTCATGTTTCAACACCTCAATCACTAAAACAAATCCAGCACTAATTCACATTAAAACAACATGCAAAACACAAAGTCTGAATAAGGAACTCCAGGTCAGATCAAAGGGAAGCACAGGATGATATAAAAAAAATTGAAAAAGAAAGGAAAGTGATGAGTAAATGAAAGCAGATTAGCAGGTCTTCTGTTCAATTTGTTTGTGAATCAGTCACGTTAGCAGCGGTGAAGCAGAGAGAGACACAGCCTCGTTTCTACTGAAGCACAGCCAGCTGTGATGATGCAAGCAGCGAGGAATCACAACACAATTGACCGCCAGCGGCTCAGCATCATGATGAATTTAAGCATTTAAGCATAAAAAGTGCATGTGCTTTCTGAACTCCCCACCGTGCCATTAGAGCCCACAAACACAGTCTGGGTTAAGTGTTAACTACCATACACACAGTTCTGGAGATGAGGAACACACTCACCTTCGGTCTCACCACACAATGTGCACTGTGACTCTACAGAATAAAAAAAAAAAAAGAGAGAGAGTGAACTTTGTGCAAACTTTTACATACCCAGAGTGATATGTTGATTGCATTACAGTGTGAGGACAATCTCCTTGTTGAACATTTAAAACCCTTAAAATGACATTTTTCATGATTGGGTGTCTTCGACTAGGCACTTTTAAAGTATCCAAGGGGTTGATTTATTTTTAGAGCTTGGTTTTAAATTTAAACCATTAGCAATATAGAGTACACTCAGAATCTGATATCATATCTTTATATAAATTAAATACATAACCCAAATTACTGTATAAATAAATGCATATTTTTGAAGTTTTCCAAATGTCCAAATACATCATAAAAATATAAATTATTAAAACTATGATAATTTGAACAGTAAAATAATCACTCTTAATAAAAACATTAAATTAGTAAATTAGTGTGAGATTTGAGACCATATGTGAAGAAAATAAATATGTACTGTATAGCATATGCACATAACTGCATGCATATACTGTATTTCAGTGGACAAAATAAATAAAACTAGAGAGAGAAAATGTGTGTTTACCAAGACTGTTTTAAGTGCCCATAGCTGAAATAATAAACAAACACCCAATTATTCATACAGTAAGTAAGCACTATTCCATTAAATAATCAGTTAGTCTCACCTGCGTTAGGAAATCTCAGGATTTTCCTACTATTAAATCAGTCTGCATTCTTAAATGTATTCTCTTACCAGTAAAGTATTTTGGTAAAATATTTTGTACTCCATAATCATTATATCTGTGGCCTCAATGTGCAAAATCACAAACAAATACTTTTGGGTTCAATTACAATCTACTTTCTGAACACTAAATACACAGGCTTGCAGCCTTGCACACACAAACACATTTTTGCAGCCGAAATGCAAACAAAACATAACTAAAGCAAATATAAATATAAATGCATGCAATTTACAATATATGCAAAAGAACATTACAGCCTTTTCTTTAAAAATGTAAAGATTCTTAGCTACATAAATATATAAAATAAAATAAAAATTTCCTTTCAAGAAAACAACTTTATGTAAGGGATAATGTAGAGTGAGGCGGTTGTTATAGCGAATACAACCCCGACAGGCTGATCAGGACACAGACGTGAAGCGGAGGCCATTATTACACTTTGGTGGGTAGCCATGTAATTGACCAAATAAATCAATAATTTGACACAAAATATTGATTTAAAAAGGAGTTTATTGATTTAAAAACGATTATATTGCTTCTGCTAAAGAAAATAGTCAGTTCCGTCTCTACGGTTAGAATCCTGCGTCCATAGCAACGCTCTGTTTTTCATGGCAACGGTGTGTTATACTTCGCAGCGGTCTGTAATCAAGAAATAACACACCGCATTCTACATTGGAATTCAACCAAGCCATGTAATAATCATCTGTAAAACACGGGCTCTTCAAAAGAGTATGCCATAAAAAATGAAAAACTATACAAATTCTGTCATGTAGCCTCTCAATTAAATTAAAAAGAACCACTATAGTATAAAAGACCTTGCGGCGCTACAGCAAAGATTTAAATAGTCATTCTGCTGTGTTGAATGGATGATTCAGTGAGTATGATTAGTATTCATTCTATAGTCTATTTAAGCCATATTCCCATGCCGTTAATTCAGAAACAACTGACATTTGTTCATAATCATGTTGAGAGATGTGAACAGGCAACAAACTCAACAGACCAATCTTCTCATCAAGTGACTTGTGTTTCTGGCAGACTCCAAATATATACAATCCAGTCCAAACGTCATAAATGATGCCTAAACTGGGGGACATGATTTAGTATCATTTCAAACACAAATGCCCAAAAATTACTTTGGCAAATGCAGTGAAAATCCATTTATTCCTTTCTGGGCCTTTATTGGCATGATGACTGGAGCTTTTAATTCCTGAAGTTATTAAACTCCCTCTCTGAAAGTGAACCAATACAACCTCAGTCTATACAGTGACACCACATAGGATGAATTCAGGTTGATTGGGACACTTTTTCCCAGTCATCCCAATGGCAAAAAGTGTTCCACAACCTGAATTCACCCTATTTGCCATGTTACTCCTCCACATTTTGAAAGAAGTTTAATTAGGACTTAACAGTAGCTAGAATTGGACGCCAAAATAACACGCGCGAACTGGCTTAGCGTTTCAGTTCATTCCACAATGAAGCATTCCATAATTAACACCAGTATTTGCATATTAGCCTTGTGAGCTCACACTCTCTGCTTTAGTTGGCGTTGTGTTATAAGTGGGAGTGTCAGTGGTGATAATTAGCTTTTCTGTTCTGGTCTTTTTTCACAGGCACACAGAGGCTTTTCTTCGGCTCTGTGAGGAGACGGAGTGTTAATGCCCGATTATATCATTATAGAACTATTCTAAATACTATTTTTTGTGAACTCCAAATCTCATTTGATGAGGTCATGAGAAACAAATTGATTAACATGAGCAGAATCATGTACAGAGATAAACGAGTCTATAGTTAATAGAGGTCAGTTCAAAGATGATCAGTGCAGATACAATATATTGACAAGCTTCCTGGCTTGTGTAAACACACAGAAACGCACATACGTACGCCTGTTACTCTATTTAGATTACTATTGATTTCAGTTTCTGCACTCCAAAATAATCCCTCTTGTGCTTGGCTAACTGCTCCTGCAGGAGCTGACAAAGCACTTCTGTACTTTCAGATAGCATCAGACTTTATGAAGACTGTTAGCACTCAGTCTATCATAAGCACTCTGCTTGTAAGAGCTCTCGTTCCCCAAGAGTAAAACAGATAACAACATACCAAGTGTGCAAAAGGATGAGAGAATATACTGCATTCAGACTAACAGCATGTGTATTAAAGGGGTCATATAATGCCATTTTTGTACAAGCCAATATGATTCTTTAGGGTCTAAATTAAAAGTTTGTAATATACTTTAATTAAAAATTCTCATTAGTATTGAAAGAAAACACTCATTTTACCTGGTCAAAAACATCTCTGTTTTCAGCACGCTGTTTAAGTGCATGTGTCTTTAAATGATAATGAGCTTTGCTCACCCCGCCCCTCTGTTCTGTGCGTGCACCGTTGGTAACACAATAACACAATAACCATAACGCGTTGTTCATTATAAACGTGGGATTATGAATTATATTGAGAACGTCGTACATAGAAAACATGCCGTAATGTACCCTGAGTGTAAACCTTAGCCGCATTCATCGTGAAGTGTGCTAGCAATTTGCAAAGATTAATATAAATATTAATATAAAGGTTAATAAAACGTTACACTCACTTCAGTGCTTCTGGAGGTGCAGCAGGAACACGAATAGTTGGTACCGATCCTTTTTTCAGGACCAGCTTCTTAGCAAAACCAGCTTTATACTGACCCTGATAAAGTAGTCTGGTGTGTGAAATGATTCGCGCAAACATGAAAGCATTGACGTTGATCGTGGGGAATATTCCCTTCGAAATCAAAACTCAGCCACTGTGTCTTCAGCGGTTCGGATTTAGGAACATCAAAATGACTGCTTTGTTCCTTATTACACCCAAGAACAGAACACCACAATCGCTTAGACGCCATTCTGCTCATAGACAGTGCTCCAGCGTATCAACAATGACGCGCAGACTATGATTCACGAGCGAGGGCGGGTCTGTGTTGAAACGCTGCTGTCAATCAACAATCATGGGAGGGGCGTCAATTTTGTGACGTCACAAAATCGAACGGCTGAATTTGATAAAGGGGAAAACATAATAAGGAGATTAAAAAAAAAACACTGGATGGATTTTTATCATTTTATGATGGTTGTGTACATGCACTGACAACACACGTTTCAGTACAATCAACTTGTAAAAGTGCATGTACCATTATATGACCCCTTTAATGATTTTTTTACTTTAATACTTTTTAGACAAAATATTGCCATTACCTTGTCAAATTTTGCTCTGGCAACAATAGTTCCAAACATAGCCACGGTGAAATTAACAGTCGCACATCAAACAGCACAGTGGTGTTTTGTTCCTGAATAAATCCATTCAGTGGCTGCGTCCAAAATCGCATACTCTCTTGAGTAAGTACTTGTTTTGTCATTACTTCACTACCATTAAAAAAAGTATGCTCTATATAGAAGGAATGTGTGTAGTATGAATGTAGTCTGGACATACAACATTCACCATGTTATCATTTTCATTTGAATCATTTGAATCTCGCCAGTAGTAGTAGGTCATCCGGGTACTTTTTGCCTATTCTTTTATGAGGACTGTGAATACTTCTTTTGTCACATGTTCTTCGCCTACTAAAACAGTAGTAGGGAAGTATGCAATTTTTAGATGCACCCAGTGACTCTTGAATGAATCAGCGTTGTTGCATGAATCGGTTGAGTGAATAAGTCAACGACTCACTCATAACTTGTTTTGTTTCTGAATGAATCAAGTATTTTGAACGTAACCTGCAGAAAGCCACTTACTGTAATATACAGTGTTAATGTATCTAGTTATATGCCAACCTTTCTTTCATCTCACATGATGAGTTAATTTAATCCCAAATTAATTAACCCTGTCTAGGTTTATTTTGCAATCATCAGCTGCATTTTCCCTTACTGCAAAGTTTTAATTTTAAAGTACACCTGCATTTCTGCTCTAGCTGCAGACTCGAGAGCACAAACATCTCATATTTACCTCAGTATTTCCTCTGGGGCAAAATATTCTAAATCAGCATGAAGACCCAACGTTAAGGATCCCAGTGGTGCCATTATCTGCTAGTCTGCAAGAGTAAATCATTCAAGGCACCTGATAATACAGTTCGATTTCAGAAGAGCCTGTGTTCAATAAGGCCGAGCTCAGTATGGGACTACATTTAGAAAAATTGAGAGAGCAGTTTTGATAAAGCTGTCAACTAATTGACACAACAAGGGACATTCTGTCATATCATTACACCACTAGAGCTCCAGACAGAGGACTTGTCAGTTTCTTCAAGAGGGCAAAGCTGGAAAATCTGTACATCTGCTCTTAGCCTTTAACAGTGTTTTAACAGAGCTTATCTTTTTCTCCCATGCATGCAAAGTTATCTTAGTCTCTTTTATCGTTACTAAGCTGCTCTTAGCAGATTAACAGCTGAACATTATGAATCTACTAATAAGCAAATTAGTTAAAAACCTTGTTTTTTGTGCATTCAAATGGTACTTTTTCAGATTTTTATGGCACAATTTTATCCTTGAGAAAATACTGTAAATATGTGTTTCTTCACAAACTTTGTCTCAGAGGTTGTTGTTTTTTTTATTTGTATAACATTTTAATAGGAATTTAATCAAATAAATTATAACTATTATTCAATATTTTTCTTTTTATCAAACGTAGCGTCAGTTCTGGCAGGTCATGTTAGTCAAGCTCGCATCAGCTGAATCTCAGCTGATCCATGTCTACCTATAGGAATACGACGCCTATCACAGAATCTACAGTATATATAAGCTCCTTCAGTATTATCAACATCTAACGCGTTTCTCCGGAGCTAATTACCCTCCTCCATCCCCAGCTCCTCTCTTCAGTCAGGATTTGACATTCTGATTCCCCTCTGAATAAGACTAAATTCTCAGATATGTTGTACATTAAAACATTGAATTAATGATATCTGCAATACATTCATGTTGGTTCTGTTCTGTTTACCCTAAGGGGTAAATCGTTGATGATAGTGGTCCTGACAGAAGTACTATGAAGGTCACATAAAAACTTTTACCATGTTTTCAGCATTTACTTTTGCTATTCTTCAAATGTCCTTTGAAGTAAAAATCAACATAATTTTTTTGTGCACCATTTGCAATCAAGCTGTAATTTTGTCAAATTATTAGTGTACAAATATTATGCAATTTTGTGTTTATTTAGGATATGTGTAATGTTAGCTATGCATTAGGAAAACAAAGCAACATGCCATTTTATTCCCAATTTTTAAAATGTCATTAACATCACAGAAAGCTGTTAAACACAATACATCGTTTAAGATGTTTCAGTTACTCTATTTATTAAAGCTCTAATAATACAACAGACCATTAACCAATGTAAAATAATCAAATAAAAAACAAATAAAAAAAATATAACAAATGAGATAAACCACACAAAGAAAAACAAAAGTGATGAAACAGGTGTGATAATAATGACACTGTTGTAACAATATTCATGACATTCCGGGAAAAAAGGACCAAAATAACAGATACATTAACATTGAAAACTAAAGAGATTGGGTAAAGTGTTGTGGCGAGCAGGACGAGGCCGTGAGAGATACGAGACAAAACAAAGTATGAACCTCATCTCTTACATTAGACCAGACATGAGTTCTTGACTGGGCTGTTCCTCTTTTCCATTAACCATTTGCCTTAAAACATGGTGCGACAAGTACAGAACAAAATCATTACCTCTCACAGAAGACAGAACTACTAAAGTTCTAAAATTGAGAAGTGTGAGCGTGTGTATTTTGAAAGTGTGAAGGAAGGGTGTTAGACTGTTGATTATTTTTTGTTCTTTTATATTTTTTTTCCACGCTCTCAGAGGCACAGAACAGACTTGTCATAAATTAACATCCAGGATCTTAAAATAAACTTGGAAAGATCACATAATACACAGAAGAGCACACACAGATAGGAAAACGGTTAATGTTCCTCTGCATGTGACCTTTTGTGTACCCTGAATGTAAACATAATCAAGTGTTGTTATCTACCATACAGGTCTCATGCATTTGGGTATTTGAATTAGTTTAAAAGCTTCCAGCATTTACCCCAATCTCCATTTAATCTCATTTGAAGGGTATCCAGCAAAGTAAATGTTGTTTTAGATGATGCTGAAGATTCTCCACATTTCTTTAAAAGCTGTTCTGTAATGGACCTGTTTTCCATCAAACCTCTTTGATATTGTAACAAGCCTGAGATTGGCAGAAATGTAAATGCCTGAAAAGGAAAACATTAAAAATGCCCCTTACAAAAATGTACTGTCATAGTACCATTGTACATTGCACTCCTATACTTTAATGCCGACTGATTAATGATTGATTTAATATACCATGATATGCAAAGGTACTTCAAAGAATACCATGGAACTGTATTATAGATGCATTAAAATGTCTGTGCCTTTAAACAGAATATGTTATCAGGTAGGTTGCTATAACATATCGACTTGAACTAACCTCCTTAGAAAAATTCTCTTTGATCTGTTGCCGTAATGATCATTATAGAAGCTGCATATAAACAAATATGCATACTTCTGTACCATATAGTAACTGATTACATGTAATCTGGATTCCGTAATCAGATAAAAAAAAATGTAGTAATTGTAATTAGATTAGATTACATTTGAAAATACTTGACTATACAGTTACTTTTTTATTGATTGCATGATTACCTGTTATTCTCACAAAGGAATTATTAATTGATTCCCCCTACTACCTCTTTTTTATCTTTTAGATTTTCCTTTTTTTAAAAGTCTACTACTTATATGTGTTCAGAAGGTCTTCCAGGTTTGTGGAAATGCACACACAGACCAGCCACTAGTCATGTGTCTATCACTAAAAACTGAGACCCACACAGTATTTGATCACTGGATTTACTGAAATCATTTCACTTTTAAGAAGTGTTTTCTTAACATTGCATATCTAATCAACTCCTGATGAACACATTAATTATCATTTGAGTTATCACTCAGTGAGTCATTTAACCTTGTATTGCTTTCTTTAGAAGGCTTTTGTATTTCAAACACACATAATTTTATATACATTTTTGTCAGCTGAACTTCTTTGACCTAATACATTTACTTGAAGTACCCCTGAGATTTTAATTTAACAAGTTAGGTCAATAATAATATTAAACCAATAAAAATGTGTAATGTAATAGATTGTTACTAACTACAATTTTTGTCACGTCATTTGGAATCAGTAACTGACTACAATGTGTAAGTATTCTACCCAGCACTGGCGAAAAACAGTATGTATAAACGGTAGTTTGTCCAAATTCACAGCATTCATAAAACAGTAGATAAAACCCGGATTACCTACTATCTACCTCTGAAGAGATTCTGCATTCAATGGAGACTTTACTGTCCAACTGAATGGCAGTGAAGCAACTGACAATGTAGGCAATACAGTATTGTAATATTGCTAAAAATGTGATAATCCTAAAGAGTAAAATAAACATATTAAGTGAGTGAGTTTCCCCAAAAAAAGCCAAACTTAAGAAAAAACATGAGACGTGTAATGTGTTAAGAAAAATCTAAATAATCAACAGAATATTCTTATTACATACACATAGAACATAGTTAATAACAGTTGCAAATTAAGTACTTATTCAAAAGAAGTACCTCTTCAGAGAAAATGCGATTTTGGAATCAATTAAATAGAAAATGCCACTTGTATTTACATTATAAACTAAACATGTTAATAGATAAATATAAAACTTTGATGCCACAGGAGTAGACCGAAATGGATTGCTGTAATCAACACTTTTATCAATTAGTTACCTATATCTGCTGTAATTGTAATCTCGTTTATTTATTGATTAACCGCGCAGCCCTATTGTGTGGTGAGTAAATGAAGTGCAGCTGTAGTCCTGAGAAATTCTGTGAGCTTGGAGGACTGATGAAATTCTTCACGGATGAACACCCTCATGTATTATAAGAGAATCTTTCATGAAGCGTTTGTTCTGCGGCCTCTCCTTTCCACAGCCCTTAATGATGTTCTCTCACTGCACTCCTCCTCTCTTCTCTTCCTGTGGCCTTCCCTTTCTCTCATTTTTCTCACTATCTCTATTTCGCCCCTTTCTTCTTTACTTCCTTGCTCCCTCTCTCTTTCATTCTTTCTCTCTGTTTTCATGAATAGGCTCACTGAGGCGTCAAGTGCAGGACTAGGTCTGTACAGACCTCAAAGACAGGAAGAGAGAGATGACAGATGAGGAGGAGGAGAGTGAGAGAGTTTGGGTTGACATGAAGGGTCATTGCAGTGCTCTCCTCTGAACTGTGAACATTCAGTGCTGATGGCAATGACAAAGTGGCATAGTTCATAATGCTATATGAACATCTGGAAAGGAGATTTCTTGTTTTGAGATTATTTCCAAACTGGCTCCTATTTTGTCAGTCGATCAGTGGTGCTATTGTAAAGACATGAAGGACAATTAAAGCTGGGGTAGGTACTGTAAGAATGGTCTAAAAAACTTATTTTTCATATGTTTAAACTTTATGTATATATCAATACATAATTAAAATGTAAGTATTCTGAAAAAGAAAGTATAAAAATCGAGTGTATGTAGACCTCTAACGACTGTTTTAAAGACAGCTCATTATTTCCATTCAGTCCACCCTCTCCCTTCTGGGGTCCTTCCAAAGCCACGCCCCCAAAACACATGAACGCGCGACTCCGACAGCTGAGCTGGAAGACGCATTATTTACCTGAGACGAGCGGAGAGGAAGGAGCGCAATGCATGTAGCATCATGTCAGAATCACATGTAATAAAAAAATCTAACTTTATCATTATGAATATAAACAAATAAGATTTATTTTAGTAGCCTACTCACTATCAAGCTATCATATCGATATTGGTAAAGTTTAAAATATATATTTTTTGATTCGCTAACGAGCTAGTTTTAACTATAAGGCAAAGCTAAAAACAGGTTGCATTGATACACGTTTTTCCATTTCCATTAGTTGCACTGTGATGAAGATGAATTTCGTGTAAGATTCATAACATATAACGTTAGGCCTACTAGCTGTTAAACATGTATTTTGTTATGTAAAGTTCCCCCCACAGCGGAGCCTGCCGTGAACGCGCAGGCTAGTAAACATGCAGGGTCACCGATGACGACGGATAAACAGTTATGGCACATTCACTGGTAGGGACGAAATGCTTTACATTGACTGGCCTGCCCATACTTGGTTTGTACAGACTACAAACTTGGTCCTCAAATCATTACGTATTATGCAATACATGTAATGTAACTTTATAACGTTGCACTCTTTCTATGAGTTATAAATAGCTAGTAAGATAATATCACGGTAACTAACGTTGCAGTAGGCTATGTAAATAATTATTCTAGCGATATGTAATGCTAAATAAGGTTTGCTAGTACATTATTTTAGCAACATGACAAGCCAGTGAATTAGCAGGTTTCAATTGTTGCTTTGCACAGTGCGTGACATTTTATCTGTATGTTATGCGGCTAGAGTTTTAACACTGAGTCAATGGGCTCCAACGGGCTTGTTTATCGTCATCGGTCTTTTTCCGTTTACCTGTCTTTGTTGTATGAGCAGGTTCCACTCGAGAAATTGGCAGTTTTGGTTGTTTGTCCGCCATTAGCACAGCTGCTCGGCACACCGGCAATCTTGATTTTGAATGACGGTACGCGCTGTGCAAGAGAGGGGCGATCAGCGCGTACGCGAACTTGATTGACACTGCTAAGACACTCCTCCTGGCTCTGAAGGCATCTGATTGGTTCTTTACACTCGGACCGAGTGGCAGTGATTGGTCAGAGTTTTTACTGTCCTGCAGCTGCTACAGAGGTCTGATTGTTTTCATTCCTTTTTCTGAACACATAATGTATTGACTACTCTCAGGATGGAAGGACCATTTCACCCAGTATAAAAAAAAGTGTTTCTGAACAGGATTACATACCCTAGCTTTAATGACTAAATTATTTTATTAGAATCCATTGTAATTAACGGCAAGTTAGTTGTTTTTTTTTGAAAACTGAAATCTCTATAAATTATTCCATAATTTGTATTTTTCTAAAAGGATACTTCACCCAAAAATAAAAAATAAAGATATTTTGAAGAATGTTTCAACTGTTGTTGTCCATACAGTGAAAGACAGTGGGATCCAAAACAACATTTTTGTCCATTGTATTGGAAGATCTTCCACTAAATATTCTTTAGGGAAATTTTACATTTTACAAAAGATAGAAATGAAAACAGACTTGGAATGACGCAAGAATGAGTAAATAATTGCAAAATTTTCAGTTTCGGGTGAATTATCCCTTTGACTTGGAATGATGGAGAATATCCTCTCATTGTTTACTCACCATCATGTTGTTCCTGAGAAATATACTGGCCATATACTGGCCGATCTTTTTAATGCAAAGGAATCCACGAGATTATATATATTTTTAAATCAACTAACGTAAAAAAATGATTGAGTCAGATCTTTTCAATTAATCATTTGATCTGATTCACCAAACCAAGTTCTTGAGTTTGACTCAGTAACTCACTGCAATTTTGAAGTTAACAGCTCATCGTGGAACAGCATGAGGGTGAATAAACGATGAAAGCATTTTCATTTTCAGATGAACTATCCATAAAAGTTTTCTAAAAGAAAAGAAAAATGTACTGTTTTTTATTTATTTGCCCCAAAGACGAAGTCAATTGCAAAACAAATACACCATTACACATAACGTAAAATAACATATGCTATCGATGGCTGGTACAAACCAACTCGGTTACGATTCCCCAAAATATAAGCACTCTGTACTGATATCTAAATGTCACATGTAACCGACTGAGCTTAACTCACAATGAGTCAAAGTGGTGAGGGAAAAGCCTAACAGATAATGACAATGAGGAATGCCATCTGTACAGTGCCTCCTTGAGCTGCTGGTGTTGCATCAGACGTGCTTTACAGGTGAGACATTACTAACAGAATGTACAGCAAGAGCACAGCCTGGCAAATCAACTGCTGCCATGGATACAGGGACTTTGCAATCTCAGACAGACAGTTAGCTAAGACTGGCATTTATATGATTCCCTAGTATGGTTTCATTAGTAGAGAGACAGAGGGAGAGAGAGCAGATGTTTGTGCACAGAGAATTGTGACTTACTGTCAAACCTGCTATGAGTCTCTCATTCCCCCCTTAGTGTTCTGAGCTGGAGTTCTGGTCCAGTCACACACTCAGACAGCTGCAGGCGTGTGTGTGTGCCGGCTTAATGCCTGTCATTTATTTAATAAGTTGCTGGTGATTATGAGACAGACCCGGGAGAAATCTGACAGGAACGAGGGTGCTGTTCTTCCTCGAACCCTAAAGTTACAGGAACACTCCAGAGGAATAAAGACACACATCTTCCTGCTCTGGACTCATGTGTGCTTGTGACTGTGTGGTAGATATAAAATGAAACAGGGTGCATAAGAAAAGGAGAGAAAGATGGAAGGATGATGAGAAAACGATGCAGAAAATTGAGAGGTCTTATTCCTTTCCTGTTCCTGCAGTTATTTACTTGTTAAGTAGCCATGTATATGTGGGATAATGCAGTCAGTCGGTCACTATTGCAAAATAAATTCATTAATGGTGATACAAGGCCTGATGAACTTGGCAAGGGTTATTTTTCATTATGATCGCTAAGATACTTTACATGCTGTGTACTGTATATACAACAAACAAATGCTGCTTTCACATAGGCTACTTCATTTCTTTTCAATGGAATCAGAGACATCTTATGATGACTCAAAATAACTTACTGTAGTAAAAAGGCTTTTAGTGCTATATTTTGAACAGTATTAATTTCAATATATGTTGAGAATAAAACCTTAAATGGATAGAAGCAAAGGAATCCCAAGTCCAAAAATTGAAAACATTGATCGGAAGAACAAGGAACTGATATGACATACAAAGAGCTGGATAAAAGCTTAAAATAAAGGAAAAAGTTACAATATAGCTAAATATGTTATAGTCCATGGAAAAAGTACACTGTAAAAAAATCAATAATGTTGATAACTTATATGATCAATAAGTTATGACAACATATGTTTTTACATTGCTTTAACTCATCAAAATAAGTTAAGCAATTTTCAACTTTTTATACAAGTTATAGCCTACAAGATTCAACTCAGTTTTTAAGTCAGTTTAATGCATATTAAGTTGAAATGACTTAAACATCAAAGTAGATTGTGTATCATTTTTTTACAGTGTAACTTTTAATAATAATAAATTAATAATAATACACTACCGTTCAAACATTTGGGGCCAGTATAGATTTTTTTAAATGTTTAAGAAAGAAGTCTCTTATACTCAACAAGACTGCATTTATTTATTTATGATTAAAAACAACAGTAATGTTGTAAAATGTTTACTACAATTATTACTACAGTCTTCAGTGTCACATGATCCTTCAGAAATCATTGTAATATATTTGGTGCGCAAGAAACATTTCAATGTTTCATCAATTCAGAAAACAGTTGTGCAGGAAACTGTGATACAATTTTTTTCAAAGTTCAAAAAGATATTAATTTGAAGTAGAAATGTTTGTATCATTATACATTTACTGTCGCTTTTGATCAATTTAACCCTCTGGTGCCGTTCAAAAATGTTTACTTTTTTCGGAATGGTACGAGACTTGGTAAAGGTTTTGGCACTTGTGTTCACACAAAAAAAACATAGACATGATTCGAAAAGGGTAAATGGTCCTGAAAAAAATAGTCATACTTGTATTGTTCGCATCAAAAAATGACCGCATTGGAAATGAATGTTGGTGAATTTCATCTATTGGAAACCATACTGCGCACAAACTTATTCTTACTGAAAGCAAATTTTTTGATATATCAAGCTCAAATTTGGAAAACAGCTTGTTTAGATTTATGGCTTTGATTTTCTCACAGGTTTAGAGTAAAACGTGTTTTGGAAAATATATATTTCATATAAAAATATAATATATATATTTTTCCTAACAATAAATGTGTTGGGAATTCCATGTCCATCCTCAAAAAGTGAATAAATGGATTATAACTACAGCATAAATGTACTTTAGTACCATAAAATCTGCTAAAAAATACAAAATATTAAATAAAAAAACATTATCAAACTAAATATAGTACAATCATTTCATTGAAATAAAATAAAACATCATTCATTTTTGACTGACAAGTGAGCAGTACTAGAGGGTTAATGCATCTTTGGTGAAAAAAGTATTCATTTAATTAATGGTGCTTGCCATACTGTTTAGACTTACAAGTAATACAAAATAATTGGCTTAAATCAATATTTCATATCCATGTATGTATTATAAGCAGCTACAGTATGTAATAAGTGGGATAGTATACAGTTAAGACTGTACCTCGTTTCTTACAAATTTCATGTGCCCTAAAGAAGAATGCAAAGAAACGTCCCAAAAATGTCAATTACCTCCATTAAATATGCAGCACCTCTGTTAAGGCAGCATTAACAGCAGGAATTCTTCGAGAAAAAGTCAAAAAACAATCCTCCATCTGCTCACATACTTTCCCTCTCCAAACGCTGTCCACTCATTCAAAGACTCGCAATAATGATTAATTGGCAGAACGCACTAGACTTTCAGCTAATGCACCTGCTACCCCTGACTGTGTCAGAAAGAGAGAACAGCGGGCACCAGATGTGAAGCCTGCGTCCACCCCAACACACAGCATCATTTCAGACTGACCCACTTTCAGTTTTTAACTGTAATTGCTGCTTGGAAAAATTAATCACATCCAAAGATGTCATAAATAATTCTTATTATTTGCTGAGAGAGAGAATGTGTGTCTAAAACCCCAACATCTAAACTGATCTGAACGTTCCCTCACTATTTATTAATTGTAAACGAAAGGAAAGCCATTGAAGAAACTGTGAATCAAACACAATTGTTTAGTGATGTTCAGTTGCCAAGCAACAACTCCTACATGCATCAACACTGTACCAATGACAATCTGAATGGAGAACTACAGAAAATGAAGAAACTGTTAGGAAGTGCATGATTCTAGTAGAGAAAATGTATTAAACTGTAAATGATTAAAAATCAATATCATAATAAAATTTCTAAAGTTATCAATCTCATTCTCAGCTATTTAATGGAACAGTTTAATGGAAAAGTTACAATTTTCTCACCTTCATGTCATTCCAAGCCAGTAGGCCTATGCTGTTATTTTATGTTACACATAAAGAATTTTGAAAAAATTTACAAAATTGCAAATGGAGAAAATTGTCAGTGAAATATCTGTTCCTCACTTAAAGCTACAGTATCACATGGCTTAAAATATTTGAAATAAAACATGAATCATATGGTACTTTTATATATATATATATATATATATATATATATATATATATATATAGTCTTTTTTTGGAGCTTGACAGCCCATAGACACTATGAACTGTCATAGTATGGAAAATATGTATGTGAAATTTTTCTAAATTCTCTTGTGAAAGAATGACAGAAATGTTGTCTGAACCCTTTAATATAATGTCAGAAAGTTAGTTCACTGTTAAAGGAATAGTTCAGCAAAAAATTTAAATTATCCCATAATTTACTCACCCTCAAGTCATCCTAGATGTTTATGACTTTCTTCTCTCAGCCGAACACAATCGGTATATACGTCGGGTCAGAGGTCACCCTTCCGCCAGAACTTAACTCTCTCCTGAACGCGCGGACGGCTGTTACCGGAAGACAGTGATTATAGTTTATAAAGTTTTAAATATGGATATTTTTCTTACAGAAACACATGGCTTTGCTTCAGAATCCATTTTTTTTATGATGGATGGATGCGCTTTTTGGAGATTTAAAAACTCGATTCTATTAAGTGCCATTACAAAGCTGGGAAAAGCCAGTACATTATTTAATATAACTCTGATTGTGTTCGGCTGAAAGAAGAAAGTCATATACACCTAGGATGACTTGAGGGTGAGAAAATTATGGGATGTTTTTCATTTTTGAGTGAACCATTCCTTTAACTGCATATAAATGCATGTGGAATTGTACACAGTATACTTGCAGGTTTGTATTTGTTCTCAGGGGAGTTTTATTATTTTATTTTTTGAGAACTATCAACCATCACTAATTGCACCCTCCACTGAGCCTCTCTGCAGCTTTTAAGCAAGAAAACAACACAGGCATCACAAGTTTCTGGAAAACAGGCCAGAGGCAGATGATGGGGGATGCTGTGTGCGTTCTCCTCACAAATCTCAATTGATCAGCCTTATGCTTGAATTTTGTTCTCTGTCTATGTTCAGAACTCATCTGAACAAGTATGGAGTCAATTTAATGCCACATAGTTTTCCAAAAGAATAAAGTATCGCAAAAGAAAATAAAGTTTTGCAAAACAAAAATATTTTTTGTTATAAATAACCGTTTTTCCTTTGCGCTTCACTTTTCTCTGTGTTTCTCTTCATGGCGCTGTTTTAACTTGGGGGTGGAGTCAAAAAACCCCGCGAAGCCACGTCATCATCAGGAGACGCAAATCGCAACAGTTCAGAGTCACCATGGCAGAGCAGAGGCATGCAGGTGGATTCCAGGTATGTACAGTTGATTGTTTCCCTTTATTTCACGAACATTAAAACGTGCATTGTTTTTGTTTTGTTTTTTAAACTAAATGCGAGTAGTATTAACGGCGTTTGCCAAAGTTTAATTGCTGGTGACGGTCTTTTCATCACGGTTGCTGTGTCATGCACAGGTGTACAGGAATGGTGACTTGCCGTGAAGGCCTTATTGTGCCCTTTATTCCCTGCTGTCACGTCTCGGCTCCTTTATCCTGAACTCAGATGCCGCTGACTACTCAGATCGCTCTTTGTGTATTTTGTTAAATGGTGTAATTGTTGTTGTCTACATTAAATGTTATTGATGGGTTGTTCTTTGAGCTTTTGTATAGTCTCTTCTTATCTTTAATAAAATTTATATTTTTCTGTATCCACGTCTCCCACCGATTCACTGTGAACTAACCTGTGTTGCCTTAATAGGAAATTTAATTTAGTATTGTCCCTGGCAAGATTCCAGGGTGGCGTAGTTGCTAGCTGTCAATCTTCAATCCCTCCTTGTATCGCCACATATACATTTCATAACCAATTTAAGACATTGTTATTTTGTAGGTCGGTGGGCACAATGATGCCACCAGGGTTGAATTGGGGCGAATGGTAATGGATAGACTGCTCTCCTAACTCCAGTGTGCAGTGAGTCGCCAGCCGCTGGACTTAGATTACTTGCAATTTAGATGCAGTCATGAACTTCTTTTCATTACATCCATCCATAATCAAATTACAATCCCAGACGGACTCCTTAATGAACTATCCAACTTAAAAAACAGTGGAGAAGCAAGTGGAAAACAACAGTGTACCCATAACTGCCCTTGAAGTGCAATTTGGAGTGAAGGGACCTCCTGAAGGGACTTTGTAGTGTAAGAATATCATAATCAATAAAAGTAAACAAAGTAATCAATCAACAGCATAAAAGCGGATATCTAGCAGATGCAAACTTTTTCCAACATGTTCACGACCGCTTAACTGATCCCTAACTTCTTAAACTTTGGCAAACGCCGTTAATACTACTCGTATTTATTTAAAAACAAAAAAACAATGTACATTTTAATGTTAGTGAAATAAAGGGAAACAAATCAACTGTACATACCTGGAATCCACCTGCATGCCTCTGCTCTGCTAGCCTGGTAATACCAAACTCTGCTACTTCGCTTTGCTTCGTAGACAGAGTCTGGCATGGCATAATTGAAAAGCATTGTGGGGGGGCGCTTGTCTGAAGTTTAAAATCATTGGTTACCCGTAAGCCAATCCCATAACGTTTGGTTATAGCGTGTGTTATGCGCATGCTCAGCCGCATCTAACTTCCACTGTAAACACATGTATGATGCGAAAAACAAAACCATCGAGCGAAATACCGGAGTGAACATGGCTGTGAACGACTTTTGCAGATTATGTGAAGTAAATCTACGCATCCACGTTACAATCAGCGTCTACGTCACGGCTCTCAGCCCGCCCTCTGTTCGTTGATTGGCCGGCTGTTTTCAGGCCTGAGGAAAACGGTCGCTATCTCAGACTGAGTACAGAAGCGAAATGAAATTGAGCGGAAGTACGAAGTCTGACGTAGTCAGGCTACTGCTCTGCCATGGTGACTTGAACTGTTGCGATCTGCGTCTTCTGATGATGACGTGGCTTCGCAGGGTTTCTTGACTCCACCCCCAAGTTAAAACAGCGGCATGAAGAGAAACGCAGAGAAAAGTGTAGCGCAAAGGAAAAACGGTATTGCGAGCACACACTTGACTGAAACGCAGAATAAAAGCAGCGTTGCAAATAACTTAGTAGGTGCGAGTATGGAAAATATGTTGCAGAACTTTATTTTATTTTGCAATTATTTTGCAAAAACTAAATTATTTTTGTTTGCAAAACTTATTTTTTTCTTTTTTTTTCCCCATTTGCCATTCTTTATTTTTGTAAGCAAAATTTTTTTTTTTTTTTTGCTCAATACTTTATTTTTGTTTTGCAAAACTTTATTTTCTTTTGCGATACTTTATATTCTTTTGCAAAACTATGTGGCATTATATTGACTCCATAGACAAGGACCTGAGCTTCGGATGTCATTCGAATTTAGCAGGGCGTCAATAAAGAGTTCTAAAGTGCTCACTCACCTAATAACAGACTCTATGTTAAACAAGGGTAGAACAGCCATCTGAGACTCTCTCAGTCCTTAGTAGCCTAGCAACCAACGCCAACACAGTTTGCCATTCAGACCAATGCGTACAGCTTATGGAAGTCCTTAAGTCATTCGTAGGTGAGGGGAACTGTGTCTCATTACCTCAGGCGAAGAACGAGGTGTAACCTGAAAGTATGTTTGTGCAAGTGCTTACCTTTCACATGAATGGGTCAAGATGCAAACAGAATAAACCAACAAAAAAAGTGTTAAGATGAACGTTTCTGATCTAGTTGCCATGGTGATGTTCAGAGCTGAGGTGTTCCTGAATGTTAAGCATCTCCCATTGCATATGCTAATTTAATATGATAACACACAAATGCTATATGCTAATTCCTCAAAAGAAGCCTCACAGACCTGATCTGAATCCTGCATGTTTAATAAAAGATCTCTTCATCTTCTCAGATCACTGTTTGTGCCAAACATCTTCATGCCTGAGGGAGCTGGACCTGAGCCAGAGGTTAAATTCAACCTGTGTTAGGCTGCCATTACAAGAAACATTAAAGTGAAGTTCAGCTAACAGCCAGCGGCAACTGGATTTGCACAGCACTTTACAGCTCCATCACACAATTCAGCAGAGATCCACAGTGCAGCAAAGCTGGAGAAGCTTCAAGGAGGGATTTGCCAGGAAAGGAGATGGTTTTATCTGGTATAATGTGCGAGCAAGATAAGCTCAATGTATATTGCACATTTAAGGATACTGTATATACATACAATATACTGCAGTATATGCACAGCTGTTTGGCTCAAACTGTTCTGAGTAAAACATTATTGATGGAGGCATGGCAATGAATCAAAAATGTAAACCAATCAGAAACACCAATCCAGAGCTGTCACACTGGTTTTCAGACAATTTCAGACTACCTATTTAGACCAAAGGGTCAAGGTTTGGCTTGTTAGCACGGCCCAATCTTCAGGGTTGTGCAAAATTCAGAATTGAAGAAATGACTCTTTTTCACATCTTGATTTGGAATGTGAATGTAACAAAGTTGGATTCCAGAAGTAAAAATCACATTTATTTTCTCCATAGGGGACTTGATTTTTTACAGTAACTTATAAACCTTTAAAGCCAGACCTTCTGCGAGCTCTGAGGTTGGTAATCAAAAGTATATGGTTTTGTTGAAGCCATCAGCCCACATTATTAAAGCTTCATTTTTAAATAATCATGCTGAACAGTGAAGTCCTGGTGAAAAACTACACTACCCATGATTCAGCAAAGAAGTCTCCACCAGAATTAAAACAAGCAAAAATCGGCAAAATAAATTTTAGTGCCCGTCCACTCCCATGAAGCACTCCCCATGCTATGTAAGCATATTTAGCATTTATATGCATATTTAGCAATAAACATAAATTGTGATGTTGTTTTTGTAATTAAATTATGTCATTCCCAATGCTTTGTAGGATTAGTTCTGTCCCTCATTAAAGCCTTTAATTGCACAAGGTGCTTCTCATTTCTTATGTGATTCCTCGCTTCCTAACTCCAACCCCCTTAGGATGCGAGGGTCAGGATGCAAGGAAAGAAAATGAGAATGGAAGAATTGAAGAAAAGCTTATTGGAACATGCCCTGTTGAAATATTTGAGATGTATGGTTTATTTAAATTTCAAATGTAAAAAATAGATTTTTTTTTAATTAATGTGACAGATGTGAAGGGAAGGAGAATTTATACATGCGTCAGCTTTTTCGACAAGAAAGATTTCGCTATAGGACCCTTGCATCCTTGCTTATAGCTCGTCTGGAAGCTTCCTCACTCCTCGTTCCTCATCAAGGTGCAACTAGAGAATTGATATGTCCTTCAAGATGGCTTACTTTGATCGGTTTCCGAATCCCAGGCTGGAGGACGGAGGAACGAGTAAACAAGGAAGGATCCATTTGAATATTGAGAAGTACCCACGGTCTTGTACCTTTGTCTTTTTGTCAGATTTTCCAAATACCTTTTTTGTTTCAAATTAAAGTTTGCAATGCTAACACTGAATGCTTTAGTAAATCGGGCCCACATGGTACTGGACATATTACAAAAGAGTTGTGCACTAGCACTGAGAGAGCTCCAAACCCAGCGCACACACAGCTCTGTGTTGTGGGTGTCTCCCGCTGTCTGTACAGATGTTCAACAGGCTGATATCAGTGAGCCCTGTGTGGATACAAAGCTACTCAAGTGCAGTGAGCCATACATTCCTCTAGTTGACCTTAATTCACCCGCCTGCTTACACACACGTGTGTGTATGTAAAGATCAAAAACCTACGTATATGCTTTCTAACAAGCCCAAGTGCATAAGTACAGTACATATAGCATATTGACTGGTGGCTCACAGAAATATATACAGTATAAGAAAAATAAATAAATATATACAGTATGTGCATATATACATGAATATTGCACAGGTGCAATGTATATACTTTGTTAATGTTCAAAAGAAAGCCACACACACACACACACACGGCTTCTTTTCACCATTAAATTTTTTTTTTCAAAATTCATGATCTCGTTCCCTAATTTTCTCCCCATTATTTCCTCACCTTTATGTTATTCTAAACCCATCCCATACTGACAAATTTTTTTTTTTTTTGGAAGAATTATTGTGAAGTTCTTTCCATAGAATCACATTTCTATGTGATCAGAACTGTCAAGCCCGAAAAAAAAGAAAAGAAAAAAAAAACACTATACAAGTATGATAAAAGTAGCGACTTCAGATTTGAATTTGTATGGTACTGTTATACTGTTGTTTTTAGTCCTTTTTTGGAGCTTGTCAGCCTCTGGTCACTGAACTGTTCTTGTATGTCAAGAGCCGCATGCAATTCCAACAATTCCTAAAGCATTTCTACCTGGAGTGTGTTCAATGGAAAACTTAACAACATGAGGTTGTGAGTAAATAACAAAATTTTCATTTCTGGGCGAACTATTCCCTTGATAATAGTCTGAATTATTTACATAATGTAACAGATTAAGCATGCATTATACTTGTGACACATAAAAGAACCTCACCAAAAACAATGCCATAAAAACTTTCTGATCTACCACTGTGCTATGATATTAGCTGCAACCCTGTTAAGTGTAACAGCATCCATTAGCCTGGGTCCTGCAGTGGTTCTGGTAGAACAGGCAGCATCTGTGTGTGCTCAGACACATCCAAGAGGACATGGAGAGATTAGCAGTCTTTGCTCTGCCATGATTAGTGCTAACAGCCATGCGGCAGCACACAAGCCTAGCATCTGTTCCTTACAACAGCACTCCATTCAGCTTCAGCTGGATTCATTAAAAGGGGGTTTCTTCATCGTTTACTCTGGCCTGAGCATCAAAAGCTTTTCTGGAAGCCTGATTCAACTATGACAACTATGGCTTTCTGCAGACCATATCACTTGGTCATAACCATAGACTGTAAAAAATATGGACAAAGCGTCTGTGACGTTACCCATAGACTTTCTGAAGAACGGTTTTGAAGCCGTTTATGGGGGGTATGGGCGGCGCCATCTTGGAAAATCTTGGGAAATCCTAACCCCGCCCACCTTCTGGCCAATCCATATATGGGTAAAGGACGCGAGTCCGGTTATTCTGCAAATGGAACAGCGCGCGTCACTCAGCTCGCTCTGCTACTCTGGTTATCTCTATGTATATTTTAGGCAACAATAAAACGAAATAAGTTATAAAACACCACACTGCCTCTTTTCGTTTTCATTTAAAGAAATCTTAAACATTATAGCCACACAAATGTTGTTCAGGCAACGCGTATTGATTATATTCACTGCATATAACGTTAGCCTATTTATAACAAAACGAAATATAAAACTAAAACTCAACCCAGTCTCTTTTTGTTAAATTTCAGTTTTATCAATATTAGCCATTATAAAAGTATAAGTAAAAGGTACAAGAAGCTATACAAATAAAGCAAACAATTCAGTCTAACATACAAAGTCAGCGCTCTAGTCTAACCATACAACGGTAAAGTTAATTAGCTTATAAAGTTATGAAATTTCACTTAACTTAGCCAAAACGATTGGCCAGGGAACAAATTATAGATTCACGAGACCAAAAATCGCCCGTTAGATATACACAAGACGAATTATATCTCATGTTTAACCACTACAGAGACTCCAGAGTCAGAGGCAAACGTCAGAACGACTAGCCGAGGAAAGGCTGTTCCCGGCGGGGTACATGAGCGCCGAGCGCCCGGTGATCTCACAACCTGGCATCTCACAACCTGGATAAAATTTTCATAAATCTTTATAAATAAACCACAGATTTGAGCTTTAAACAACTACATTCTCGCCTGAAAAACTACATTTCATGATACAAAAACAGTAGTATTATATTTCAACTGTATATTAAAAAATGGCGCTTCTTATGTTGTCATTCTCCTTGGCGCAGCCTATGCTCGTTATCAGCTGTCAATCAAAGTTAACCACGCCCTTATTTGGCATACATTTTATATCTAAATACTATCTAAACTAACGAGTTAGAAAAAAATTCACCCCCCTCACAGTTGTCAGGCACTCGGAACCTATCGAAAAATACAATAAAAGTCCATGGGACCAACCTGTAAAAACATGAATTTATGCTGTGAAAACGGACATTTTAACATGGGGTCTATGGACATTTGCTCCCTTTTGGGACCTGCCCCTAGCGGATTTTCGATGTATTGCAGTTTTTCGCACTTCCGGGTAGGCTTCATTTTTCAGATTAGAATGTTGCCCCTTGGTCATAATATGATTTAAAGCCCTTCTCAGTGGGAGTGGATAAGAAAACAAATTAATCAAAGTTAATCTAAATGGAAAAAAAAGTTGTGTGAATATTTAAATATTCCATATGATCTGATCCAACAGACAGACCGAGATAGATAGATAAAATAAATATTGCCTTGTTCTACACATTACAGTCTTGATGGAAGATAATATCGTCAATTTACTTAATATCAAACATTATACTATATGAAATATCACAAAAGTTTTGATGAAACAGCTTTGTTGATTAGAAAGACTATGCAGTTTCACACATCTGTTATGAACGTTGTTTCAGCTGGTTCTTCCTGCAACGACTGACGCAGCATTTTTTCAGAGTGGCTTTCTTACATTCTCAATTAAGACTCCAAGGAGGTTCCTCACTGCACCAAACTCATATCAGCTCAAACAGCTCCTCGGGGAGCTCATGCCACCCTCCCAGTGGCCAAATGTTATGGAAGGCATAAAACTGTAAAGGCTAAAAACTTGTAAACTCCTCTGCCTGGCTGTCTTCTGCCTTTCATGTTCACAAATTAAATGTATGTTCATGGTAGATGCTTTCTTATCAAAGTGAAGCACAAGAAAGAAGTGCAAGTAGTTAAAAACACAGCTGGGAATTTTCACAACTTTATTTAGTTGCGTCAATTAAGGTATTTCAGATCAAAAAACCTGCATCTTAATAATATATTAGTAAATTAAGTTACCAACAATCTTTAAAAAAATACACCTCCTTTCTATATAAATTAGACACAGAGATGTAAAAATGGCTTATATCAAAAAGATCATAATTATTTTCAATTTAGGCATCATATCATAATGTACATGAAAATTATCATTATGTTTTAGATTTGCTAAAGATGATATTTTACAGTGTCATTCAATTTTAAAGACTGACTTTTAAGCACTGATTATAAACAGATACTATTTGCTAATATGGTGACAATATATTTTACATCAAAAAATTCAACCAAAACTTCTGTATACAAGTGAAGTACGAAGACAGAGTTATCATATCACGGAATATCATTATGTACACAGCAGTGAGAAAATTGCAGTGCTGTTAGAGGAATTTGGCAGACACATAAGTAGGCTATTTTAGAAGGTCAGTAAGTTCAACTTGAAAATTTAAGCCTGCTTTTAACTGTCATTGTCTGATTAGTGTTCTGAAATGTAACCAGAGCACAGCAAATCCATCATTCCTGTTTTTGACAGAGAAGGAGATTAGAGGAGAGGTGGGATGTGTCACAAAATTTGTGGTTTTTAAATTACAAATGCTACGTGCTGAAGTGCCTTTTGCAGATGGAAAAAAAACAAGAAAACAAGTTTTCTCTCAATGCAAGAACTTCCTTAAGTTGTGACACGTTTATCCCCAACAGAGCTGAAAGCAGTGAGATATTTTTCCCCCTCATTTGAAGGGACATGGAGAAGAAGCGTGTCAGATTATATCAACATCCTATTGTCCCTGTTACCAGTACAAACTTTTCCCTAGAGTCACACAACCATCCAGAAGACAGAACGGCCCACAGCCGGGTCACACACACATCAATAAAATCAGCATCTGAAAAGAGGTCAAAATAAGCTTGACTTGATAATCAGAAATGACTTCAACCCACCCGCATCCATGACACCGTCAACCGTTTGCTGAAACCTTATCTGAACTGAAGCATTTCTGAACAGCTCAGGCTGATTTATTGGCATAATCAGCAGTGTTACAAATGACACATGCACTAAACTAAAGAGTTAATCACTCTATCATGCATTCCCGAAGATCTAACATGATCTATTTGGCCCTTGCAAGGTCAACAGAAAGCTGTCATCCGCAGAGCCCCAGAGCCCTAATAAATGTCTCAATTTATCAGTCTTCAGCTTAACTGTGTGGGTGTGTATGTGCTCTCTGGAAGGCTGCAAGCTGCTGCTTCTCTGCGTCCGTTAGTATTTGCCTGTTTCATAAACATGGCCATGTGGCTCTCGCTGTGCTGCTGCTGCCCCACGCGGCAAACCACTCAGCCTCTTATTTCCCAGCATGCATCTGGCAGCCGTCACAAACTATCTCAGAGAGGGGGGCTCGGAGTGAGATGCCAGAATGCGAGCCAACTTGCTTGTCCTCCTGACTTTCACGAGGAAATATATTTATACATTTATGCTGTTAAACTCTTAGCACACAAATACATAACACTGGTTCAAAAGTGTCTGTGTGTGACGATAATAACTGGGGTGAGGATGATGACTTCTCAGATGAAGACGAATTTGTAAACTGTCATAGCGTGCCTGGATTAAAGGAGAACTCCGGTCAATTTTAACATTGAGCTCATTTTTTTGTACATTTGGAGTGCTGTCAATACAGAGAACAACGACAAAAATCGGTGTTGCGTACACCGAGTTATTCTATTTTTAAAATTTGCACCCTGTTGACTTCAATGGGGCAAGTACTAAACCTGCTTTTAGCCTCTTAACATCCTTGATGTGTCATTACAAGTGCACAGAAAATGTGAGTGATTCCTTCTGAGTGAACACGAGTGAGTCTGACTGCAGTAGATGTGAAAGATATGTATAAAAATGATGTTATTTAAGCCAGCGCAAATACCTTTGTTTACATCCTGTTTTTCGGTTGAAGTCCAAAGTAGTCGATTGCAGAGTTCACACGCATAGGTTTAATACCTATGATCACGCGCGTGAACTCGGCAATCGACTACTTTGGACTTCAACCGAAAAACAGGATGTAAACAAAGGTATTTGCGCTGGCTAAATAACATCATTTTTATACATATCTTTCACATCTACTGCAGTCAGACTCACTCGTGTTCACTCAGAAGGAATCACTCACATTTTCTGTGCACTTGTAATGACACATCAAGGATGTTAAGAGGCTAAAAGCAGGTTTAGTACTTGCCCCATTGAAGTCAACAGGGTGCAAATTTTAAAAATAGAATAACTCGGTGTAGGCAACACCGATTTTTGTCGTTGTTCTCTGTATTGACAGCACTCCAAATGTACAAAAAAATGAGCTCAATGTTAAAATTGACCGGAGTTCTCCTTTAAGAAAGAGACAGCAGTTCTCAATAACTGTAATAAAAAATAAAACAAAACATTTCATGTTTATGTGCACAGAAACGGTTCTCACACAAAATGTACAGTATACTAGAACAGGAGTGTATACACATAAATCACACATAAATGTATTGATAATACACAACACACACATAGATTTATTCAAATGTTGATTAACCCGAATTATTCTAAATGATGAAGCACGCAGCTGCGGTTAATTTGCATAATACGTGGCCACATTCTTCTATATCTGCCCATAAGGGCTTTCAGCACAACCTGTACAGTCATTCATCACTCTTAAAAGAAAATCTTTACACTCGTGCCCCAGCGAACACTCTTTACATATGCCTGGAGTACAAGTGAGCGCTGTCCCATCCCAGATTGGGATGAGTGAAAAAATCTTTGAAAAAAGATATACTGTAGAGTCACTAAATTATTCAGTTTTTAAAAATAATAATATGTCATTATAATAGCATTTATTTCTGCTTAATACGTTCAATTCAACTGATTGCAGTTTTAGTTGGCTGGCTCTAAATTTTAGGGGTTGATAAGAGGTAAGATCAAAAGTCTCACTCTCACCAATGCTAAATATAGTAAAAAATATATAATAATAATAATAATTAAAAAAAGCAATATTGTGAAATAATATTACAAATAAAATTTCTTCAAGATTTATTTATTGAGTAGAAAGCAAAACACCTTATATACTGTATATATTCAAATCCCTTCAAAATAAAGTGCAAGTTATAGGGAAAACTTAATAAAGTACAACTTAAATGTTAAGTAAAGTGCAAACTTACAGATGAGTCATGATTCTGACAGCATTCGCACAAGGTCTTCCGCAAAAATACACTCATATGCACATTTAGTGAATGAGACCCAGTGAGAGTAAATCTATCGTAGCTGTTGAGGCATGTGTTGTCTCTGAAAAACAAATCAGAGCAGAATCAAATTTTAGATGCCCTGAGACAGATGACATGCGACAACAGAATAATTAGTCATGAGAGTAACTGCCTTGGGAAAAGCGGTAATTACAGAGAAAGACCAAAATATCCCCCAATGTGCGGGAAAACTACGTAAATATTTAAACAAAATAGATTTGTCAGTTTGATTAATTTAAAAAAAGGACTATACCTCAGTTTAGTTGGGCTCCTGCAGCCTTTATTGGGTGAAGGATATGTGTGGTGTCTGTCAGGAGTTAGTAAACAGCAATAAAGCACAAGAGACAGGAGTAGCGAACTTCATCCATCTTCTTTACTCATTTCACTCCACGCATCTAACACCACACAATAGCCTACTTCAAAATAGTAGTCAAAAATGTACAATTCACTTACGAATACAACATTTTCCCCTCTTTTAAAGGGGATGTATAATGCTATTTCATGCATTATGACTTATTTAAATTTTTAAAGAGTTAAAGAGCCAAATACACTCCTTCAGGATTTGTATAAGTTTCAAAAAGTTTTTTTTCGAGTATGGCCCTGTATGACTTCATAAAGGGTGGAATTCCTTGTTTGGGCACTTCCCCTGGAAGACCACATGCACACATCAACCAGAGCAAGAGCAAGAGTCACTAGAATGAATGAATGAATGAATGAATGAATGAATGAATGAGGCATTTATATATATCGCTTTCATATGTACTACTGTATACCCAAAGCGCTGTACAATCATGTCAGGGGATCTTCTCCTCAACCACCACCAGTGTGCAGCATCCACTTGGATGTTGCGACGACAGCCACAGTACAACGGCGCCAGTGCGCTCACCTCACACCTCATATAGGTGGAGAGGAGAGAGAGTGTTAGAGCCGAACGTGCTTCGTTCGGGTTACGGAAGCTGTCGCCAGCGCTGCCCTTTTGTTTTTAGACCACAAAATCAGTGTGTTTTTGGTTGTGAGGGAAAGATAACCTTGTTCGGTTTCCCAAAGAACCCAGCATTAGGGGAACAGTGGATACAGTTAGTTTTTCCGGGGCAGCAATGGAGTTGTGCAAGTGTGGATTTGCAGATCATTTGAAACTGAAAGATGGAGCGATAAAAGGTCACGGTCATGAGTCGGAATTGCAGGCGGTAAGTAACGTCAAAATGTCTGTGTTTTGTTGGCAATTGGCGCGTAAGTGCATATAATGTAAACAACACAAACGTATAGTGAATCAAAAGTTATCCAGGGATAGTGTGTGGCTCTTTAGCTCCGCCCACAGCACGCCTCCAGGAGCTCGGCTGTTTTCGGAAAGAATCAGTACAGCGTATCTGTCTTTAATAAATCTGATAAAACTAATGTGTAGTGAGCAGAGTTCTCAGTCGGAGTTGTTGGTGTGCATGAAAATGCAGTGAGATGGAAAGCATTCCATGTCTTTCCATCACTAAGAATGCATGTACCCACACTCAGTCTTTTGGCAACCCGGGAAAAGATCAATAAACTATCTGTGTCACTTAGGAACATGCAACGGTTTCCATACCCTCACTTTATCCCACTCATAGAAACAAAGAGTGCGAGCAGTGCGCTTGGCATCGGTGTATTTGTTCATTTTGTGTTGCAGCTGCGTAACCCTTCGGCAAACAGTCATGTCAGTTTGTGGGTGCACAGGAGCAGATGGCAAAATAGACAGCCTTGTGCACATTTGCCTGCCTTATAGATGCTGAAAGGGTAAAGTACCAGTTGCAGCATGTGGAGTGGCACAGTACACCTGAAAAAAGTTAGTTACCACAGGTTTCCATGGCTTTTGTTGCTGGATGGCCATTTGGACAGTGTGCTTGAGTTGAACCTCTCTACAGCACCATTAGATGTAGGGTAGTAAAGAGAGGAACGTACAACATCAAGAACCTGAGTATCCATCACTGGCCTCCGATACAGATCACAAAGGCGTTGTTTGGTTCTCACCTCTCCCTGATGTCCTTCGTGCACATGGAGACCAGCACAGATTGAAGAGCAGCAAGTGAAATCAGCCATGAGCCTCGGACGATAAAGTTGTCCTTCGGAGACAGTTCTAATCGCAGTTTATAGTATGGCAACATCTCAACGTCCAGTCCCTTGGTTGAAGGAGGCCAACGATTAGAAATCTGTGTACGAAGTTTGGTTAGAGCAGGACAAGAAGCACATGCAGCATCAGCAGAAGACAGAGAATTACAGGCAGTAGATAGAAAAGCAACAAACTCCTCATCAACAGTAACTGGAGCTACAGCATTATCTGCAGGAGAAGCAGGTAAGGGCAAACCTGACGGATAAACAGCAGGGGCATTTTAAATCGCCTTTGAAGATTCTCCACTGAAACAGTATGACTTAAGAACAGCAGGTTGGTTTGTTGGAAGTGACACTTGTCTTCATTGAGCTGCAAGCCAGGAGCTTTTAGTCGTAGTAAGACCGCTTGAAGTGCTGTTTCAGGCATGATATGTCATGTCAGAGGATGATAATGTCATCCAGGTAATTTTAAACCCCTGACAAGCCAGTCAGGATGATGGTCATCATCTTCTGAAATGCCGCAGGCAATGAAGCAGAGAATGAATCTGTAAGCAACACGGAAAAATGGAACAGTCCGCCATGAGTAATAAAGGCTGTGAGGTCACGTGAGGTCAGTGCACTGAAAGATTGGCACAGGAGAAGCAAGCACAGGAAGAATATTAGGAGACAGGACTTGATTGTTTTCAGTCCTCACATGCAGTGCAGATATTAGATCCCTCCCCATGAGTCGTGTCCCTTTGTCCACGATGAAGAACATCGCAGGAACTTAGTAGTCATGTAAGGAAACGTTCACTGACAAACATCCAGCCATTGGAATTTGGGTTTTTGAATAGATCGCAAGCCTTTGCAGATTCAAGCGGTAGCAGATTCAATCTGGCTTGATATCGTAACAGCTCTGTACAGTGTGAGATCAGTTTCTAGTAAAAGTCTTTCACATATTAGTGGACTAAGCGCATTCTCTACTAACTGATTGCAAATTATTTCATCAGTATTGACAGCGAACTCACATGAAACAACAAGCTCTCGCAAAGCAACAGCGTGCTGTAAAACGGTCTCGTGAGGCGCATGAAAGCGGTTATGGAAGGTGGGAAAAACTAAAAACTATACTAACGGTTACGTCCTGTGATGTATTTTGCACTGTTTTGTGGGCAGTCTTGTGTTTTTGTTTTTCTCTGTTATGTTTTCTTTTTCTTTTCTCTTCTACGCTGCTGCTCTAACTGATTATTAGCTTTTGTTATTATGTTAGCTTTTGGCAAGGAGTAGGAATTCAATGCATCCTTATACGTCGTACCCATGTTAGGCAATGAGTAGAAAATCTGTTGTCTCTGTTCTGTGCCAAGGCAGAAAAGCAGTACAGCTCGCCATCTTTCATCCAGCCAGGCATCTCCTGTAGCATCAATAACCCATAGATAATTTTCAAATATTTTCAAATAAGTGAAACGGCATAGCAGGCTCACCAGGGCAAAGCAGGTTAGCAACAGTTATCTTCGTGACCAAAAAATGCCTAATCCTCGCTGCCCAATTTGCAGTATCTGTCAGAAGTTAATAAGCAGCAAAAAGCACACGAGACAGGAGTAGCGAACTTCATCCATCTTGTTTACTCATTTCACTTCCGTTCTCCACACATCACTTCAAAATAGTAGTCAACAATGTACGATTCACTTATGAACACAATAATATGATTGTCTGCAAAACTGTGTGGTACGATTTTCTTTCTTGCTCTGAAGCATGTCAAATAACTATTTTCTTGCTACCTGAGTTTACACTGACAGAAGAGAAATTGTATTACAGCCAGATTCTAAATTTGACAAAGAACATTTCCAGGAAAAACTATGAGAGGGAAATGGCATTTACTTTATTCTTACTCTTGAGGTGTCAAACAGCAATCTTTCGTGCCTGAACTCTTCAATATACTGGAGGAAGTGTATATTACTGTGGTCTAAAATGCAGCTCATGTTCCAATATGGCTAGGGTCAGATTACCAGTATATGGCCAAGACCATTACAGCCACATCGATTGCTTTGACAGTGCTTCTATTGATATGGTGTTTTACTCCACTTTCAATATGTCTCACAAGTTTTATATATTATCAGCCAGTGTCTGTGTGTTAAAGACCATTTGGAGTCCTTTGGGGCCATGAAAAAATTGTATCTACTGTAAATAGATTTTCAACTAACAATTGCATGGTGTCTCTTAATAGAACATATGTTAGGGCCTCCACCATTAAATATATTGTTTTGGTTACACTTTATTTTAAAGTGTCTGTGTTACAGTAAAATTATACATTTAAGTACTGAGTAATTATACTGTAATTAACTATATGTACTTGTTTTAGGGTTAGGATTAGGGTTTGGTTAAAGGTTAGTTGCATATGATTATGCATAAGATTTTGTTATTACTACAGCTACTACATGTAATGTGTGATAAGATGTGTAAAGTGTTACCATTATATCCATCGGTATGCCCAAATACTGTGTGCTATTAATGGACTCCAGATCATAATAAAAACGGTCTTTAGTGAACTGTAATTACAACAATTTAAGTGTAGCATTCTAAGCCAGCGGGCTAACGGTCAGATAATTGGTATATTATCAACTCGTTAAGCTCAGAGCTTGTTAAACCCCATGAAATCGATTGACAAGCACAGATTTCCTTAATTTGTTGATGTATTTCCTATTGAAACAAGAAGTTGGGATGATACATCAAAGGAGAGGTATTTTCATAATAGAAATTAAGAATAAAAATACTAGAATTAAAATGCCATTCTGAATTGAACTGAGAAATCTTTTTAAATTCCAATACAATTTAATTTAAACTAGGGATGCACAGATGTATCGACAGTAATCAGTATCAGAAAGATACAGTACAACTTACAAAAATATCTCTCTCATGTTATCACTCAATCAGTGTTTCAGTCATGAAAAGACATCAATAAAAACCGTAAACCGTAATATTTTCAGAAATTGTTATCGTCTAAAGCACAAGCATTGCAAATTCAATAGCTAATGGTAAAATAGCATTCAAAAATGTAAATAAAAAATAATTCATACAGCACAAAAGCAAGATATTACAACCAAAATATATGTATGGATTAGCAGATATCTTTCTGAATAATTGGATATTGCTTCTGCTCAGAAATTTTGTATCAGTGCATCCTTAATTTTAACTGAGGTAGCAAAAAGGACTGGAATTTGAATGTAAGGAAGTAGAATGGAAATGAAAACTTCCAAAATCTTTAAAATTTGAAATTAAAAATCTCATTTTTAATAAGAAAAGCAAAGTTTATCAGGACTAACCTTGAATGTTGGCTTTAAAAAAATTTGTTTTAATGGATGGATGGATGGATGGATAGATGGATGATAAACAGATGCTGTGTGTGCTGGATATGTGACCCAATATTATTTGGTCTTCTTTCCTGGAACAGAAATATTGTACATTTTAAATTTGTATACCAATATGTGACCCTGGATCACAAAACCAGTCTTATGTTGCACGGGTATATTTGTGGCAATAGCCAACAAAACATTGAATGGGTCAAAATTATAGATTTTTCTTTTATGCCAAAAATCATTAGGATATTAATTAAAGATCATGTTCCATGAAGATATTTTGTAAATTTCCCACCTTAAATATATAAAACATTTATTTTTGTGAATGGATGCAGCACTATCGCCAATAGAAATGGACAACTTTAAAGGCGATTTTCTCAATATTTAGATTTTTCTGTATCCTCAGATTCCAGATTTTCAAATAGTTGTATCTCGGCCAAATATTGTCCTATCCTAACAAACCATACATCAATGGAAAGATTATGTATTCAGCTTTCAGATGATGTATAAATCTCAATTTTTTAAAAAATTACACATAAGACTGGTTTTGTGGTCCAGGGTCACATATGTGAAGTACACTAGTACATAGATGACCAAAAAGCTAGACTAAAAATGGATTAAAAGGCTCTTTAGCATCAGCTGAAATACATCACAATGTATTATGCTTGCTTGTTTTAATGACTGAAAGGTCTTTCTGAGGATAAAAGCAGTCACCTATGTGCTTTATCTATTTATACAATTACAACAGCAGCATATAATATCGAGTCGTGAGAGAGAGAGAAAAACTCAAAATAATAAGAGCTCTTACACAGATTCATTTGAGAGTCGAAAAAGCACTCTGAATACATAAGAATATATATCACAGCATGTTAATTTCAGTGATTTTCCGACAGCCGTGCTTCTGTCATGAACAAACAAAATGTAGGGCAAATAAGCCCCCAAATCCATTCTGATTCTGAAGTTCTGCTTATGGCATTTTTGCTACATTCAGTAGTACATAAGTAACTTCCTCTAAACTACACTGCATGCCCTCGTCAATGCCCCATCATCCTTTACTCTCTGGGTGCTGTCTGGTGGATTCACAGTGTGCCAGTGAGAGGGTGAAGACAGTATGGGGGGGCGTATAAGTGCCAGAGAATATCCCTCTGGTCCTCAGGGTGGGCAGCAATGAGAGTCTGAAAAATAAAACAGTAGAGGCCAAAGCCTTCTATCATGTTTTATGAACTAAAGTCACTGTTTTCTAATGGCATAATTATTATGTTTCTTTTGTCGACTCGAGATACAATCATTTAAATGGAAACTGACATGAAAACTTGATTCCAAACACATTTTATTTGTTTGACATATTTTCTACGACAGGATTACATTTATTCAAACATGCGCTGCCGTTCAAAGGTTTGGGGGCGTTAATATTTGTTAATGTTTTTGAAAGTCTCTAATACTCTCTAATACCTAACAAGGATCCATTTATTTGTATAAAAATGTATAATGGCAAAGCTGAATTTTCAGCATCATTACTCCAGTCTTCAGTGTCACATGATCCTTCAGAAATCATTCTAATATGCTGATTTGCTGCTCAAGAAACATTTCTTATTGTTATCAATGGTGAAAATAGTAGAGCTGCTTAATATTTTTTGGAAACCGTGAAATAAGATTCTTTGAGGAATAGAAAGTTCATAAGAACAGCATTTACTATTGACCCCAAACTTTTGAATTATAGTAAATATTAAATAACTATGTCTGTCAAATGCATTATATTTAACTTATGATTAAGTGCATACACTGTTTGTATCATTATATTTACAATTTTAGCGATATGCTCTTCACTGAAGTTTGAAAGCTTTTTAAAAAAATACCAAAATTTGTCTAAAAACTGCCCATTGCGACTTACGACTCGTTTAGATGGAGCGCATCGCATATTATCTATTACTATTTTTTACTTTATATAACCTGCATTCATCGTGGTATTACATAATCAGGAACATCCTGCTAGTTTAAAATGTATTTTACTTTCTATTTAATCTTTTCTTTCCGGGTGAAAAGATATGCGAGGTCATGTCAAAGTGTTTTCAAGCTAATGCTAATGCTAATGCTACAGGGTGAATGAGAGATTTTCCTGCATCATTAGTCGCCCCGTAGGACCGAGAGATTATACACAGAAAAACAAGCTCCTGTCTCTGCACACACACACACACACACACACACACACACACACACCCACCCACACACATCTCTCTCCCTCTCTTCTCCAATGCGCGCAAGGATGTGTGACTTTCCCACCCACTCTTTCGTTCTGTCTCTCTGTCACCTCCTCTTCTCTCTGCATGGAAGAGAAAGAGTTTGGCTTGCAGCATCTCTCAGATGCACATACAGCACATGCTGATACACACACACATGCATCTAGAGAAACACACTCCTCTGCCCCGTTCATGCACACACCCACACACCAGTATGCGGTAAGTCCTAAGAAGTAGCATCGCGGCTCGGCACGTATGCAGAACCATGCGAGAATCGCAGACTCTGCTGCCTAGCTACATCTCCATGGCAACAAGAGCAGCACAGCCCTGTGTAGCACCGTCAAATAACAGGAATGTAATCTTCGCTAGAGAGAGAGAGTAAGAGAAAGTAAGATTTAAAAAAAAACTGAGATGTGTTTTTCCATTTCTGAGAGGAACAGAACTGATTACCCGATTCCTCTCATCTCTGAGTCATTGTGGGGGACAGACCTGTCCTAACCTATCCCCTCTTCCTCTCTTTTGCGCGCGCTTTCAAGCCCTCTCTTTCTTTTTCTCGCGCTATTCACAGTTTAACTCACTTTCTCGCAGCACAGTTACAGTAGAGTGACGTCCTTGAGGAGGCAGATTCCATCAATTCTAAGAGTGTTTTTAAACGGTGCCTCGAAAAGAGCTTTCTCAGATAACATTCTGCTCCCACAGCTCTCGTGTGCGTCAGAACTTCGACTCATCACCTGCTTTTGGTCAGAGTCTCTTCCTCCTCTCACCATTTCTGCAGAAGAAGTCTGCGGGAGTCTGAGCGTGTTTGAGGGCATTTCTTTTACACCATCAAAGCGTCCTGCTGTGCTTCTGTTGTCTTAGACGCTTGATTTTAAAGGGATAGTTCAGCCAAAAATGAAAATTCTGTCATCATTTACTCACCCTCATGTCATTCCAAACCTGTTTGACTTTCTTTTTTTCTGTGGAGCGTAAAAGGAAAAATGTTGATGAATGTACTTGCCACTCATTGCTACGAAAGTGAATGGGGAATTGAGCCGCTGAGTTCCAAAATGGCAAAAAAAATTACCATAAAGTTTCATAAAGAGACTAATTCTAACTTTATTTTAATTCTGTACAATTAAATGTAATAATTCAAGGGATGCAGAAATATTACAATTCTGGTCAAAACCAATAAGCCAATTCTTATTTTCATGCTATGGCTGATAAATGATAAATGAAGGATATTAAAACTTTATTTTGTCTAAATGAATTAAAAATAAAACATTAAAACTAAACTAAACCGTAAATGTTACAAGTCAATTTAGCCATTCCAACATTATACTGTACAGTACGAAAAATGTGTATTCATTTAGAGATGTGTGACACATCACTGAGAGTGAGACACACTGATGTGCTTGAGGACACTGGGATGTGACAGGGAACAAACACTGTTGTGTGTGTGTGTGTGTGTGTGTGTGTGTGTGTGTGTGTGTGTGTGTGTGTGTGTGTGTGTGTGTGTGTGTGTGTGTGTGTGTGTGTGTGTGTGTGTGTGTGTTTGTTTAACCCACATTGTGGCGGCCAGCCAATGGTACTCATGACGGAAATGGATTAATGAACATAGTAATTTATGCTTATTTGAAAATGTAAAAATAGTGAAAGTTTTCTGTGATGAGTAGGTTTAGGGGATAGAATATACAGTTTGTACAGTATAAAAATCATTACCGGTATGTCTATGGAATGTCCCCATAAAACACGGAAACCCAACGTGTGTGTGTGTGTGTGTGTGTGTGTGTGTGTGTGTGTGTGTGTGTGTACTAATACAATTTCAATTTTACTAATACTAATACTAATGTGTACTAATACAATTTTGTATACAAGGTCTGCTAATAGCCATTAGGTACTAAATATACAACTAAATATATATTGTAATGTATACTAAATACATTGGTAACATCAAAACAGCGTGTGGAAGTGGTGTATTTAAATCGTGAGACCAAAATATTTCAATACACATACCAGTGCAAAAATATATATATACTTTTTCCTAATCAGTATATTTTTGTATTGTTTTCCAGTAAAAATAACTACCTAAACATCTTTAAAATAAGATAAAACTGTTTCAAAAATATGACAATTTGTGTAAGAAAATTGTACTTGGATGATACTTGTTTTCAAAGATTATTAGAATAATAATTTTATTAATATATTTAAGTATATTTTTCTTACTTGTTTTACCTCACTAAATGCAGAAACCAAAAAAATAAAAATAATAAAAATAAAAATAATTAAATAATAAATAATTTTAAAGAGTAATTTTAAAATGTAAGATAATAAAAAATGTAAAGAATACCATTTTAAATAAAGTAAGTTTTTCTTGATTTAAAAACTTTTTTACTGGAAAACAACACAAAGAAAATTTCATACCCTATTTTAGGAGGTTCTTTTGCTTTTGTTGGCTTTAAAGGCCTTTGGTAAAAGTGATATGGAACTGTTATACGGTCAAGACCTGCCTACTTTAGCTGTGCGTTTCCTTCAAAATAATTGCACACCTTAAAACATTTGTCAACCAATCAGATTCAAGCATTCAACAGCCCCATATTATAATAATCTATAATCACTATAAACACACACACACACTGCAGTTCAGAGTAATCCAGGAATGAAAACATTGATCTGTCTTTGCCACTTGATCAAATATATGACAACTCTCACTGAAACAAGTTTGAATTCCCCAGTCCTCATATCTATGTTTGAGTGACAGGACTACAGAGAATACAGAGCATGTATATATGTGTGTGTGGGTGCGTGAGTGTGTGTGACACCTAAAGAGAGAGGAGAGGAGGGGGAATGCACTGCAGGAGCAAGTGTTTAGACCTGCAGTGATTCCTCTTTCATTCCCTCTCTGTCTCTCTGCTGATATATATGCTAGGACATTGACAGAAAGTGCAGTAAATTCTCTGAGGGCAATAGCCAGGAGCACACATACACACACACACAAACAGGCACACACACACACACACAATAAAAGTCCCGTTTGAGTGAGGTTCATCTCTGGTTATTAGCATAGATCCGCTTAATGTGTCAGTAATGGGAGAAAAAGACTGGCTCATGAAATATCTCTCTTATTTTATACAAACTTACACACATAAACTCAAAGATGTGCTTCCCTGAGTCCATTCACCCACACACATGGATGAAGTCTTGCAGCCAGTATATTATGAATAAACTCCTCACCCACGGCTCAGAGTCTGTTACGTGACCCTGTAGAGGACGCCCCTCTTTCACGAGCAAAAACTGCTTATATAAAGTCACCAAACCCACTCCCAGAATGCCCCAGAATAGGCTCACGAGTCGAAAAGCATCAGAATTTCCCATTCAAGACGGGCAGAAAGTGCAAGTATTCTACACTCAGACCAAAAGGGGTATGACAGGAACCTGTGGGAACCAAAAAAAGAAGCACTTCCTGCTGAAATAAATGTCATTCACACCACAAGTCCCGTTTCTGAACATCTAGCGTCCCAAACAAGCTGCCCACCAACCCTACAAGTCCCGAACCTGTTCCAAATGATTATCTCTTCTGAGCAAGCGCAAGTGTTTCGGAGGTCCTGGTTTCTGAACGTGAGATTAGATGAAGGGACTCGCGTCTGCCTACCTGTCAGGTGACGAATGAGTCCGTTTGGCTGTGTTCAACTCGATCACAGACAGGCACACGGTCATGGGTGTGGAGAGCTCTCACTCTTTCTGTTTGACTCACTGCAGTAAGCTTGGCTCTTCTGTCACACACATAGTGTCGTCCTTTCCCCTCGATCCGTCCTCTTTCATTCAGGCACTCCAAGCATGATTTTAAAAAAAATGTGAAGAAAAATAAAAAAAAAAGGCAGGGAGGATGCAATGCCCTCCACAGAGAAGTAGCAGTTGGCTGAGCGAAGCGCTCTCTACTGCAGCACCACGCAGGAGACACACACACACACACACACACACACACACTCCACACACGCTCTGACTGATCTACTGAAACACAGCCACAATGAAAACCTGGAGATGGAGTCTAGGAATGGTGGCCAGGATCTTTGGTTCCCGTTTAATTTGATTTGGTTCCTCCCCTCCCATCTTTCTCTCTCTTAGAAAGCTCTATAATTTTATGCCCACTCAAGACATGTCTCACTCTTTCTTTTTGTTCTTAAATGTGACCGTCCCCTCTGAGAGCAAACCACAAGTGACACTGCTTCCATCCTAGTCCAAACATGGGCAACTTCCTAAAGTCGAGTGTCATGATAACATTCGGAAAGGGGGCGTTTTGAGGGAAGAGAGAAAGAGTTGGAGCCTGTATCTGTGCCACTGAACATGAAAGAAAAACAGCTGAACGGAGACAGGCATTTAGACCAGATTTGGTGTCCAAGGGGGCAGTTTACAGTAGTGCGGCCAGAGGCATGAAGATGACATGAATTCATAAATTATGGCTCTGCCAATACAAATGATTAAGCAATGAATCACAATTGTATTTCTCGGCATTGATACTTTAGAAGAGACAATTGATTATTTTTTTTATTTTTTTCATTTTTTAATGTGTGTATTCACATTTTCTATGGCTCAGTGAATGAAGATGCAGGCTGTCGATTTGAATGAAAGATTCTAAATGTAATTTAAATTGTGAAAGAAACAGTTTTCAAGTTTTGAACATTTTCTTTAAAAAGAAACACCATGGCAAGAAATATTTAACATTCTATTTCATGGCCACTAACAAAAAATTGTGACATTTAATTTGTGACATTGATCCATTGTACAAACAGTCAGATGTTCTTGCTTCTATTGAGGCACAAGAACATTTTTATAAAATGATACTAGTTACTAGTTATACAGCTTGTATCATTAAGCTGATAATTATTTTCATTCTAGAAATTCTAGAATGAAAGAAATTCTACATTTTTGTGTTCATATTTTAAAATAAAATAAAAAATAAATTGAATTTAGATATCACAATATTATAATATACAGTATGAAAAATAGATAGATTTGCTAGAGATTACATTTAACAGTGTTATTAAACTATTAGTGTTTTTAAAGATTAACTTTAAGTGAGCATTAGATGATGGCAAAATAATCAAAATGTAAAAATATGGAAAATTAGCATGTAAAATGTATCAAATATATATATATTTTTTTAAATCACCTGATAGCCAATGGCCCCAATTTATCGTGCATCAATAACTTTGTGGAGGTCGATTAAATGATAATAGGTGACTTACCAAATATATACAGATTCTGAGCTTTTCACTCAGTGTCACTCATCATTATCATGATGATAATATAAATATTAATGCAACACAATGAATATTCATTTAAAAATATAGGGATATGGTTAGGACTAAATTTTCGGACAGGAATGTTGTTCCAGGATCAACAAAATATGTTGACCCAGGAAAGCATCTAACTCTGCAAACTCTGGACGTGCCCCACACACACACACACACACACACACACACACACACACACACACACACACACACACACACACACACACACACACACACACACACACATTCCTCAAGGCTTCCTTTCATGATTAAAATTGAGTGACAGTTAAAGTGACTGACGTCCTGCCAATCCAGGCATGTGCTCGGGCCAAGAGACCAGCGTGTGCTGTTAACATGCAAATGTAGCAACCCAGGCCATATTTACAATCTGAATCTGCACTCTCTGCAGGCTTGACTTAGCACACTGATCCAAACTCATCCTGGGACTATAAATTATAACAGGAGGAAAAGCAGTAGATTATTTTGAGTATGTGGTGCATTTAAGAAATCAGAAAGATGACCTGAGTCACTAGCAGACTTACTGATTAAACATCTAACTACATCAGTGATAACATTGTAATCATTGCTCTCTATCAGCTTCTTTGTTTATTCAATACGCATTGAAATATTTATTTAGAGCATCAACACTCATTAATAGTAAGGAGTTGTTGGACTCTGTATCAGGAGGTAGATAACAAGACCTCTACAGTTTTCACTACCATTGAAAGTGACTGAATTGTATCACTGCAGTAAGTTGAACTCAATGTAACTTGTTGCTCATTAGAGTTCAGGTAGAATAGGAGAGCTGTTTGGTAGACCAGTGTTAGTAGAGGAGAGGTAGAGGACAGTTAGTAAAAAATTGTCATTAGAAAAGCATTAGTAGAAGAGTGATAAGATAGTGTCTTACCAATTTTTCAGCTGATTTTTAATCTTAAAAACATTCACATAATTGTTTATTAATCAAAGGGTGTTGGTGCACGCAACTGTGTCTGTCAGCGGGTGAGCATTAACAGCCCTGCCAACTCAATTCCCTGCTGAGTTAATGGCCCTCCCAATTCTGTTCACAGACTCTGAGAACAACCAACCAGTTCTGTGTGCAATTCAGAAGTGGATTGAGAATTTTTTTATGTTTTAATTCAATTCCTGAATCTGAATTGTATTTGAATTGGCATAGCAAATCAGAACCAAAATAGAAACACAAACTTAAATTTAAAGGAGTAGAATAAGTGTCATTTTTAATAAGAAAAGGGAAAGTTTGTCGAAAAACTTTGTATAATGGCTAGAAAGTCTTGTCTGAAAGTTTTGGTTTGAAAGTTTAGGCCTTATAGAAAGACAGGCAAGTTTATTATCAACTTTTACCACTGGAAAATTGGCTTTCAATTAAACATGGCTGCCTATACAGTAAAAAGATGGGACATTTTTTTAAATTGGTGCTACCTGACTAGAAAAAACAGAGAAAAAAGGCTGTTGTTTTCCTTTTTGCCAAATAGGAAGGAAAACTTCAACACCCATAATGCACTGGGCATGTTGCCATCAAAGGCCACTCCCAGCAGTCTGCTATGGATACGCTTACCAGAGTCAAATACCGCCTTGCTTTAGTAAGAAATAATACTTAGCAAACTTTTAGTCTTAATGGTGTTGACTTGTATTGTTCCCCAGTGCAAGAATTCAAAGAGTAAACGTTTAGTGGGAGTAAATTACTTTCGGTTTCCAGTGAAGGATTCAGTGCATTATAGGCAGTGGCTAAAGGCTGCAAAGAATCGTAAATACGGAGAGAAAGCCGTGACAGAAAATCTGAAAAACATCTGTGATTGTTGTCAACATTTCAAACTGGATGACCATGAACACAGGCCAAACGAAGGAAAAAACTTAAAGAAATTGTTGTTCTGTCAGTTTTGCCCAATCCCCTGGAGCAAAAATAAGCAATGATGGACAACTTGTCACTCATATGAACACAGCAATAACAAACCACAAAGATCTAATGACCCAATCAATTCCAGATTGACAAAATCAAGCCCTGCCCAACATTTTTGTCTTGTTAAAGAATCCATTTCACTTGGATATACTTCACAATAGGGAAGAAAAGACTATCGCAACTTCTGTCTCATGTCGACTTAAAACAGAAAGCAAGCCAATTCTTAAATCTGAATTCTGTACAACCTAGCAATCAAGATGGAATTCAAACTTCAATTTAAAGGCACATACCACAAACTCTATACATCTGTTGATCCATCATGGAATCATTTTGCTGGAGTTCATCTAAATTAACTGATCAATAAATCTGTCTGTTATCTTTTTCTCATTGTAGCTGGCAAGAGCTCCAGCACATGAAACACTTTCTGTGGCAAGCCCCGAAGGGACAAATACACATCACACACCTTCACAAAGCAAAGTCACTTCTACAATTCTTCACATTTGCATAGCACAGCTGCTCAAAGTTTCACATTGATTTTCTGCCAAAAATTGGAACATTGCAGTACATGACCAGGAATCTGTAAGAAATGTCAGCGACAACATTTGATTAGTCTGGCTTTGTTTTGATTTTTTTTTTTGCAAATGATTTCAGCCTGAATGGTTTGGATTTCAAGTAGTTTTTTCATCATTCAGAACATGATGTGACTAACTTCATACACAAAGTGACAGTGCATACACTTGAGTCGGAATTCACTCATACATTGTGACAATATACTAAACAGTGAATGAGTATGCAAGTAGTTTCAGACAAAAAATATGTATGAATACATACACACTAAATCATTAAAAAAAGAATGCAATGAACTACAATTAAAATGAACTAAATTAATTATGCCCCCCTGACCGTACAAATTCCCTGTACTAATTTGCACTTACCAAGAACTAACAGAGCGGTTAACACAGAACACATCAAGATAGATATTAACATCAGCAAAAACAAATCAGTTTTCCATCCTTTTTTCCACAACAGCAAAAGTCTCTTAGCATCATATTGACGACACTTACATCATTATATAGAAACTGATTTATATGAAAAATAACAGCTCTGACAATCAGTCCGACAGATCAGTTTTAAAAAACAAATGAGATTTATGTGCAGTATGAACAAAGCCTTGGACAAAAAATACAAGCTAAAAACCTACTGTATAGTTTATTGGGAAGAATGGATGAATTAGGAAAATGAAACCCATTCGCTTTCTTTGATAATCACCCCTCACCCTCAACCTTTTTCTTGGCTTGGTCTCCTGTGACAGTGTGGACCCCAGAAACAAACCTATGATCATTTACTGTACTTCCAACCTACTGTTGGCTAGCATTTCTCACAGTCTTGTGGCGTAGCAGCGTAAAGGGGATATTCCAGCAGAGAAGACAGAATAGTACGAACAATAGAAAATGGAGGCCTTAGGCACAATGACAAAGAGGAAAGAATGACTTCTCCACATGAACGAGCAAGCACAGAGACAGTAGCAATTCAGTTCGGCATGTTTTAATTTCAAGGTGTATTACCCTAAAGTTTAAAATGTAAAGCTTAATAACTTGTACGCATCTGTAAAGACATGCTAGCCGTGTATAATATCCTGGACGGACACCATCTGCTCCTCCTGCCTCTGTGAAAATCTGAATGAACCTGAGGCCGTGACAATGCCGATGTGCTAACCTCACCTCACCTCACTAGCGCATTATTACAGTATTTGTGTATCTGCCTAACCTTTTCAGGAGCTTTGTAAACAATTCTCCTTTTTCAAATGGCAACGAAGCTCTCAGCTTCAATTATTTTTCCTATTCAAATAACAAAACTCTGCCAGCACCACATCGTAAGCGGATAATTCACACGTGCCTCAAAGCGGACATGCAGTGATGTATAACTGCGACATCTGACTTCAAGGGCTAGTTTAACAGTTTTCCCACACACACAATATGTACGGGTTTAGCACTTGTAGTGCTACGAATACTGATTAGAACCAAAGAAGCTCTCTTTAAGTCTTACTTAAACACATTTATTTATTTATTTATCTATTTATTTAATTAGGGAGATATCACTCTCTCTGCTGAAAGTCACCTTAATGAGAGGGATAAATTGAAATCCGTTCAAATTTTCTTCATGGCTAACAATGCAAGAAATTAGCGAATGCAATTACTTTCAAGCACAGTTTGATTACAGGGAAATAAATGGATACTGAATACCAACATATTCACAAATTCCTATCAGGAGGCCACCTAGCTCATTCACATCTGAAAGGCCTTCGCTATATCTCAAAACCCAATGAACATCAACAACAACAAAAAAATCAATACATGAAAATGATTGTGTTAAAGTCAATGATCCTGATTTCAGACGATGGTTTGAGGCTTTAGCTCACAAAGGGAGCTTAAGATTAATGAACATCCAACAGGATGGCTCCTCTGACTTCATTAGGGAGTCTGTGATGCAGCAAACGGCATCGTTTTATGATATTTACCCCCACATCTGGCGCCATGACAGCCTGATGGATTATGGTTAGTGTGTTTATCCTGACAGGGGACATTAAAACGAGAGTTTATTTGTTTATTTGGCACTGGTTTGAATCTTTTTATGTGTTTGCATATGGGATCGACAGGTCGAAGGAATCATATTATTCCAGTTCACTGCAGGACTTTTCACTCTAGCTCAGTGGTGCTCAGCCTTTTTGACTTGAAAGCCCTCCGTAATCCAACACAATATTCAAAGTTTATACACAAATATATGCAAATATGCTATTATATTTCTGGTATTGCTGGCTGTAATTAGGACAAAGCTGCTTGTTTTCAAACTTTTTTATTGATATATTGAATCTATTAATGTGGTAAATTCATTTAAAACAGTAAATAAATTAACCATGATTTATTTTGTGATTCCAGAAGTTATGTTCTGCAATCCAAAACTGTATGTTGTTCAATAAAAAACAATAGTCATTGAGGGAAAATAAAAAGAAATACATTTATTTTTGTGTGCTCATTTTTAGCATTTTAATTTAGATTAGTGATAGGGTTTTTTAATATATTAATTAATTAATTTAAATACTTTTTAAATCAATGTAAATAAAGTTTGCTGAGGCACACTAGAACCACTGCTCTTGTTGTTTTTCTAAAGTATGGAGAAAAACTCCCAAACATCAAAATGCATGAAGAAGCCTTTGAAACATAAGGTTATGCAACTTACAGAATATGGAACCTACTGAGGATCCATTAAAATCAACAAAACCATTAAGTGTGAAATGAAAATATAAGGTTTCCGCTATTGCATCAGCACAAAACTGAAAGGTTCCCCTTTGAAATCACTTCATACTCTAGTTCCTAAAAGAAAAGAGCACTTTGTGTGTCTGCCCAGATAAAAAATTAAAGTGACTTCAGTGTATTCTTGTAAAATGTTCTTGAGTATATTGTTTTAGGACAGGATCCACACAAGACTGACATTTGATTGTAGTGAGGCTACAAACTCTCTAAAGTTCAGAGAGAGTATTGACCTTCAGAGGTCTGCTCTGGGAAAGAGGTACGTTGTTCGAATGCAAAGCAAGATACATCCTCAGTCTTGAACCTTCCTGCTTACATTTGTTCAAGCTTATTACTGCTTCTCTTGAATGATTCCAGGGATTATCTCTGAACTACACATGCCATGCATGGTTTCAAACACAGAAAAAAAAATCATCTGCATTTAAATTCAACCAACGTAGTCAAGAATCTTCTCCATTTATTTGGCACCACCATCTGATTTTCTGTCACCTCGGAAGACAATAGACATTTCCATACTGACTCACTATCTAGGGGTCAACTAGGATGGAAAAAGTAATTATGTTAAAGTAATTGTAGATGATTGCTTTGAGGAATCCTCACACTTAGAAGGGCTCACGACTGAATAAAAATGAAAAAAGTTCACTAGTTGTAGTCTGGACAACTTTGTTTATTTAAATGCGGTTTCGTCCAATATCATCTTGTGAAGTGCTGTTTATTACATCTTTACACAACAATAAAAGTTCTTTATTGGCATCTATGGTTCCATGAAGAACCTTTAACTTCCAGGGAACCTTTCCATTGCACAAAAAGTTCTTTATAATGGAAAAGGTTCTTTAGATTATTAAAACGTTCTACACACTAAGAGGAAAATGGTTCTGTTATTCACTGTTCACTGAAAAGTTCTTTCTGCATTTTTAAGAGTGTGTGTCAAAAAAGAACAGAGCGCGGGCCGTGATGCTTGATTCGTGACTCTAGTTATGAACTGGTTCTTTGTAATGATTCTGTCAAAAAGAGTCACAAAACCTTCTCGCACTAGCACATGAGTTAGCGCTTTGAATTAGACCGTCAGAGAGTGAATTATTTAGAAGCATTAGTTCCTAACTGACTCCCTCACTGAATCGTGAATCATTTTTCTGTCCAATTCAAAATTATGTATTTAAAGATACATATTTTCAATAGTGGTCTGTTGCAATAAATGGTTAAATTGGTGCAAATGGCATTCAAATATTACACAACAAATTTTATCGGTCACCGTTTAGCTTATAGGTCCAATCATAAGGTTGAATCAAAGAGAAAAACTGTAGGGTAGGTGACATTTGATTCATAATCAACACAATATTAGACTTTTTCCAGACAGGCAGAAACAAACATTCTTGCAAAACACAGTGACATTCATAAATACAGTAGTGATATATTACAAACATAAATATGTATTTACTAAAATCAAGATCACTACAATGACAGCATCCAGGAACTAATGTGCTTCTGAACAGCCATCTTTATTCAGCAATTCCGTCAACTAAAAATGATTTGGCTCTCAAATGTTTACATTAAAGGAGCCAATGGCTCCCCAAATCATTTTCTAGCCTGGAATCCTGCTTAGATTCCTTTCGGCCTCTCCCTCTTCGTCATCTTCATCACCACCCACAATGTTTCAAAACACTGGTGACCTGTGTAACATATTGCTTTGCATCTGAAAGATCAAGCTTGGTTTCTATGGCAACCGATACACAAATGGCCATGGTGATTGGTGATGTTATAAGCTGGTTATTATCTAGAGATTCAGGTTTGACTTTAAGCAGTTGTTGTAAAAAATAAAAAATAAAAAATAAAAGGAAAAAAGAATGAAAGTGGATGAGACATCCACCGTTTTGATGAGTGCTGAATAGGTCTTAACGGGGACGATTAAAATGTAAAGACTTAGTTGTTGATTTAAGAACAATTCATTTAAATTATTTGGTGGACATATAAGCATGGAAACATTTTGTACTATATGAATATGCTTACTTTCCATTACTTTGTTAGAGAACCCATTTTCCCTGAGAACAGTTCAAGTTCCCACAATCCTCGCTGTCCTGAGGAGAGGAGAGCCCTTGGTCTATGAGAACCTGATTAAAAATATAAACCTTTAAAGTGATTTAATTATAGAGCTGTGATGGATCATTACAGATCCTCTTTGTGTAATTTGACATTAAACTGGTAACACGAGTCTACAGCACCATCTATTGGTATTAATGGCCATAACAGGAGATAGCAGCTGCCAATATTTTGCAGTCTATAAGCAAGACAGATCAGGTCATTCCTCTGAGGGGCTCATTTGTGCTTGTAGAATTCATGATACCCCCATGTCCTAATATTAGAAATAGCCTAAACACACATACAAACAATATCTAAACCTTTATTATTTATTAGTTTGAAACTGTTTTAATACATATTTGATTTAACAGAATAGGAAACTAAAATATGCATTAACCTCACTGATGAAACATCAGGAAAGAAACATACACTTAAAGTAGTCATTGAACCAAAATAGACAGTTATGTCAAAAATAATACATTGTTGATTATTTTCCATGAAATCCCTTAATACTGTAATTCTAATTAATAAAACATTTCAGCTGAAACCTGTTACCTGTAATTTTTCATTTATCAGTAATTCAAGACAGTGACCTAACAGTGAACTTCAAATTGTTCCTCTTAGCAGCATGAAAAACAAAACAGTTATTTACACACTTTCTATGCCTTGTTAATTATAATGTTAGCACCGTAGTTTTTGCTTGAAGTGTTTATTGGACTAAAGTCACAACATCAGCCTTTTTAATTAATTGTGCTGCTCTAATTTACCGTATTTAGCCTATTTAACCTAGTTCAAATGTTTGGGGTTAGTAAGATTTTTAAAAGTTTTTTTTTTTTTTTTTGCTCACCAAGTCAGTAGACAGTAGAAGTGTAAAATTACACTTTAAAATAATAATATAAAAATAATAATAATAATTTAAAATAACTGTTTTCTATTCTAATATATTTGAAAATATATTCCTGTGATGCAAAGCTGAATTTTCAGCATCATTACTCCAGTCTCCATGTCACATGGTCCCTCAAAAATCATTCTAACATGCTGATTTTGGGTTCAAGTATTTCTTATTATTTCAATGTTGAAAACCCTTGTGCTGTTTAATTTTTATTTTATTTTTTGGAAACCATGATACATTTTTTTCAGGATTCTTTGATGAACAGAAAATTCAAGAGAACAGCATTTATTTGAAATAGAGACTTTTGAAACATTATAAATGTCTTTTCTGTCACTTTTGACCAATTTATAACAACCTTGCTGAATAAACGTATAATTTTCTTTCAACAAAAAAAAAAAAAAATCTTACCGATTGCAAACTTTTGGAACATTAGTGTATGTCAAATCGTCACCTTACTAAAAGAATTGCCTAAGTCATTTTTTGACAAAAAATTTTTTTTTTGCATACGTCATCTCCTCATAATGCTGGCCACCTCTGGTAAAATCGGATCATGCAATTCTACCCCTGTAGTGTAATAGCCTATGTCAAGAGTGTGACTTATGCCGTTTTATTATGCCTAAGTCAAAAGACAATGAGACTTAGGCAATTTTACAAGCTTTTCAAGATGGCAGCTGCATAAAGAAGAACGAAAATCTACTCAACCTCTGAAGTTATTTTGCAGTTTTTTGTGATTTCTGAGAAACCTGAAAAAATGATTTTAGGAAAAGGTGATGATATTACAGATATAAAATGGGTTAGAAATGTGAATTCAAGACTTTAAACTCCTAATTTCATCTTAAATTATTGTGTAAATTTCAATGTTCACCCATTAAACTATATACGCTTTGGTTTACCATATTAAATGCTCATGTATTTTCACACATTGAAGAAGCCATATCACAGTCAAATTGTAGATGTCCTTTGTATAGTACGGATGAAAGGAACTATATGTGCACATCTGTGTTTGTTTTTGTGCGTGGGTGCATGCGTCTCTCTGCGTGTGTACATCTGTGTTTGTGTGTGTGCATCTGCTTGAAGTTTTGGCCGCAGCTGAAGTGGTCTATGGCGAGCAGTGACTGAAGTGGAATCCTGCGCTCTCCAGGCCCTACACCTTCTAATAACAGCCATCTGTCTTCATGACTGTCTGCTCAACAAGCTCAGGGGAAGGAGGAAGAGAGAAAAGAAGAGTTTGGGTGGATACACTTTCAGAAATTATACAAAGCAATATTTGTTCGATTTTTCTTCTTTATATTGGTCAGAGTAGAGAAAGGGCAAAAGATGTTTATAAATGATTAAACTATTTACTGTGCAACACTTAACAATAAGGATATTTTTTCTGCAGGCACGTTTAGTTTAGCAGTTTACATTTTTACTTTCCTTGCCATTATTCTCTCTGGCCCCACCATTTAAATAGCTTAAATAATTAAAAAATGTATTTTTTTAATATATATATTTTCCTTATATTATTATTATTAAATACAAGAAATTGTTAAATAAAAGTTTTAATAAATTACAAAGATTTTAAGTAAAAATTTTAAGCAATTATAGCTATTAGAAGTGACAGCAATTAACTCCATGATGGCTACAAATCCTTAGACAACCTTCAAGAATCATTTCCAAGTTCAACATATACACACCCATTCAAAAGTTTGTCAGTATGTTTTTGTTTCGTTTTTTGACATTGTTTCAAATAAATACTGTTTTTGAATTTTCCATTAATCAAATAATAGCATGCATCACGGTTTCCACAAAAATTTCAAACAGCACAAAAGTTTTCATCATTGATAATAATAAGAAATGTTTCTAGAGCAGCAAACCAGCATAGAATGTCTCTGAAGGATCATGTGACACTGAAGACATTTGAAAAAAATAGAAAAATTGTAAAAATATTTCAACCTATTCATGTTTTTACTGTATTGTAAAAACTGTTTTGTGTTTTTTGATCAAATAAATTCAGCCCCAAACTCTGAAAGGTAGTGTATTTAGTGTCGTGACGTTTCAATCAAAATAACTCACAATAACTTGGTTGGGAAAGTCCCAAATCATTCTCACACTAGCCCCTAGTCATCAGTCATCCTTCCTTATTGATGTGACCTTCAAGTTCTATGAACAGATCATGCTGATCCATTTATAAAACTTCTTACTGTAACCCCTAAACCTTCCAGACTGTCCTATGTTTCCCTAATTTACATATCCAACTAGAAACCAACAACATGTGATCCTTTATAATGGATTAGTAAATAAGCACAACCGCGGTATTTCCCTTGTCCTCGGCGAACAGCTCTCGGGGGTCAGCAGTGCTGATGAGCTGTGTGATGGGGTCCTGAGCTCTCTGGCCATGCCGTTCAAGGTCAGATCAGGTCTGAGCGCTGACTCAGACAGGTCAAACACACAGCAGAACCATATCAAGCTCTCCACTATCTAATTTCCTGTGCAGCACAGTGATTTCCTTTCCCCCGCTTCCTTTCTATCTCCTCCTCTTCCTCATGTTTGCGAACCACCCTATCCCCTCTGTGTAGGTGTGTGCGGTGCCACCCACATCCCCTCTCTGCATGTGTATTATGCATAGACGAATAATAAAATGTCATCACAAAAGAATAGTGTTGTCAAAAAATATTGATATTTCCATATGTATCAATACTGAAATATCTCCAATACTCCATTTATACAACGATACCAAACTGCGCATTCTCACACTCTCTTCTTTCCGACACCGAACTGACAAACACTTGTATCCCGTCACTCACTCGTCTCATTCGCTCCGTTTAAATAGTGCTTGTATTTCGCATTATTTTTTGTCATTCCCCCAGGTTTCGTGCTCACATCAAAAGCGCACGCACCACTGATCTATATAAGTGCGCTCTCATAAAGCCGCCTCTCAAACAGCTCGCGAATGCCAAATGTACCTCTTTTTCTTGGCTTATTGCACTTAAACAGACAAATACATACAAAATTATGTCAAAATATTCAGGGTATATTCAGTATTCAGGTAAATACAGTCAGTTTTGGAATGTAAATAGTTAAAAAATAAATCACATGTTGTGTAACAGTATGCAGTAGCTCTTAAAGTGACAGCAGCCAAATAATCCTGCTGCTGTCTGTCAAGTTAAACATAGAGCAAAAGACAGAGAAAATAATTTGCTGCTCTTGACTGAATAACTTTTGTAACTTTAATTGTAAGAATTAATCTGTATTTCATTTTTACATTGAATTACTTACATTTCTATAGTGTTTCTTACCTGAAAACTACTGTTAGACCTGACAAAACTTCTCTTTATTCTATTGTATTTATTTGTGCTGTCGTTTGCAATTTGTTTCTTAGTTCTTATTTTATTACTGACTGTTTACTTGTCTTTTTTTGGAAATGTAGTTTTACAATTCAAATAAAGCCTGTGCTGTGTGTAAGCTATTACAACCAAATTACTCAAACTATCAAAAAATCATGAGACAATAATAAATTATCTGTATGGCGGTATATATGGCAGTTTTCCCAGTGGTATCAAAAATGGTATCGAATATCGATATATTTTTCAAGTTATCATATCAAGTTCCAGTATCGTGAAAAGACTACAAGAGAAGATGACACAGAAAGCGTACTTCACATTTTAAAGCACACACACTTTCGTTTGCTTTCATTTGCTGAGCACTGGCCAATCACTGCATATAGTGAGTGTCACTTCATGCACACCATTCTGTCTTCACCTCTTCACCTCAATATAATGCTCTCATCCTCCCATCATATCAGAGGAATCAACTACTCCTCAGACAATGTACCTTTTCTCACCCCTCACTCTTCACTTTTTTCCCCTCTCGTTTCATTTTATTTACTCATTTTCTCAGAAACTACTAAGACCGGCTTTTGTAAGTTTGTAAGTGTACATTTCATCAACAATACACTGAATGAATTATTGATGTGATGTATATGCTACTGTACTACTACTAACAATTGACAAAATAAAACTTTTAGCATATATATATATATGTTACATCCACCAGCTGGAGTGTCATTGATTTCCACCAGAGGGCACTCCTTCCGTCTTGGTTATCTCACCATGGACTACACATCCCACAATTCATTTTGCCTGATTACATCCACCTGTGTCTCATTTTTCTTGTTAATCCTGGCTATATAAACTAATGCTGCGTCTTAATTCGCCTACTTATACTACGCCCTAAAAGCATGTGCTCTTTTTGTGAAGAAAAAGGGAATACTTTTGAGTGTGTAGCAGAAGAGTAGACAAGCTTTGGGACATACTATCACGTCATACAATTGCGTCTTTAAGGGTTGCTCTCTGTCGCTTAGTTATACGCATCCTGTCACGCAAACTGACCTGTCAATCATCTTGTCAAAGATAAAATCCTCGACATTTCATTTCCTACCGTATCGGAGAGAAATGCAGAAGCACTTTGATCTGAAGTCGCGGGTCTTTCATGCAGAGAACTCTCCTCATATTAATGCATAATGATGCATTTAAAAGTTAATGGCCAGACGGATCTTTATGAAAGTCCACATTGTTATTGCAGATGAAATATAACACGGATAACAATAAATAAATATTTTTCTATCAGGTTAAACTTTGATTAGTCACTCAAACCTTTATCTAAACCTCTCACCGTCGGTCACGCATATCCGCCATGTTTTGTAGTTTTTTAACACTTTTTACTCGTGTTTGTAGTTCCTCCTCCAAAGCGCAATGGGTTGTGGGCAATATTAGCCTTTAGAGTGAGCACAGATCCACACTTCGAAAATCCACCGGAAAGAGCAGACCATCCGGGCACTTCTGGCATACTCTTTTCAACATACTATGCGTTGGGACACACTTATTTTAATCTCACAAACTGTTTAGGATGGATAGTATGAACATTGAGACGCAGGGCCTGTGTTTTCTATCATTCATTACAAATCTTGTTAAGTGTCACTGCATTTCTGAGTGTTATCCTGGTTCCCTGTGCCTTGGACCTAGTTTTATGTTTGATTACCTTCAATAAAGCTGCGTTTGGATATTCACCCTTAAGTATCGGGGCAGTTGGTGACAATACACACATTTAAAATGTACAGTTTTAACTCTTAAAACCGGTAAATCATGCAGCTCACATTCGGATAGTAATGACACAAACATACGTTTATATAGTACACACGCATGAATGTCAATGAATGTATAAAAAAGGTTGAAACACACAAGGCTTAAACGTTTTGTCATATGCACCAACTAACCCTTACACTATCAATGAAATAAGTGGCTCTGAAATATTCTGAATATATTTGTCTAATGCTCTAAATCCAAAATGAATGTCTAAAGTGCGTTAAAACCATCACAATATTCACGATGTTGCTTCATTTTTTATGTAAATATACTGTGAATATCCATTTTTATCATCCTGCCCTACTTTGGATGCATTTCAAGAGTGCCTTTACTGGGGGAGGAAATGACCTTGGCCATTATATACAGGACAAATTTGTTTCTCTATAGCAATTTTCATTAGCAGGACTCCCACTACATGCTGATGAAACACTAACACTACATACTGATGTCCTAAAAATCTGAATGACCATGACATAGAGGGGAGAGGAAGCAAGGGGAGGGTTTTCTCTGTCGACTACAATCTTTATATCAGACAGAAAGAGAGAGAGAGAGAGAGAGAGAGAGAGAGAGAGAGAGAGAGAGAGAAAGAGAGAGAGAGAGAGAGAGAGAGAGAGAGAGAGAGAGAGAGAGAGAGAGAGAGAGAGAGAGAGAGAGAGAGAGAGAGTGCACATAACCCCTACAGGGACTGAAAAATCGATACAAACACTCTTCTAAGAATGCAAAGCAGGGCCACACAAAAAGTTTTGTAGAACATCAGCAATTCCCAAAAAAAACTTTGCTTATAAACTTTGCACCTCTGCAGACTAATCAAAACATTAACATATACAAGAAAGTCATGTATATGCCCCCAACAACACAAACACACACGGACACACCTTGAATCATTTACTAGTATGAGGGCAAAAGGAGCCGCAGGCGTACAATGTGTTTCAAGAACAAATGAGACAATGATGGGGTCAAACAGCCAGGACTAAATAAGTGTTTAAAGCAGGTGGTTTTTCTCTAAGGAAAATGTGGATAAGAAAATGATAATAAAACAAAAGGAATGTAATAAAATATGAGACTGAATAGTATTTAGATCCCTTTTTAAAGTATCTTAGTTGCTTCCCTCGTTCTCACTAGATTCTCAGTAAGGTCCTAGTGTGTCTTTCTTTCACAAGCATTTTAAAATGAAATGTTTGCCTCCGTGAGTACGCTGAGGATTTTATAAGCAATGGTCCAAAAGGAAGATGACAGAATATAAGCTATGCTTGGTAAAAGCTTGTAAAAAAACAAAAAAAAAACATTTTATTAAATACTATATAGCTGTACTATCAATATTCAAGCTATCTATATTTTTATCAATAAATATATAATTAAATAAAAACTAGATGAGACATCAATGTGAACAGATACAGAATAGTATGTACTATGTACTTACTGTAAATAAAATGTTATGGTACTGTGTGCTTGATGAAAATGTAAGGTATACGGTGCTCCATAAGCTTTTAGCACAAGAATCTCTGTACACTGGGGAAAAAGAGAGGGGGCTTTGCCTCTTCATTTAAGAAGTCCACCACACGCCACTGGTGTAAAGTGTTTACGTGTCACTCCTCATGACATGATTCTGTAGCTGACTATCACAACCACCCGCAGCTGTAGCAGAACCAGAAGAGCCGTGTGGGTGGCTGTTGTTAGCTGTCAGGAAAAAATAAAAAAACATTTTCTGCTTTACAGCACATTTATAACTGAAACTTACTCACTGATTCTTGAACTCATGTTATTTCTGTATTGTTAGCTCATTGCCAGAAGCAAGTGTGTTTTCTTCCTCGTCATCAAAAGCTGCTGCATATAGCCTACACATCTGCCTTTCGCTTCACGTCGCAGAGAAAGACACAGCCAGTGTCTTTGTACTCACAGATGCTGCTTTCTGCCTTACAACAGGTCTATACAAAGCTGAGAGAGAGGAAAAATCAGTGACACCAATTTGCATAACGAGGGGAAGTTCTGTGGTGGCCACCTTCAATGCCTGGAGTTTGAGATCAGCTCCGAAGCAAAGGCCAAACCTGAAATTTAAAATGGAAATTGGACGATGCCTGTGAATGCTTTAGATGCATTAGGTAAAATGGCTTTCCGATGGATATAACATGATAGTAAACCTATACTGACATGGTCTACATTGTCTCCATAGAAACAGGATGAAACCATGGTCACAGCACTGGTGCAATACCACCAATCCATTCAGACTCTACATCCACTGGGAGTAAAAACCACCAACTTCCAAACTTGGCACAATGGTTTAATAGAAAATGCCCAATGGAGGCAGAACAGTGAATAATTGCTGCATTTCGGAGGCTTTTATAATGCAAAAACTTAAGGTCTACATGTCATGAAACGTTTTTTTTAATCAACACAGCACCTGGAATCTCTGCAATTATCTAATTAAAACACGCACCTCTGGTTCAGTCTGTAAACTCATTCTGTTGTATTATTACAGGTGCATGGTGAAGGAGGGGCACAAATGCCCCAGCAGAGAAATCCACTTGGCATATTATGTAAAAATTATGAACGCTATTTATCAAGCTTTGTTTTGACAAATGCCCTTGCTGTCATAGTCATCTGCACACACAATACAGGAATGCATAATGAGCAAAAGAATATTTCATATTTATCAGGACACTTAATCTTTACGGAGAACAGAGACGGTTATGTGATCATCCGCCATGTGGATTATGATGAGGCTGCATTAATGCATCTCCTGTAAGGTCTCAAGTTTGTAATGGCTGTGTTAGGGGAGGATAGTGTGATCCCCTGTTCATTTCCTTAATTCTCTTTCCAAGACACACTCAAAATTCCACTGCAATAAACCCTACTTATGATACACTTTAGCTATCTAAATGGGGACATATCATTGACTTATTATTTTAAATACAACTAATTATAAACACTACAGACTAACCCACACCCTACTAGAAAACGCTGTACTACACACACTCTTAAAAACACATAAACACACTTACAATCACCCTAAAGACCACTAGATCCCCTCATTACACAAAGGTACACACATTAAGTTATTTACAAATAATTTTCTTAATCAGTATTTTAGTGCTGTTTTATGTATATTGAAACAAAAAATAAAATAATCAAATTTATCTGAGAATCCAAATTATTAAAGATAATTTGGAATTAAGTTTCTTTTCTGCAAATTGCAATCAAAAATGAAAATACTTAATTTAATATTTTATGTCATTTTGCTTCTCAAGAAAATGTACTTGCATTTTAGTTTCTATATGCTTAATGGAAAAACAAAAAACAAAAATTAGTACACACTTAATGATCAAAAGTGTACAACAGCATAACACTAAAGGAAAAGCATAATGATAACTTGTTAACAATTTATTTTTAATTGCCTATTCACTATGAGATAAACAGCAATGTACAATATAATAAATGCGTTTAGTTTTAGCTTTTAAAGTCCTCCAGTCCTCCTAGTCCTTTGTACTGCCAAGTACATTCACAAATGCTGGGCTTAATTATCTAAAATTAGTGTAAATGGTTACAATTAAATGGATGAAACTGTAAGTGCAAGAAGCAGGTACAATCCAAACACACTGAGTCATCAAATTAGGTCCTTCCCTCCACTAAACCTTTACTCAAAATCAATTTTTGCTCCAGGTTTTGCTCCAAATGTTGATTTTCAAACCCCAAAAGACACTTTTTTGGTCTATTCTGAGCCCTATGTGAAGCTGGATCTACATCAGAAGACCAACACTAGCCAAGTCAGTCTTTGGAACAGATGCACAGCGAGTACCTCAGTAAATCCACCTGCACAATCAATCACGTCAAATCTAAAACGTATACAAGCATGTCTAACACACAAACTGGTAGATCAGCATCTAGGTCAACACACCGTTAGCGGAAGGGCCTCTGGCTCTGGGCCTAAACACACCATTGCATTTGAATGACAGGTGTGTGGTTTTACCTGTGTTCCTGTCTGGGAGGATACAGCAGTGTTGTTGCACTATGCTCAGCAGCACCTGTCAGGTGGGGAGAAGGATAGAGGCATCAGGGGAGGAGAGAGAGAAATGTACAAATAAAAAAAGAAAATTAGAACAAGCATGCATGAAGGCACATGCAGTCTCAACAGCCATTAATTATAGGCAGAAGCTGTCAGGTCTAGAAAGCATTAAGTGGCGGTTTCCCTGCTGTGTGTGTGTGTGTGTGTGTGTGTGTGTGTGTGTGTGTGTGTGTGTGTGTGTGTGTGTGTGTGTGTGTGTGTGTGTGTGTGTGTGTGTGTGTGTGTGTGTGTGTGTGTGTGTGTGTGTGTGTGTGTGTGTGTAAGGCAGGAACGGCTGTGTGGGTGAAACATTTTATAACAAGAATCTCTTTACATGGATGTTAGGGAAGAATGAAGCCAAAACAGGAGATTACAACACAAATTTGTTCACTGAGAGAAAACAGAGGCCTCTCTACACACAAAATGCTCCAATTCGACACCCTTGACATGTACATAAGATGAGAAAAGTGTGTTACAGTAGAGGATTAGGATACAGTAAATTGGGTCTTTACATTCATGCTGACTCAGATGTAACTCGGCCACACTTTTGCTCAGTAATTCCCATGTAAATCCAGCTTTCTTTCATACTTCCAGGTGTTTCTGGAAGCTCAGATGGTATTTGTATCTCTTCAAGGCCACAATTAAATAGTGCTCAAGTAAACTGCAAATAACAGTATTGTTCAGATGAAGCTTGGAAGTTTTAAAATGAGCAACAGTATTTGATTTTGTCTGTTCATATAGTTTTTATGATTTTGCCCTCTAAACAGAAACACAGAATGCGACTTTGAAAAGTTCCAGATCAGATTTTATGTGCAAGTATCCTTCACACTCTGAGTCATTTATGCTGCTCATATTTTATGGTTATGCTGAATTTAACATATAAAACCATAAATCAATCTCCATTTAACAGCATTTCATATCTGCAGTCAAGCTGAACAAATTTACCCTCTTAAAGCAGATTGGAATGACGCTGCCATCTAGTGGCTGGGTGGCTTTGGCACTAGACTTTTTATCAGACAGCCTGACACACACTCAGTAGTACCATTGAGATACTAGTACAACAATGATCCGGTTTCATTTCTACAGAGTTTAATTGCTCAATTGGTTAGATACTAAGTGTCTCAGCATTATAATGTATCATAATCCATTTTCACAATTAAAAAAAAATCATGTTAGCTAGAAAATGTTAACTTGCTGATTAAATTAGCAGCATTCACAACAACAATATTCAACACATCAAAAAGAATAGAATAGAATAGAATAGTTTTTGGTCATGCTTCGCATTCACACTGCATCTGTCGATTCAGGTGCTCAGATGCTCCAACAGTAATAGTGAGTTAACCAATCAGCTGGAAAATTATCACTTGTGTTGGCAGAGATCAAATCAAGTAGACAGGACTGTTGGGTTTTGTGTTGTTTGTATGTGTGACAGAGATAGTGTGTGACAGGGAGAGAGAAAGAGAATGAAATTAAGTGTGTGCAGTGTGGATGAAAGAAAATGGAAGAATGTTTGTTTCACAATCCATCATTCCCGAAATAAATGTCTTCCATCTTACATGAATTGTATTTAGCTCATCAGAGGAAGCTTACAGAAAACGGCTTAACGTTTATGAAATAAGGTAAATAAGGAATCTGATTAGAACAGAGTCAATTCATATAGCCTACCAATCAGTTGCAGGATATGCAACACACAATAATCATGGATTTTGAAGTCAGGAGAAAGGGGGGGGCTGAATTTGTTATGTTGAGCTGAATCTTAAACATAAACCAGAACTGGGAATATCTCAGTTCAGTTATTCTGAATTTCTTCATGCCTTCACATTGTATTTAAGAAACAAGTGTTCACTCTGATTCTCTGGCCCATTCACTCCAAGAACAACTGCAGTTCTGTTGTCTGTCACTTTAAATGATTGAGCTCTTTTAACAGGTGGATTCTGATTGGCTGCCAATGTTTGTGTTTATTTCTTGGAAATGCACATTTGACAGTAAAGCACTGAGCTTGAGTTGAGATGCAGATAAAATTAACTTTTAACTACAACCTAAGTTTTATAGGTACATTTTTTTATATTCTATTCTTATTAAATGTACCATTGTTCTTCTATAGTATCATACTGAATTGACCAACAGCTTCATTGATTATAAAAAGAGCGCTCTTTACTTGCTTTCTTTGTAATTCTTCGTAATTTGAAGAATTTTTTTGTTTTTCATGAGACTTCTTGACTTTTCTTTCTTCATACTTAAATACAAAGAAACTTTGTAAACTAAACTATAAACTAAACTAAACTAAACTAAACCTAAAACAGGGATTTCATAATATATAAATATAAATGTAATAGCAAAACATGTTAAAAAAAATTTAAATAAATAAAATTATATATATATATATATATATATATATATATATATATATATATATATATATATATATATATATATATTAGGGAGTGGAAATGTGTAATGAGCCAATAAGCACGGACATATAGCGGCGTTGCGATTCGGGCGACCCGGGTTCAAGTACCGGCTCGCAGACCTTTCCCGGATCGTCCGTCCCCCCACTCTTTCCCACATCACTTCCTGTCCACTCAATACTATCCTATCATAATAAAAAGGCAAAAATCACCACAAAAAAACAAACAATCAAAGAAAATTGATAATTCAATAAACTATAACTGTGTTTAAAAAAAACAGGCAGCTTAAAATAGCTAGTATTAAATATGGTTAAATGTCAAAATAAACTCCAATATCATACACTGGATTTGTATGGGTCGGGGGTAAATTAAGCACGGCCTGCTGTGACGCCACAATCACGTTGCATTGTGGTCTATGAATCTGCCTTAAGTGTACATGTTGAGTAGACTCGCTCCCTCTGTCAAAATCGAGGAGTCGTGGGTCTGCCATAATAAACTTCCCTCGTCCATAATGAAATTTAACGCACTTTAAAATGGCGGTGGGGATTCACCCAAGGGGAAGTGCTTAGGGAAGTTTGAGTCTAAAAGTGGAGTTAAACACAGCCTGCAATAAACCACTCTGAAATGCAGTTAAACAGAATCTCAGGTGAACTCAGAGAAGACTCAGCTTTAACTTCAAAGTTCTAGCTCTCAATCCAAATTCTGCATTCTCTAGACTACATCCTCAGAATGCTAATCAAGCTGTGGAACCTGTGCTTACAATTCAGATGAGCCATCTGAGAGCGAGGGAGAGAGAACTGAAATTGAAATCAAGAGGGAGAGGAGAGAGAGAGAAATTTCACGCAAGAGCAATTCCAAGGTTCCCCTGCACAGAACAGACATCACAAACCGCATCCTGAACTAAAGCACAATAGTCAAATCAAACTCAAAGCAAATCAGAGAGAAATGCTGACCAGTCCTTGCAAAAGGACACACAGGAGCCCTGCTGATATTGACCAACACGGCCTTGCACTGATTTAAATAGGAAAGACTCTTAACTTTTATAAGTAGTTTCAAATTGTGTACTTTACTTTTACTTGAGTACATTTTTAAGTGAGGTAACTACTTTTACTCCACTATTTTCCCTCCATTTGTGGTCATTACATGCTGGTTTTAATTTTATTTTTATGCATCAACATGACTAACTATGAAGAGAGCAATCGGTCTTGTGACTCAAGTCAAATCCACAGCAGTAGATGGCACCAGCTGTTGTTAATCATGCCTGCTGTGAAAGGACATCCTTCAGGCATGATGTCAACATTTAATTCTTCCTCTAATTTGAAAAAGCATGTTAAAGTAAATTTAGGATTTCAGCTTACTAGATGAAATTTGACATTTGGCGCGAGGTTGCGGGTATTGCGTATAATGTTAATAACTCTCCCACAAGTGCCACGTTCATAATGCTGGGAATTCCCATTCCCATTTATTTACTTGAATATATAGAGAGTGATCTTCACTGCCGCGTCTCTCCCTCGCTATTTTGTAAAATAATGAAAAATAATAAGTGTAGACTGTATAAATTAAATATAGATTCATTTTTCTTAAAGATGTGTTTTGTTTGATTAACATTAATGACATCACCTAATGAACGGATCCAATATAATGATACACATCCGATTTCTTTCTCATCTGTTTATGTTCCCTTAAGACATACCCGGCTGTGTTTACAAGAATACTTGCCGAGACGGACACACACAAAATGATGTTAAAATATTGGTTCAAGTGCAAGAAGACATTAAAGAGAAATCGGTGTTCGAGTTCTCTTTCACTTAAATCGCTTGTGTAAATTGTCAAGACATGTGCAAATGATTAACTTTCACTCTATGATAGTTAAACTTAGCAATTAATACGCAAATCACATGCGTGCCGAAACCTGGGGACTGGTCCGTACTGATCACGGATCAACTGCGATCAATTACAACCCAAATGTTAAAGATATAAGTTTTGGTTTTGAGAGAGGTTTGAAATAGAAATAGGTGTAAATGAATATAAAAATCAACTTGTGAGGTGAAAGATCCAAGTGGAGAACAAAACAATCAAAAACAATGAAAATACATTGAAAATTCTCACCAGTCTGACACATCACTTCTATTAATAAACCTGATTTCAACACCTCAGATAAAAACTGTGATGCATTCATTTCACATCTGAAAACATTCATTTGAGATTAAGAAAATCTCAGCTAGGCCAAAGATGTTGTTAACTTTATCAACACAGCAACTCAAGCTCTCACAGAAACAGCCAAGTAATGAAGAAATGAGGTTGGTGACGTGTGGGTACCTCGCCGGCATCATACTGCACAAAATTAAATTGACTGTTTTCTTTAGAATTAATGAACCTCCTCTCTTCCCTGAGCTCCCAGAGCACGGGAACTGACACCGAGGAGCTGGCATCCCAGAACTCATTTTTCTGCCCAAACTAAAGTGCACTGTCACGTTCAATGTTCTGCTTAGTCGCCTGTGACGAGGATAAAGTGAAAAGAGTACAAAAAAGAGAGAAAACTGACTCATAAACCCAAGGGTTTTCCTCTCATCTCAGATAAGATAACACATAGGAGTTCACCCAGCAAATACAAAAAAAAAGCCAATTAAAACTCCATTAACCATTTGAGACAGTCAGCAGATGTCATTGATGTAATCTATTCTGGACTCTAAGAGTGAGTTTAAGTATTCAATAATGAGAAAATAAAATAATGTATCTTCTTTTCTAATGTCAATGATCCATTTTTAGCTCAGCGATAAAAAAGTGGTTAAACAGCAGTGGTAGCATTTATGGGTCATTATGTCATTATTCTTCGATGCTGCTTACACCAACCGCAAATACTAAAGCACTGTGTGTATGAGGTATGCAATACAAAATGTTACATAGGTCTGCATGCATATATATTGTGATGTCTGCATGAATCCCCCCTAAATGGGACTTTTCCAGCTGCATGAGAGGTCATTGTGAATGAACCCTTTGCTAAGCCCCACCTTAAAAACGTTACTGACCAATCCTACCTTGGTAACTATTGCTGTCCGCTAATTTTTATATGCAAATCTATGGAGGATCTGTATGTAAGAAACTATTATGGAAATAATCCAAAAATATGGTAATAATTGTTGCCGGGTCACTATTATCAGAGAAGATATAAGCTGTATGTTATTCTTTTTCCAAATCCTTAAATAAATCATGAAATTTCATTCTGTGGATTAATACGGTAACTCTCTGCCTCATTTCCAAAAGAACATCACTAAAACAACTAGATTTGCTCCAAGATAAATAATGTTATTAGCTTTATGTCATTTCATTACATATTTATTCAGGTCATTGTAGTGTGGAGAAACTAAAGATTATCATAGTAAAATAATGTAGAAACGTTCAAATCATTTCTGTTTACTCACACTAATATTATCAGCTGTAAACACTTTCAAATGAGGCTTTTCTCTTTTTACTATACTGTGTGGAGCATTTGCCTCACAGTCTCCAAAGTCTTTAACCACTTTTATTGCATAATTGAACTAATTCTTCAAGAAAATTGACAGATAAAACGCTTTGCAAAGGCCCCAAAATAATCATACTGAATAATCTTTTTACCACTTTATGCATACCAATTGTACAGTATTTATGTGAAGTGTCTAGTGTCACGATCACTGCGGTTTGTGTGCATGTAATCTGAAGAAAAACCCTCAACTGTTGTAACTGACTTGATTTCTCATTCATAAAACAAACATGCATGCATCTGGATACTATCTAATACATCAAACATACAATATATGAAATATATAGTGTGATAGAGAATCCATCTCTACAATAATCACTGCCCTAGCTGACCCTCTTGACACAGGACTCCAGCTGGCTCATGGTAGAGAATGTGTGAAATCTCTGTGTAATCAGTGTGTGTACACTTACGGTGTGCTTAATCAGTGTGTATATAATCAGTGTGTCTAATCGCAGCTCTCTAAATTACTAAATAGCTCCAACTGTCACAATCAGGAATAAAATAACACTCTGCCGCACAAGCAGATACTCTCCGTGTGCATGTGTGTGTGTGTGTGTGTGTCTCAGGATTTCAGAACTCACTTTTTTTTCAGGCACCTCTTAATTCCCAGAGTAATCAGAGGAAGGCGGAGCTCTGAGACAGCAGCACTAATTACAGTGTTTTCTGGAGAAATGTTTCATGCTGTGGCCCTCACAAAATCCGGAGAGACTAAACAGTTTTAACCTATAGTCAGAGATGATAAGGTGAGAAACCACAAAAAGGGTGAGAAGTTGTAAAGAACTCTTGTGTAGACTGTTACTGTTTTTAGTTTTCGACTGAGAAGTTTACTCAGAGTTTACTGAGACTCCAATCATGTAAATGTAAAAATAATAATAGTAATTTTGAAATTAGCCTGTTTTGCCTTCATACTCTTTTAATTATTATCTTTAACCAATTTTTTTATATATATACTACTATATACTTATAATTTTTTTTAATTTTAAAATCTTTAGATTAAGTTGTATTAATTTTGTTAATAGTTTTTTTTTGTCTGTGTGAATCTATTTGTTCTTCAATTTAAACGTATTTTATTTCATTTAGTGGCCATGGCAACATTTATAATTTTTAAGTTTTCATCTTATATTTTAGTTTTACTTCATTTCAATTAACAAAAACAATTTTTATTAGTTTTAGTTAACAATAATAAAACACTGTTACGCAGATATTATTGAAGCTTTAAATTCTCTGTTTTACCACAAAATATGCACTTTGTCAGAAATAGGACTAATATCTATTCTTGTAATACATTAATATTACAATTTTGGGTGAAATCGATAACCTTATCATTTCCATCTTAAGGACGTACAGTGAATGGCCAGTAAAAAAAAAAAACTACATTATTCTGTGCAAATAAATTAAACACAAAAAACTAAAATGCTACAAGTAAATTTAGGCATCATAACATTATAAGGTGCAGTGTTAAAATTGGATATTTATTTTGAGATTTGCTAAAGATTACATTCAACGATTACAATTTGCATGCTATTAAATTATTAGCGTTTTAGTGACTGTTGGATGACAAATTAAATAATCTTTATGTAAAAATTTTTTAAATTCTCTAACATCAACTCATATGGTACAAATATATTGCGCATTCATACATTCTGGTAATGTCAATCTGATTCTTCACTGTTAAGTATGTTTTTCAAGCTAATGACCTTGGGGTCCCTGCACAGCACGGAAACATATTTCTGACCCTGCCTCATTAATTCATTCGTTTTTTTCAGTCATTAATTTTTGTGCCATCCTCTGGTCGTTTCCTGTACTTATCTTGCCATGCAGCAGAGCTTCCACAGAAGCACTAACACATGCCTGCATTATGAATGGGAAAAGTCAAAAAAATAATATTGTAGCTGCCGTTAAGCTGATGACACAAGCACACATGCGAGACACGAAAAGCTTCTTGTGGCTTGATGTCCATGAGTTCTCCTGTCATATCACGCTTTACCAGATATGAGCTAAAAATAAAGGCAATCCCATGGAGTGTTTTATTCAAAAGGCTCCAATTCCGAAATATTTATGGGAAAAGAACAACAGAGGAACCTGCATCATGATCCACATCATACACTGTAACTACGGTAGTAGGGATGCACCATTGTAGTATGGTTAAATATCTAGTTTAGTGCTCATCATCATTATACAAAAATATCTGAAAGTTGTGATCGACCAAAAAGTATTAAGCATTTCAAAGAGTCACTTAATAAAAACAGTTTGTTTTATATTATATCCCATATTATAAATCTGTACTGTTTTGTCTTTTTTTCTTTCTTTTAAACAAACACATTAAACTCTGATCTAGAATTTTAGTGAAATGAGCCATAAAAGATTATACATACATAGTAGAGCTGCACGATTCTGGATAAACTGAGAATCACGATTTTTAGGATAAAATAAAGATCATGATTCTCCAATGATAATGAATAGAAAACTACACAAAATAGCTTGTAATTTACTAGCAGTTCTGACAAAATGTTAATTGCTGCACTCTATGTAAAAAATATTTTAATAATTTGAATTACTTTTTTATTGATTTTGAATGAATGATTCAATGACTCACTCAGAAGGACTTCACTTGTTTTACTGGATGAATCAGCATTTTTGAATGAATCTCTTGAAAGAATGATTCAATGACAAATACATTTTTTAAACAGTCACTTGTCACCACCTACTGGTGAAATTATGTAATTTATGCAATCTTTATTTGAAGCGTCAAGTTACATTCAAAAGGCGATTTACTCTATTTTGTTTCCTATCATAGAATTCAGTGTTTATATCTGAATCTATACGATTTTATCCCAGTACTTCTGTGATCATTGGAATTATTGTAACACAAAAATAATGATATTGTGATTTTATTTGTAAAGCTGTTTGTGAATGATTTTGTTTGTTTCATACCTATACATGACAACTGCTCTCTCTGGGTCACCAACGCAGATTTGAATCGCTGTGATCGCACTGGTCAAAGGTTTACGCCATAGCCGAATCGTTGTCATTTACTGTAGGAATGAGATCACGATCTTTTAACGATTAATCGTGCAGCTCTATAAATGTTGGACTGACACCTGTACTTTTGAAAGCCTACAGAGAAAAAAAACATACTGTGTGAATTGGAAAAAAAATTACAGAACATTATTTGCTTCCGATATCGGACTGAACCTTCTAATTATGCTGAAAAATAATACAAATACTAATATTAAACTATAGCGATATGATAAACAAATGCTAATATTGGCAAATTTGGCATAGCAAGTATAACAAAATTCCACACCTGTCTTCAACCTATTCTGAGTCACTGAACTGAATAAATTTTTTTTTTTTTTATATTTACAGGTAAAGCAGCTATAAGAAGCTTTAATAAACTCTCAGCATGGGCCACAGAACCCTTCAGATCCTCAGTTAAATGTGCTGTCTATCAGCATAAGTGCAAGGTAGAGAAGGCTGATTCTGCCCGTCTGAGTTATTTCTGTAGAGCTGGTGTTTGAAACTGCAAATGAATGCTGCACCCCGCACTTACATTGACAGACAGCTGCATCTGGGAAGCTTTGTACTGCATCTGCTGCTGGCTTATGTAATATGTTTAAAATGGGCATCTTAGAGTCATTTTAGAGAACAGCTTAGATAATGGATGCGTATTTTGTCAAATTTGCTCTATCGCAGTCACACACACACACACAGAAACACAGACACACATTTGCACTGTGGGATAGAAAGCGCTCTTTCAATCCTTAAGATTTTCAAGCAAAAGCTACACAGACATATCCCAACAGCATCAATTAACTGGACTGAGGTGTGAATGACATTTTGGGTGACAACAAATGGGATTTTTTCTTATTTGCAACATCAATATTAGGGACCTGATATTGAATAATTAGCCTATATTATGCCAGATAACCGGTATATGCCCAATAATTAAATTCTACCCTATTTTTTATAAATAAATTAAAAAATATATTTATTATAAACTAAAATCAACTGTTTTAAACGCTACAAGTGAATTTAGGTATCACAACAAAAGTACAGTTCTGAAAAGGGATATTCATTTTGAGATGTGCCAAAGATTCTTAGGCCTGGTTTCAGAGACAGTATGGCAAGACAGTTTAACATTTAATCCTTAAAACCTTGAATTGGTACTAGTACTTATTCATTAGATACTAGTACTTATTCATTAGTTACTAGTCCTTATTATTGATACTAGTACTTATTCATTCGATACTAGTACCTATTAAATAGATACTAGTTCTTATTCATTAGATTCTGGTACTTATTTCAATAGTGACTTGTAACTATTATTTTATTACTAGTAGTAACACATTTTCAATTTTTGCCATTGACTTCTATGGGGATCTGTCATTCAGATATCAACTATTCAGTTCTGACTAATATATATTCCAATTGTGACTAGTACTTATTTATTAGATACTAGTAGTTATTCATTAGGTACTAGTACTTATTTTTTAGATACTAGTACCGATTACTAGATACTAGTACTTGTTCAATAGATACTAGTACTTAGTCATTAGATACTAGTTCCTATTAAATAGATACTAGTACCTATTTATTAGATACTAGCATTTATAGTATTAATACCTTTAAAAAGGTTGGCTATTATTATATTGTTATTATTCTGCAATTCAGTTCATTTCCTGTGTCATCTCTTTTTGATATGTTGTTAGTTCATTAATATTCAACATATTATTTGCATACTGATTATTTAAATAGTACTAGTATCTATTAAGGTAAGGATATCTTTGATCTAAAATGTTACTAGTAACTAAAAAATAAGCACTACTTCTATTTTTTCTTAACAAGTTAGGTATAATTAAATACTAGACACTATTGGAATAAGTACTAGTATCTAATAAATAAGAACTAGTATCTAATGAATAAGTAGTATCTTTAAAAAGGTACTAGTACCTAAGGAGGTACTAGTACCTAAGGAATAAGCACTAGTATCTAACGAAAAGGCACTAAGGTACCTAAAAATAAGCACTAGTAGCTAATGAAGAAGTACAAGTACTTAATGGAATAGATACTAGTATCAAAAAAACAAGTAGCATGAAAATAGATATTAGTAGGTTTTAAGGATTAAATGTTAAAACGGCTTGCCATAGAGACGGGTCTTAAATTAAACCAGGATTACGCCTTAGTTTAATTAGGACATTTAAGTAGCTTTTATAAACGTGTCTTAGAAAAAAACATTACTGGTCTGCATCTTGAGACAAAACAAAGGCATTGACATATTTTAAGATATGCCAGTACATTGCTTCAGTTAAAACAGCTCAAACATGCTTTTTAGTCTGGGTCTGGGACTAGGCTTAAGCTTTGTCTGTGAAACTGGGGGATAGTGTAGCTTTTAAGTGAGTGTTAGATGATTGTAAAGGTAATCTAAAAGTAAAAATAACGTAAATCTGCATGTACAATTAAATACCCAACATGATGTTATTCTAATAAATTACAAAGAAAATCTCTAATATCACTCATTAACCAATATAGTGATAGAGTGTATCTATTTACAATTTAATATCTTCCCAACATTAAGAAAGGGGATGTCCCACTGTCACCCCGAATATTTAGATTAGTGGTAGATCAATGTAGGCCTAATTGTTTTAATTACCAATTCTTAAAAAGTTTACATTTATAAGTGCATGTAACCTAATATTGGGTGACTATAAAGTGCATATCAGTGAATGTTTACATATCAGTCTGAACTAGCAAACTGTTCTTTGAGGTAGACATATTTAAGCTTACGTTCATAATAAGATGGATAATTAGCAGTTTTGAAAAATGCACTCCAGCTGACCCACACCCAGTTAGGCTATACACAGAAACGGGAAGAAGTTGTTTACAAGTCAATATCAATGTTCAAAAATGAACAATCTGAGCAAACTTGGGTATTTTTCGGAATAAAAATAAAATAAACTAAAAGGATAAATTAAATTGATAATAAAACCTAAATAAGCAAAATATCTGTTGAATCCGACAGGTGAAAATGTCACGCCTTCTCTCGTCAGGTAAGTGATGTAATGCTGAGCTCTGCATCCCGCGCGCCGCCGCACACAAGCTCGTTAGAGTAGAGTGGACTTTTTTGTTTTCTTCTCCACCTTTCAAAAAACAAGCATGCAGAAATTGCTCAACGTACCTTCTTCCACGCTGACATTCTAGGTATTCGTTGAGCTTGCGGCTACATGGTGAGGATGCAGCGAAGTTTTGAGAGTGCATGTGCTTAGCAGTCGCTCGCCGCCCCGCGGGTGCAGATGCGGCGGTCCCCTGGAGGTGATGTAGCGCTTGTCCACGCCGCTGGATGGCGCAGTTCAGGACGCTGCACGTTCAGGCGCCATCATGATGAGGTCGGAAATACGACAATACAGGGAAAGAACCTGACGGTACTTTCTTTACATTATTAAAATATATGTGTGCGATTTTACATCTCTCTTTTTTATATTCCCTTCATGTTAAATCCTGGATTCTTATTAAATGTGTAAAATAGACTGCTGGCCTGATTTGCGCTTTATCATCTACTAACCCAGCCACTGTTTACACCTATCAGAAAAGTGTAATGGAGTGTAATTTTGTTTACGATTGAGGAAAAAAAGGTCTTCATGATTCCCAGCCGCTGATATGTCTGTCAGAAAAGAAGGTAAGAAGAGAGCATTGAATAAAAGTGTATGACAGTGCCCACGTGCTACAGAACTTGTGCTCTGCACGTGTTTTTATTGTTGACATATTGTGTGTTGACACATAAGAACACAACGTGTGTGTGTGTGTGTGTGTTAGTATTCCAGTCCAAGGTCCTGCAAAGATTGTATCCTGCATCCCAAGAGCAGAGTGTGCCGCAACCTGTTTCCCAGGAGCAGAGCATACTTGTACCTGTGCCACCTTTGGAAAGACCTCAGTACATCCCACCCAAAAAGTCAGGTTGGAGTTTGCTTTATGCTTAAGTCCTTAAACTTTATGGTGCCCCTTTTATGCTATTTTAAAGTACCTCGTTTTGTTTTGGAGGTCTCCCACAATAAGTTTGCCTGCATCTAAGGACAAAAAAAACACTTTCATTTCTCATAACATACATTGCAGTATCACCTCTTTTATCACAGTGCCTGAAATGGTACGATAAATGAATCTCTTTCTAAGCCACTCCTTTCCGAGAGCCAACTCTGCTCTGACTGGTCAGATGGCCCAGTCTGTTGTGATTGGTCTACCACTTAAAGCACATGGCGGAAAACAGAACGCCTACTACTATATCTGAATTTCAGCTCTGGAGGCTTCATTAGCACTTGTATACAGTAACAATGGCAATGGTGTACCATATCTATTTGAGCTTGAGTCCTCATCCTTGCAAAGTGGATTTGCTTTCGCAGTGTCTTCGCGACATGTCGATAACATGAACCAAACTCTTCCAGGCCTCAGCTACATCTGCAGTGTTGTGTTTGAAGGGGTTAAGTAGACATTGTTGACGGACAGCCAATTAAGACGAATGCAAATTTGTTACAAACCTACATAGGTTTGTGCAGGAAATAAGACTGGAATAACTGACGACTTGTTTTAGGCAGTCAGAATCGGTTCTTTCTTTTGGGAGACAATAACTCCATTTCTTGTGCACTTTAGTCTTTGAAAATTTGCAGACATTTTACATTTACAAATAGCTATATATAATATAAAACACTACATGGAAGGTAATATCCGAAAAAGCATAATAGGAGCACTAACAGGGGACTTGACTGCTTGTTTGCCCTTTCTTTCTCTCCCTTTCTTAGGTAATGAGAAAAGTACAGCTGTACCAGGAAAAAAGCTCTACACTGTACTTCCTCCTCCTCAAGGCTACCTGATCACTAGCGGGGATGATCCTGTCACACTGTCCAATCCAGATTCCATTGACTCTGAGAACAGCCCAGTCGGTGAGTTGTCATAACCGTGTTCAATCTGATTAATGACACACCTCTTAGGTTAAGACCACCATCTCTTTACCCTTTTATTTGATTTCTCTTTCAGTCACACATTCCAGTATGAAATGGATACCACTAGTTGCTGTGAAATGATCCTAGTAATCCCTGTAAATAATTATTAGTCACTGCAGATTATATTAGCCAGTCTGCAGCTGTATCTTGATATCCTGATTGATGTTTTTTAAATATTGGGTGATTTTTCTGTTTATTTTAATTTGCAACTCCTGTTGTGGATCCAAATGATCAAATCGTTTGATTTATGGGAGCATATTAGCCACAGCACCCATGATAAAAAAGAACCTCAGAAATAAAATCCTTATTCATCTGGAAAACAGTTTGGATTTATCATTTACACAAACATAAAATTAGTAATTTCTATGTTTAATTCGCACAAATATCACGGAACCAAAAAGAATCAGACTGTATGAGATATTTGATTTGCCCTGATCATTTGTGATATTTCATTGTGGCCAAATTGATACATGCTTTTTCCTGCTTCCTGATGTATTTATACAGGTAGAACAAGCCAAATCAAGGGTTTAACAAAATTAGGGTCTGTTGTAACATCCTTTTTGGGTAATTGTACTATATGACATTCAATTTTAATCACACCTAAAATATTTAATGACAAAACCAAGCACCTCCTCTATACGAAGTGACATTGTTGCATCTTTTATTACACATTACTCATCCACCATCATGAGTCTTTTAGTCCAGGTGTCGTATTTGTGATTTGGCTTAGTGTGCATGTTATACTTCTTTCCTCTTTCACTAAAAAGCTCTGTATATTTCTTCCTCCTACTGTCTTTTTGTTGCTATTGATCTGAATAGACCTCAATAGACCTGCAGAGCAGCAATAACTTCGTTCACAAGCTCTCTCTCACACACACACACACACACACACACACACACACACACACACACACACACACATACACACACTTACTCATACTGTCCATGTTATTGAGGCCTTTCCTCATCCCTCCTTTATTGCAAACCGGTCTCATTGTATGAGCTGTATGCTGATGAGCTGAATCTTTGCTTCCTGCGGTGTGTCACTCAGATGTGCGGTCAGTTTCTCTGCTCTGAATACAGATGAAAAAAATCAATAGCTCAGCACAACTCAGTGTGTTTGTATAGTCCTAAGGAGCTCGAAAAGCCTGCAGAAAACTCCTGAAAGGGCAAAGGGGTGTGTGTGTGTGTGTGTGTGTGTGTGTGTGTGTGTGTGTGTGTGTGTGTGTGTGTGTGTGTGTGTGTGTGTGTGTGTGTGTGTGTGTGTGTGTGTGTTGCACTATCCACTCTGGTAATTGCTTCTTATACAGCATGAGCACATTTTTTGTAGGATGCTTTTTATTTGAAAGAGTCTACCAAGAGCATAAATGTAATGAGGCTGTAACTGATGTCATTCCGTTGTTATTGTGTATTTATTTAAATCCGTTCATGACAAATCAGTCACATTAAACCTCTTTTTCCAGATAATGGAGCCCGTTGCTTGTCGGATTTAAAACCCCTTTGTAATAATTCTAATACTGTGAGAAAGTCCATAATCCTCCTCACCAATGAGCCATTTTTGGATCTTTCAGATGCAGATGACCATGAATTACATAAGAAGAGGAAAAGGAGGAGAAAGAAAAAAGTGTCTCTCATTACTTCAGCCAAGGTATCCACCCCTCCATCAGAGGGTGCTGTACAGGGCCAGACAGATGCTGTACATCCCAGCGATGAAGGGGACGCTGGAAGCTCATTGAGCATAGAGGGGCTCAGCAAGAACAGAAAGAGGAAGATGAAGAAGAAACGGCACAAAGAGAAACTCATCGCTCTTGGACTGGTGCCTCATGTGAGAGCTGTTGAGTTCACATACGCACAGAGTGGACTTGGAAATTCAGAGGAGGTGCTCGACTTCCTTCGTACCACACAGGAGATCTACCTGTCTGATCGCAAGTCCTCTGGTATAGTATTTAACTATAGCATCACTAGGAAAAATAAACACTACCGTTCCAAATTTTGGGGTTGGTAAGATTGTATGTTTTTGAAAGAAGTCTTTGACGGTCACCAAGGTTGCACTTATTTGATCAAAAGTTCAAAAGAACACCGTTTTTTCTGAAATGGAAAGCTTTTGTAACATACACTATCATTCAAAAGTTTGGGATCAGTAAGAATTTTTTTTTTTTTTTTTTACCTTTATAATACTTTTATTCAGCAAAGATGCATTAAATTGATCAAAAGAGACAGTAAAGACGTTTATAATGTTACAAAAGCTTTCTATATCAGATAAATGTTGTTCTTTTGAACTTTCTATTCATCAAAGAATTTTGAAGAAAATGTACACAACTGTTTTCAACATTGATAATATGAATAAATGTTTATTGAGCAGCAAATCAGCATATTATAATTATTTAGAATGAAGGATCATGTGAAACTGAAGACTGAAAATTCAGCTTTGCCATCACAGAAATACATTCCATTTTAAAATATTTTCAAGTAGAAAACATGATTTTAAATTAAAAATAAAGTAAAAGTATTTCACAATATTGCTGTTTTTGCTGTATTTTGGATCAAACTAATGCAGCCTTGGTGAGCAGAAGACACTTCTTTTAAAAACATAAAAAATCGTACCAATCCGAAACTTTTGATACAGTGTATATGTGTGTGTGTAAAAGTAATGAGATAAACATAATGTATTGCTACTCTTCTTTTCAGGCTCCTGTGTAGAAAGTGGACCTGCTCTCTCCCTCACTCCAGCTGAGACTCTGTTCTCTCGTCTGTCTGGTAGAACGCTGCCCCCTGCTGAGATCTCCAGGCTGTGTGGACTCAAGGCTCTATTGGTGAAAAATGAAGAGCAGTTAAAATCACAGCTGCAAGAATTCAGGGACACAAGTATATTGCCTGCAGGTGAGTGAGGGCGCTTGGACCTCCCATGTCTGAACATCAAGCATGTGTGTTTTTGTTTTATAGTAATAGTTGCAAACAATAGAAATATTATATATATATAATTTTTTGTTTTATTAAAAAAAGATATTAATTGTTTTAAAGTAATTAAAATGTGACAGTGAAAACATTTACATTGTTGAAAAAAATATTTAAAAAAATACATCAATGTATGTATCATATTTCCACAAAAGTATTAAGCGGCACAACTGTATTCTACATTGATGATAATAATTTTAAAAAATTATTCTTGAGCACCAAATCAGCATATTAGAATAATTCAAGAAGGATCATGTGACACTGAAGATTGGAGGGATGGTGAGCCTTCCATCAGAGGAATAAATTACATTTTAAAATATAGACTACACTTATTTTTAAATAGTATTTCACAGTAATACTATTTTTTATGTATTTTAGATCAAATGAATGCAGACCTCAATATTTTGAATGGTAGATGTATATATTTTTTTATATATATATTTTTGTCTTTTATTTGCATGACTTTAACGGGATGCCACTCACTTTAAGAAGGTCATGTGACGATAACTTAGCATTTATTGTTAAATAATGATTTTCACTATGCAGCTTACAATGTATATTGTGCAACAGTCAGTAAGTTCGATTCTCAACATACCCAAAGTATCGATCAAGAAAAATCTGCAGCATACAAAGTGCTTTCTAGCAAACTTCTGGCTTTATATGCATAAAAAAAACAATAACAATTTTGTGTGTTTACTTTGAATGTGCCCATAGTGTTTTTTTTAGCCTTACTTTTCACGTATGTGTGTTTGTGTAGTCAGATTAGACCTTAATAAGATGATCAGTGTTTTACTAAGGAGCTACAAGCACCCAGCGGATTCACGACATTCCGCACAGGTGTCCATGGTGACTCCTAAACATAGCCTCCATCTCCACAACAACCACAGGAGACATAACATTTATCCATTTTTTTCCCCCATACACCATTATTTCCACCAGTAATTGCAGTAGGCCATTAATGTTACTCTGCAGATATGTGTTTTCCCTCAGATGTCCTAATAACAAAAAATTGTATGGGAATCTAGGTCCAATAATGCATTTCAATAAAGCGGTACTTTTTATTTTTATTTAGCCCTTATTTGACCAGGTTGGTCCTGTTGTGATTTTAATCTCTGGCCAAAGTATCAGCCAAATCCAGACAGTAGTAAACATAAATTCATGATACCTAAACAAACAACATAAGAACAAACATAAATATGGGCAAATGTTACATTTAGATGATCTTTATCTTTCTTGTTTTACAGATGAGGTTTCAGTGGTATGTGCTCTTGTTGAGTATTGGCTTACAGAGATTCTGCCCATACAGAGAGAGCAGAAGACATGACGTCCCCAGATTCAGATCCTAAGAGGAAAACGACTGTGAATAAACCAGCAGGTCTCTGATTGTAATATCTCATCAGTCATGCTGTTTTATAGTCAAGGAATTCAAGAAACTCAGGATCAAATTGCAGCAGCAACAATTTGCATACCTTTTAAAGACCCAGCATGATATATTCTAGTTTATTTTGCCTTCACAATAATAATTCTAATAACACATTTTCTGCTGCTTTTTTTTTATCATAGGACACCAATACACTCTCACAGCTGTTCCAGAAAGTATGTTTCAGCTATCCAAACACTAGAGTATTATTATTGACCGTGACGCTGGATCACCGGTCTTCCACAGCTCATTATGAGGATGGTTTAGCGTCTTAGCAGCTAATTACCTTAACATCAGAACGTCAGCAGCCCCTCACTGATCTTAGAGACTGTTTAGATCATGACATTTAAGCTTTTACTCACTAGACTGCTCATTTCTCCAAAACAAAGCCTCATTTAGGGTTTTTTTTCTTTTCTTTTCGCATTGTAATGAGCTACTTTGGGGCATCAATGTGACAAGCCACTGTGACTATCAGTGTGGCTAGAAAAATGTCTTAGTGCAGCTATAAAGATATTAAAGTTTTATTTCAATTCACGAGATAAACAAATGTGTCCTTGTTTCCATTGATTGTTTGATATACCTACCTGCATTAAGTGCAGTGCACGACATACAAAGATCCATTGATACGGATACTATGGCTTATCCATGACGTCAAGGAAGAATCACTTTAACTAAACAAGCATCTCTAGACAGCCATGTGTGTGTTTGTGCTAATCTGAGATACTCAAGGCAACCCACAGCATGGGGTTTGATGCCATTATAGGATCACATGGATCTGGGTTGTCTCAGACAGAGAATAAGTTTTTTATTGCTTCCCATTAGGTTACAATGTTTAGAAATAATAACCCTTCTGTATCTCTGAGAAATGTTTTCTTACGCCAGCTGGAATATGAGGCGGACGACACAGCAGGTGTGATGGTGAAATTAAAGCAGCTGAAAAGAACAAAATATCATCTTGTTTTAGCACTAAGCGCAGCATATCATCACACTAAATGCTCACTCCAGCTTTATTATCGCAGTTTATTGATTTACGGTTTATATATCATATCCACTCAAAAGATGAGAGGCAATCCTGCAAAGAGGTGGAGCAAATATCTGCCAGTCATTAATGCTCGGAAAAGCAATTTAATATAAACATACTAAATGATCTGCCACTGACTGAGGTCTGTTTGTTTAACAGGTCATCATAAAGAAGAAGATTTGTCGGTCCCCAATGAGGCCCTCAACTCACAGACGGATATAACATTGTGTGGCTAAAGGGTCTATAGGACTGTGTTGGGAAAGACATTATTCTGCTGTCCCCTGTTTATTATGTTCTCTACCCTGAGGCAAAACTCCATACAGGTTCATTTTGCAGAGTGTAGCAACAAACAGATATTTAACTAGGTGAATAAGCAAGACAAAACGGTGGCAGAAACTGCTACACCATACTGTTTTTGTTTGTAGAATATGCACCACCATTCAAAAGTTTGGGGTCAGTAAGAGTTTTTTTAAAGAAATTTAAACTTGTATTAATCATGCATTAAATGTATCAAAATTACATTGTTACAAAATATTTATATTTTAAATAAATGCTGTTAAATGTTTTTAACTTTCTATTCATCAAAGAATCCTAAAAAAAAATAAGTTTCCATAGAAATATTAACAACCAAAATATAATGTTTAATATAATAACATTGGTAGCAATAAAAAATTTTCTTTAACAGCAAATCAGCATATTAGAATGATTTCTGAAAGATCATGCGACCCTGAAGACTGTAATGATGCTGAAAATTCAGCTTTGCCATCACAAGAATGAAATACATTTTAAAATATATTCAAAAAGAAAACAGTTATGAATAATATTTCACATAATGAATGGTTTTACTGGATTTCTGATCAAATAAATAAAAATTTTTAAAAAATTACTTTTTTTTTACTGTAATATAATGGTATTCTTGGTGTTTATAAGCTGTATACAGTACCATGGTAATATCATCTGATTGGTTTTATGTCATGTTGTTTATATTATTTTGTGGGATTTTTTTTTTTTTTTTGTCCTGATAACTGGGTCGGTAGACTTTATAGCCCTTTCCGGCTTTACGCGTGCCAAGCTTTACAAGGATGTCCTTCACAACAACTTAACCTTGCATCCTATACTGTCGCAGCTGTCGTCATCGCTAGCAAGTGTTTGCTAGCCTCTTTTCTTAATCTCATTGAGAGACAGACAGACAGATGGGGACTGTCTATATAAGCTATGATCACAGGAAGACGTGACAGACGTGCACTCCTACCTGAGTGAGCTCTATCCTCTTTGAAGACTCCCTGTCAGAAAGGAAAGAAACAAGGAACCAGAGGAAGAGGTAGTCCTGCTCACAAACAGCTCCGAGACATAGTGACAAACTTGACATGTTTTTTGGTCTCCCACGTCCTATTTCAGGATACATTCGCTACTTGCAGGTAAATAAAATAATCTGTCCAGATGTGCATGTTATGGATAAAAAACTGAATAGCTAAACAGTCTAAATTATCATCTGTAGATGTTTATAGTTTTGTATTTACACCTGAACTGGGGCAGAACTCCAGTGCTAAACATAAAGCTGACTGGACATTGATGTAATGGGTGAATAATTGTTTTCTATAATTCAAGAATTTTTATAACATTCCACATGGTGTGATTTCAATCACTATAATCTCAAATTAAGGATTAAATCTGCAATTATTACATTAGAGAACTGTTTGATCTAATTATAATCCATTTGTGTGACAATCCGGTCGTTATAGAATTATTATGATTTACAAGTGTACTTGGCCATTGTTCAAACATTTAATGTTTCACAGCCAAAAGAAAAGAGTCATCATTCAGTCATGCAGGCTGAGGTGTTCCTAATTAAATGTGACCTGAAATGTAATGTTTGTTAGTTCATCACACAATATAACCATGTGTTTGCACTCTCTTTCAGACGTCAGCAGTGCAGACTGTGATCTACAGGGCTAACAATCTTGTAGTGCCGAGGTTGGCTGTTGTTCTGGGAGCTTTGGGGTTTGCAATGTCCGGATACAGCTCTCGCCAACTCACTATTCACCACCGACCCTCCACTCGCATCCTTCATTGGATGTCCAAACCCGCCACTAATGTTGAGAGTCCAGGATCCCCATCAGCCCGAGCCCGTCTGTCTCCCGCCAAGGCTGCCATGGCATCCATCAAAAAAGATGAAGAGGATCAACCAATCAAAACCACAGGTGGCATCGAGCAGCCTGTGAAGACACCAACTGCCGCATAAAGAAAAAACTTTAGCCATACAAGGTCTTACTGTGTAAGATGGAGCATTAGTCAATAATTTATTCAGTAGTGGTGCCTGTAGTAATGTGCCTTTGTACAAGAAAGCCAGTTTGCCCTGATTAGTTTGTGTTTATTTATGAGGTCGGCCACAGTTGCTCAAATGATTCAGCAGATCTGTATTAATGACCAACTGTTGGTCATACATTGAATTGACATGTTTGTGAAAATTACTTGAATTTTTTTAAATCTGTGTAAAAATACAGGCATATGGTTTGATGATGTCATGCTTAGGCGCTGTCACTGGTCGAGCGACATTGTGAATTCAACTCAATTTTAATATGCTGAATCAAGCCCACATGCTAGGCATAATTTACACATGTCTGTCAGTGACATCCTGATGACTGGTCTTAGAAATGTATTTACAGTAACAATATCACCCACTATGACCGGGGTGTTTCCTAAGCTAAATCGTTTCCTGAAGATTATTTCACTGAGTTTATTTACTAGGGCTTGTTAATGAGATGTAAACATAGGGGAGACTGTGAATAGCGAGAAGCTGATTAACCTGTTCTACGCTCTTACAGAGAGAGTATGGCATTAAAAACAATCCTGTATATTAAACTACATGCAGACATCTGAGAGGATTGTTCTTATATGTTTTGTATTTATAATGTTTTTAAATGCTTATTTTAGTTTTTATATGGCTGCAGTCCTGATAACTGTCTATCTTATAAACAAGAAATGCAAACTATTGTGTAAATTTAGCTGTGTATGGATTTACATTTTATGCAAATAAAGAACTAACTTAATTTTTCTTAGCATTTTTATTTAAAAGCCTTTGACTTTTATGGTCTATAGTTTTTATATTGTGATCAAAAAAGCATCAATAAATCACTTCAGCTTATTGCCTTGCAGTCATTACAGTATCACTACACCAGTGTTGGGGGTAACTCATTACAAGTAACTTGAGTTACGTAATCAGATTACTTTTTCAAGTAACTAGTAAAGTAATGCATTACTTTTTCAATTTGCAATAAAATATCTAAGTTACTTTTCCAAATAAGTAACGCTAGTTACTTTTTCACATTTCTTGACTGACAGCTCTCCTGTCCCCATGTTGAGAGAAACAAAGTGAGGTGGTGGTGTGTGCGCTGTGTAAACATGATGGTTATTGTAGTTCTAGAGTAAATGTGAACTCACTGCTCAAAATAAATAAAAACAGTAAAATGCAATCTCAGAATTTTACTCAACTTTTATAATTAACTATTAAATTACACAAATATACTTTGTGAATTTAATCTCACTTTATTAATGTCTTTGCTGTTGACCTTCAATGATCTAATTCAACCATACTAATAAGCAAAAATTACTTTATAAGATTTAGAAATAAGAGTGTTGAACTTCCTTCTCCTGTATGTTATTGTTCTTTAATCCAGAACAGCAGCGCAGCTGAAAGGTTAGTTTGAGCGGCACCCTTTACTGTACAAGCGTAAATATACATTTCCTTCAGCCTGAGGCTTATTCAGTTCACTTTTGGTGTGAAAGGGCCTTAACATTTGCCAAAAATATAACTTTTTTGTTGGTCTTGTTATTAAAAAAACAAACAAGCAAGCCCAGCCCAGGTGAGAAGAAAAAGTAACGTAAAAGTAACGTAACACATTACTTTTCATAAAAAGTAACTAAGTAATGCAATTAGTTACTTTTTTGGGGAGTAACGCAATATTGTAATGCATTACTTTTAAAAGTAACTTTCCCCAACACTGCACTACACTACAGTAGATCAGATAAGCTAAACAACAATATTAACCACCTTCTGTTGCTCAGTGCTCAAGTCTTTAAATTAGGATCAGGTCAGAGGTTATGGTGAACTGACAGACTGCCTGTAGTATTCGTTAACCTATATAAATCACACCTCAGAGTAAGCACAAACCCTTAATAACGATAATGTTAATGAGGGAATGTACTCGCACGTGACTCCTAGTGAAAAGTAACTCAGTCACTTGGAGGGTGTTTACACAGAAGTCGTTTATTTGTGAGTTGTCGCTCCTTAAAAAGCTGAGGACAGTAAGGTCATAATGCTTTAGATCTAGTTCACGCTGTTTTCAGTAGTAGTACTGCTCAGTCCTCGTGAGGGGGCAAAAGGACCGTTTTTAACCGTGCTTCAGAGTTCATACCCACATCCTGCATTCTCTGCTCATGATCCGCTCCCGTCCGTGTCCGTGAAGAGGTGCGACTCCACTAGCGACAGCATGTAAAACTTCCCAGTCAGTCCCGGTGAACACAAGACCTTCAATAAGGTGTGTAACATAAACGATTCATTATTATGGTTTTCTTTATCGTTTAGGTGTTTTTATTTTTTATTAATTCATATAAGTATGATTTGCGGTCCTTTTCTCCAGATGGTGATGCTCGCTGGCTGTCCGTGTAATATATGTTATTTTCTTGTTTTATTATCTTGGTTTAAAGATGTTATTGATAGACTTTATTCTCTTGGTTTAAAGTTGCTTGTTCGTTAAACTTGAAGTAGGAGAGGCCGGAGATTGTTGTAACACTGGGTAGCAAGTTAACAGTTTTAACCCATTAGAATATATCAAAAAGGTAAACCGATGATTGATTAATGTTTTCTTTCTCTTTTTGTTATAAAATACAACAATATTAATTAATAAGACTACAAAATATTAGATATTAAAAACAATGTACGTTATTATTGTTGTTAGTAGCCTAGTATTACAGTTAATTAATTAATTATAATTAGTTTTTTTGTGAAAAATGGTCGCAAATATATTTGCATGTTTTGGTTGTCACTGACTGCTAAGTTCAGAATCCTTCATTGTTCACCTTAGATTGAATGGCTATAAAAAGTCATTATGCAAACAATACAATTTATTTTACCTGTTGAACATTGTTGCTGTTCTTTAGAGACCAACCAAAATGTGCCATTTATTAGTAGTCCCGATATTATATGACAACCAAATTTACTCGCAGTACATTTTATATATGCTTCTTTTTTTAAATTACATTGAAACCAAATGTCTTACAACAATCCATGGTGTTCCCTAATTATTTGCTCTACCTCTTTTATTTAGCAAGTGCTGTCAGTAGGCTTTTGCATTTTCATGCAAACTTTACTACAAACCTCATTCAAATTGCTCTACCAGTTGTTGGAGAGCTTTCTGAATATCTCAGAGACCTGGAAGAGGAGTATGAGTGGAGATACTAATGTACAATCTTGTTATATCTTTTGAGTTTTTGTTATTTGGATATTGAATAAAGAGCGCATGGGACATAGAACACGTGTGTGAGAATGGGTGCTAATCTCTACTTTAGACATTCTACTAACTAGGCTATTTAAGTAACTTTGCAACTACATGTCAACTGCCAGTCAATTAGAGTATTAGTAGACTGTCTGTCTACTAATATCAGCTAACACTTTATTTTGATGCTCCCCAACAGACATTCTACTGACTATAATAAGTAACTTTGTTTTGTAACTACATCAGGTTTACCAAGTCTTGGGGTTTTCCCGCAGAATTGGACTACTTTTAAACAAGTTGATTTTTCCCCCTTGGGTTAAAGGTTTATTAGACTGAAATGCTTGTATGAGAATGAGATATTTTAGCCATTTTACATTCTAACAACTATACAACTGTGCTAGCTGATTGGTAATGGCATTGGTCTTCTTTATGAAAACATGATGTTTATGATTACATAGAGTTTTAGGTGTGGGAGTGGCATATTTTGAGTTTTGATATTTGGGATAGGGTCAGTTGGCTAATTTAAGGTTATTTTTAATTGGCCATTGGACTATTTTTGTTACGCAGACCTGGGCAACCCTTAACATACTAACCCAAATTTCTAACCCTAACTTAAAAGTCTGCTACAGTCTACTAATACTTAGTTAGTTAGTTGACATGTAGTTGCAAAGTTACGTAAGTAGAATGTCTAAAGTGGACCATTGAAATAAAGTGTAACCAAGAAAAAAATGTATGTGTATAATGAATTTTTTGACTCATTCACTAGACTGAAAAAGCTGTTGGTAACATGGGGAATAACTCTGGAAAAGAACGACATGGATCTTCAGGTAACTAGCTTTTGACAACAAACACACACACACACACACACACACACACACACATTTGAATTTCCTGGTGTATTAGATGTGTTATTGAGATCTGAGGCAATAACCCTATAGGGGCAGGGAACAACAGAGGCATTTTTCCCAAGAGATAACAGCATGCAGAGACAGAGAGATATAGAAACAAAAAATAAAGGAATACAGAAAAGAGTGCTGTGTAAAGCGTAGTTTCTAGGCATGTGACTGTCCAATATTCTGAAAGAAAGAAAGGACAGTTATTAAATATATTAGAGGGCGAGTCATTATTGGCATACTGTATTGTACATTCTTCCCTGTTATTGGTGGTGTCCAGAGCCCTCAGACTTACTGAATCAGCAAACCTTTCCCACCCACGGAGACGACAAAGGCTTTTTAATGAAGAACACCCACTTCACACACATTCAATCTAATCTGCTCCTGTTGGTTTGTATTCAGAAAAAGCAAATAATGAAACCTGCCTATTTTCCTAAATGATTAGTTCACATAAAAATGAAAATCATTTACTCATACGTTTTAAAACGGATTATTCACTTTTGTACATGGAGCACTTTGAATAGTGTGCTGGTTCCTCTAATAATAATGTACCAAAAAGAATGTAAAAGCACCATTAAAGTGTTATAAACCTAGTCCATATGACTTGTGCACTATATGTCCCAAGTATTCTGAAGCTTTTTGTGAAGAATTGACAACAATTTAAGTTGAAATTTGCCAACATTTTCAAATTAAGTTTATTATAAACTTAATATATTATAATATATATATATCAAGATATATTTTGCTAGAAAACAAGAAAAAAATGTGAAAAAAACAGTGATAGTAGTGTCATTTATCAAAATAAAGAGACAAAAAATCTATACTTGGTAGTCAAATCTGTACTGTATATGGTAGTCACATAATTCTTGTCCCCTGAAATCATGAATATTAACCACATTCTGACCATCCCATGAATAACGGAAATAAAGTTTAATTTCTGTGACAGACTAATCTATGCACACAAGTTATTATGTCAGGTAATGTTTTATTACAGTATTCTGAGAGCTCCACCTCTGTCTCTCTGCAGGCACTGCTGTGGACATGTATGAAACACCTCCCGCCTCGCCGTATAGTCTTGTTTCTACTTGGTCACCAACGTCTCAGCTGGTGTCCATTTCCAACTGCACAAGCACAGCCACCCCAGAAACGACTCAAGATGCTCTCAGTCCGCCACTCATCTCCACCAATCAGAATGATTCACTTTTGGACTGCAGGACAGGGCCTGCGAAAGAGACTGAGGAATGTGAGATGACAGAAGAACCTAGTCTGTTATCTCATCCGTCGTGTGTGTGTGTGCATGGAGACACAGAAGTGGACGCAAAACTCCTCCAGGAGTGTTTGAACACACTACAGCTCAACAACACTGAAGAATCTACACACATTCTGAATGGTGAGTCAGACAGTCATGTAATGTACACTGAATCATTGATAAATTAGAGCATGCACATAATTAAATGAACTACAAACATTTTTAGGAAGTGGTCCGCACACAGTATTAGGAAAGTTACTCTAAAAAAGCAATTGTATTGCTATCTACTAATTACATCTTCAACAGTGTGATTAGATTACTGTACTAATTACTCTTTCTAAATCCCATATCAACCTCGACCATGAAACTGTCCTATTAATTCTTTCAAATAAATTACATTTTTTTAATGGGAGAAGGTTAAATTAAAAACATACATTTTAATATTAGATGTTTAATTTTTATGTTAAATCCACTATTGTGTTATATAGAATTGTTTTGTAGTTTATAGAATATTTAATCCAATTCCATCAGAAGTAACTAATTAAATTACAGAAAATTACAGTAATAGTTTACTTTTTCAAGGGAAAAGTAATTAAATTACAGTAATTAATTACTTGTAGTAATGTATTACACCCAACACTCTCCGCATATAATAATACATTATATCAAAGTATTATATAAATCTGTGGGTCTCAAATGATGTTGCTGGTATGTTCTTATCATGGACAGCAGGGAGGACAAAAAATGCAAATAATAAAATGTAGTTAACCGTATAAGCATGTGTATTTATATTGGCTTACTTTAAAAAATAAAAAACAAACAAAGAGGAGAAAAAATCAAATTCTCCAATCTTTCATTCATTGTTAAACTCACTTCGCCAACATGGACAGGTTGCATGACATTCTTGAAAACCACGAACAAAACTGTGAAAGGTAAAAGAAAATATAACCCACAGTACATTAAAAAAATTGTATTTATTTATTCATTCATTCAATTTTTTATTCATTAATTTGTTCATTTTCATTCGTCATTTTGGGTTGCCACTTGTCCTGAATCTGGGTCCTGAAGAAAACCTCTGATACCCTTATAGATTTTAATTCATTAAATGTTTATTGAACATTTGTATCACTTTTATCATATTGCTGTCACTGTGGTTTTATAAAAACAATAAGCCATTCGAGGTCATGCATTGCAGTGATTTTACCACTGCTGTAAACCTAAAGTAACACGCTTCCTTTAGTGCGTTATTGCTTTATTATGTTCTTAGCAAATAACTGTATTATTTATAATTTGATAAATATTTAGAATCACATTTTTGTATGTTTTTCAGATCTATTACAAGGTTTTCTGGTGGAGAGGGAGAAGATGAAGGAGGAATTGAGAAGTTGTAAGGAAAAGATTCAGGTGAATCACACTTGCTTCTTTTTGTACCATCCATGTACTCTCAGTTTTTGCTTGACACTTTGGTTTCTAAAATTCCCTCTTTTGAAGACAGGAAAATGCAACAGGAAGTAACATTGTTCCCAGAGGGGCAGGTCAGGGAGGGTTTGATAACAGCCTGTCAGCTTCAGCAAAGGCTTATGGGACATGCAATCCTACAAATGACTCCCTTCCTGTCTTAGTTGAGGAATGGACATTGTTTTTGTGAGTGGTTTGTGTTATGGTTCTGCTAACATGGTCCTAATCTGGTAGTCTCAAGGAATCAGATAAAATTAAATCTATTTTTGACAGGATGGAGGAGAGGAAGGCAGGAAGGGGCAGAGAAGAAAAAAAAATTGAAATTGTTCACTTCTTTTAGACTTGCATTGATTTCTGAATAGATTGATTTAGCATTGATCTATAGCATTAATATGAAACAAAGAGAATGTTTATTAGTTAGTTATAGCAACATTTAAAAAACAGAACGGTTCTCTGGTCACAAGCAGCTATACAGGGTGTCAGGCCTGAAGAAGTAGGAGTGTTTGAGACACAGATGGAAACAGGGAGTGAACAGGACATAATGAGGGGGATGTGGGGAATTCTGTTCAGCTCCTGCAAGAACAAAACTTTTTTGTTTGGCCCCTGTGACAGTAGAAGTCAGCATGTAACGACTCACTGACCAAACAACAGAGTGAGTGTGTTCCTCCCCAGCCATCATTGAGTGCACATATCTTTAAAATGCAACTCAACTACTAAGTGCACTTACATGCACTTCAGTTGTGACTAAAGCAGTAACTCATCTTTTACTACAATTCTTTTTTTAATGGAATAATGCAGTGTTTAATATACATTATTTATCAGTGTTCAACATAATCTTTTTCATTAATGTGCCATCATAATCTTTAATTAACTTTCCCTCTCCCTTGGAAAGACATCTCTTCTCTGATGATATTCACCGGCATGAGGGCGGGACAATAATCCATCCCTTCCAGAAACCTGTCACTCACATAAGATCACAGCAATTATCCAACCAACGATCCAAAAAAAAGTCCACAAATAAAATCTTGTTCTAGAAGCCACTGACATACGTCACAATAAGGAAAGTCCATCACAATTTTCTGTTCATTTTGACTTTAAAAAGTCATATTGGTGCTAATCTGAAATCAGGTTTTTTGTAAAGTTTTTCCGAAGTTCTCCCGAAGAAATTTTTTGTGATGTCTTTGCAGTTAGACTAACGGACCTTGATAATGCAGTTTGGCTTTCGCTGCGTCTTAAATCATGTATTGTCTGAGTAGGCTCTGCATTTGAATTTGAACTTACTTCCCAACTGTTAAAAAAGGTGCGTTCTATATATAGTATGAATGTGTGTAGTATGAATGTAATCCGGACGTACTACATCCGCCATGTTGTCATTATCATGTGACCTACCAGCGTCAGTTGCGTTCCTTCAGTTCCTTCATCTCCATTCATAAATCCTCTCCCGTGGCCTCATGGGATTGTAAAGTGTTCATTGAATGCACACTTCAGACTCTCGCCGGAAGTAGTAGTTCATCCAGGGACTTTTCGCCTACTGTTTTTCGAATACTATGTATTCTGACGTACTACTCTGCTTGCGTACTGTTTTCCGCATACTAAATAGTAGGGAAGTATTTGATTTCGGACGCAACGTCTTTCCATCATGCAATGTGTATTAAATCTTTCAAATATTTGGTTGCGCATTGTAATGCGCAATGTAATGTTCGTCATGTATACTTGAAACATATGAAAACTGTATCTCAATTACATATAAAAAGCTGTACGACATAACTGCACATGTACATTTACTCAATGACTCTGTCGCACATTACCACACAACTTTCATATTCACTCATTAGATCTACAAGTCACTCTTTGTAATATTCCCAGTTTCTTTTTGACCCGAACAAGCTCTCTCTTGCCCCACTGGACATTGCAGAAATGTTAAATTTGGTGTTTTAACAATGACTGTACTCAGGGAGCACAACATCTGTGTGTGTGTGTGTGTGTGTGTGTGTGTGTGTGTGTGTGTGTGTGTGTGTGTGTGTGTGTGTGTGTGTGTGTGTGTGTGTGTGTGTGTGTGTGTGTGTGTGTGTGTGTGTGTGTGTGTGTGTGAAACAATAACTATGGATGGAGCAACCCACCACCACTCATCACACACACACACACACAGACACACGTTATGAACATAAGAAACTGGCGGATCAGTTCCAGATGGACTGCTCTGAATGCAGGAGTCACACGCTGGATTTGGGTTTGGCTGGAAAAGCTTTACACAGTGTATTAGGCCATTGTGTTAGGCGCACTTGTCTGTGGGCACTTTTCTGTGCGTGTATTACTGAGTGTAGTGATTATGTAGTGTGCAAGGGGTTGTCAAGTAGGGTGATAGAGTCACACTCTACCCACCCCCACACACACTGTGCGAAGCCCAAAACAAGAGCAACAACTTCTTTTCATCTGAGATGGGTGTGATACTTCCTTAGAAATCCCACTGAGTCAATGAGCTGATGTCTAAAACATCACCACCGTCCAGAGAGAGAGAGAGAGGTGGGGTCATTTTCTGTTGTGCCAGGATGCCTGGAATCCACACTCACAATCCTAATGGTGAGTGTGAGCAGAGAGAGAAAGACAGAATTTAATGACTTTAACAAAGTTGGGTGATTGCCAACATGTGTTAATGCGGTTTCATCCAGTCCTCATCCATCAATAAAATTAAGTATCCTTTTAGAACAAATGCTTCAGGATTTAAACAGGCTTATAGGAAAAGGAAATCTCTCCTGTGACAGAAAATTCTTGTTTTGTTTAAGGCTGGAATTTTGAAATATAACTTTTGCCCAGATATTTGCCATGATTTTTACAGTCTGGAATAGTTGCTGAAAGTCAGAGGCAGTCTACAGTTTTTGGCCAGTTGGAGTTGACAGATTTCACAGTAAAATTGCGTAGTGTATGATGGGCACAGACTATTTTTAGCTTCAGATTCTGATTCCGTCCAACCGTAGGATATTTTGAGCTAATTTTAGAACACATATTGTTTTCAATTGTCACGTGTCTCCTAGCAATGAGGCACATGTTTCTGTGTGAGTTTGTTGTGTTCTGAACTAATAGTCTGATGAAGTGTGTGATCCTCAGTCTTTAAGTGTATGATGCCTATAGATTTTTAAAATCTGGTTAGATAGTGTGTTCTCAAAGTTTCACAAAGTGTGCTGTCAACAATTGGCAATTGTGCTTTTTAAGTTTAAAAATGATTTTCACATTTCAGACAGCATAGAAATACCTAAATACCCTCCAATGCATGTGTTTCAATATCAGATAGACTCTCATGTGTGTGACGGAGGAAGTCCTGCTATAATCAGCTCCAGCTGGGATCTGGAGGCCTCAGAGTGATGAAGAGGGTCCTGAGACTTTTCCTGCTCTCTCTCTCTCTCTCTCTCCTCCTACTCTAATTCCATCCTCCTTCATTTGTTTAATCGCAGCTGGGGTCATAAACCTTATTCAGGCTAAGGAACTAACGTCTGACCTATACCAACATACATATAGTATCATAATGTATTTACATATTTTATGATGCTAACATTGCAATGCCATTAAAATAATCATTATAGAAGTCAGAGTCATGTAATTGAATAACTTTGGTTGAAGTTAACATACTGATATATTTGTTTAATGCATTTTATTTTATTTTTTCTCCACAAAAATCTTGATAATCGGCAGGCTTCTAGTTGGCCTCATGACTCTTTTTTTAACGTTTCTACATAGTTGTTCTCCACCCTTTCAACTTAATAACTTTTGTAATTGTTTATAATTTCCCATGAATTTTCCCCTACTCTTGTCCTAAATTACTTTGTCTTGATTCTGCCAGAGAGGAAAAGTGACTTAAATGAACACAAACTACTGACTACTAAAGTTATCAAAGTGAGATAATCATCATTGTAAAATCCTGTACAATAATATAAAGCAGAAAGAAAAAGGTAAAAACAATTAGCAGGCAGAGTTTCAGTCAGTTCTATTGAGAGAGAGACAAGAAATGAAAGAGATGATGAAAGAGAGAAAGAATAGATTTAGATTGTTTGTTTTTTACAAATGTGTTATCATGCCTGGGAATCACTCTTGTATTTCTTGACATCTGACTATTGAGCAATCATTTTATTGCCAGAACATGCTCGGGGCTGCAAGCGGAGTAAGATTCCTGTGTGTGTGTGTGTGTGTGTGTGTGTGTGTGTGTGTGTGTGTGTGTGTGTGTGTGTGTGTGTGTGTGTGTGTGTGTGTGTGTGTGTGTGTGTGTGTGTGTGTGTGTGTGTGTGTGTGTGTGTGTGTGTGTGTGTGTGTGTGACATGGCTCTGGACCACTGCATGTAAATAATACAGGACACGTTTTATACCTTTGAAGTAGAATTTGTTGCTGATCTGACCGTCTGAAATTCCTCGGCAGAGTAGAGCGAGGTTTAATGTAAGCATATTGGGTGTGAGTGTGTGTTTAGCAAACAGTGAGAAGTGGACAGCAGCACAGTATGATCACCATAGCGGTGAGATTCACAACAAACCTTCTGATCTCATAGACTCATAGACAGCTGAATTACAACTCTAGAGGAAATCCAAGAGGAAAACATTCATATCCTCAGTCTACTGCTCTGATCTCGAAGCCTCAACATCATAGAGTATATTTGTATATATATATATATATATATATATATATATATATATATATATATATATATACACACACAAACACACACACATACCGTATATCATGTTAATCATATATTTATTTGGCTTCATGTTTCATATGTAGAGACGTTTCTCTCAGTTATTTATGTGCGGAACTCAGAACGTCGTCATTCGGAAGAGCAGGAGTTATGATCACATATTATGATCACATATAACACATATTATCGACAGCTAGAGCAAATTGACAATACAAGAGTCAAGCACTCTTTAAAGTCTACTCCAGCACATCCCAAAGACTTTGATGATCTGGATCTGGACTCAGAGGCGCCAATTTATGTGTGAAAATGATTCTTCATGCTCCCTCCAAACCATTCTTTCACAATTTGAGCTTGATGAATCTTGTCATCCTTGTCATCCTAGAATATGGCTATGATGTGTCCTACATGGTTGTTTAAAAAATGAAAAGTTACACACTCCATCAAATGGGATTAGAAGAACTGTTTCCAAACATATAACATGCTATAAGCGTAATAATCACTGCAATAACGATCTAGTCATAGACTCATAGAGCATTTGCCTATTTGAATCCCAACAGTGACTTTTTTACAATATTTTAATTATCTATTAGTCTCTCTCTCTCTCTCTCTCTCTCTATGTATATATTTATATATGTGTGTGTGTGTGTGTGTGTGTGTGTGTGTGTGTGTGTGTGTGTGTGTGTGTGTGTGTGTGTGTGTGTGTTTGACTTGACTCTACCACTGTTTTCTCCTTCTGTAGGCAGAACGTGAGGAGTGGCAGCAATTCCAGGCTGACCTGAAGGTGGCGCTAGTGGTTTCAGACAGACTGAGGGCAGAATCTGAGGAAGAGCTAAGTTCTTTAAGAGCAACAATGCAGGACATGGGCACACAGCTAGCTGATGCCTTACAGGGTCGCCAGGAGTTCAAAAGTCAATTAGAGAGCCTCAGAGTTGAACTGGAGCAGAGCCAGCAGAAATTGAAGCAGGTCACAGGCAGCCACCAGGGGGCGCCGGTACTGAGGGGCCTAGAGAGACGAGTGGAGGGTTCCGAGAAGAGCACTGGACCCGAAGAGCAACTGTGGACAGATGAGATTAAGAGGAAAAGAGAAGTTCGCATCTCTGGTACTGCAGAGAGGTCAAGGTTAGTATTATCCAGGGTTCAAAATGTCAAAAATTTAGAAAAATGGATCCCAAACACACAAAGGCTAAATTTTTGAGATCAAATAAATGTGAATTATTAAAGTTTAATATAAAGTAAACTGATTACACTTTACAATAAGGTCCCATTAGTCTTTAGTTAATGTCAGTATACCTTTTAGCTGTTTTTCCTTTATATTTTAAATTAGTTCTGGTATGGTGTTTCGGTTGTGAACGACTCTGATCTGAATTAATCACATACTTCCCTACTATATAGTAGGCGAAAAACAGTATGTGACAAAAGAAGTATGTCCGAATTCACAGTAGTCATAAAAGAGTAGGCAAAAAGTACCCGGAAGACCTAATTCTTCCGGCGAGATTCAGAAGTGTGCATTTGATGAACACTTTACTATCCCATGAGGCAACGGGAGAGGATTTGTGAATGGCAGTGACGCAACCAAAGTCCCTTTCAAGGACGCGATGCAACTGACGCTGGTAGGTCACGTGATATGGGCAACATGGCGAGATTACATGCATTCTACAAACATTCATACTATATAGAACATACTTTCTAAGCATTCGTGAAGTAATTACTTATTCAAAATAAGTACCTACTCAAGAGAGTTTACGATTTCGGATGCAGCCCAAGTGTTTTTGAAGGAATCTGTTAAGTGAATGATTGAAAGAATTACTCAGTAATCAAATAGATGCTCACTCATCACCACCTACTGAAGTAATGATGTAACAGTCACAGAATAAATCAGGATCTGACCGAGCTTTGTTGGTGATCTGAATCAAAAGATTCAAGTAAATTCAAAATGAATCAAAATCCTCAATTTTAGCTCTTCAGGCTTTCTTTGAACATGTAGTAGTTTGAAAATCGAGGTAATGGATCTGTCTCGTCTGAACATGTCAGAATGGAGTCGATTCGCCTGAGTGGAATCGATTCACACCTTTGGAATCAGTGCTCTCTCTCACTTCCCAACTGAATCAATGAATCAGTTTTGATTCAGTCTTATTCAAGCTTGTCTGTTCATCGAGTGATTTCCATTCCATTGTGAATCAGTGCACAGTTCTGTAATGCATGCCGCAGACATATCTGATTTGAGAGCATTGTTTAGTGATTCTAAATGATTCATTGTTTACAGCCCACAGTCTGTCAAAGAGACCTATGTTACATTCATAGATCATTCCATTATTTTGCAGGAGTCTGTGCAGACTGCCCTCCAATTACCCTGATGTTGTTGTAAATGGTACTTCCAAACCCTCCATGGCTATGACAACAGAATCTGTGAGTAGAAAAAGTAAAACACATTCCCTTTTCTGCTATTTTCAGTTTTGGGATTTTTTGTATTAATACATTTGAAATATTTGCTCACTCCTCAGAGCAAGACTCAAGCAGTAAGTTTAGAGCAACAGAGCAACATGACCAGCTCCATTAAAGGTATCAAAACAGGGGTTTCATTGAATATTTGTACTTTTGCTAGCATACCAGACTCATACGGACACAAATGATTTATCCTGTGTGCGTGTCTGTGCATGTCTAACAGACAAGAAAGTGGAGAATTCACAACTACAAACATGCAACTCTTCGGGTTTAGATGTGACAAATAAGATCAACAGGACAAGGTGAATCAAACACCATTATCTCTTTTTTCATTACCATTCATTCATGAGAAACACTGGAATAATTGAGAATTGACATCCATCTCCTTTCCCATCAGGACACAGGAGGATTTCCCATCAGGATTCAGGTCGCTGAGGCTTCATGGGAGTTCTAGGCGGAACTCCCTGCTTCGCTGGTGTCAAGGCAGAACTCAGGGATACAAGGTACTGAATTGAACCAAACTAAACGAAATAGCTGACCAATCAAAGTTGGCAGTCGGCCACACACCCCCTTGTCTCAGCCTTAGACAGCACAGACCACCCACAGTCCTTTCACTGACCATCTGATGCACATTGTACACACAACTCAAAAGCATTCTCTCAATCTGGAAAGCTCTTGTCTGGGTTTTTTTATCAGTCTGCCTGCAAAAAAATAAAGCCTCGGAAGTCATGTTTACAAGTTACTGGGTTGAAACAACAAACACTATGAAGAAAGAAATTGTCACTGGATTTCCTAAAGTGCAATTTTGATTTTGTTTGAGGCTCTTAAAGCAAGACATTAATACATTTATTCAGCAAAATGTATATATTTATATTTAAATTAATATATTCAGCAAGGATGCATTGAATTGATCAAAGGTTACAGTAAAGATATTTAAAATAATACAAAATATTTCTGTTTCAAATAAATGCTGTTCTTGAAAATATATCACAGTTTTCATAAAAAATATTAATCAGCACAGCTGTTTTCAATATTAATAATAATAAGAAGAAATGATTCTTGAGCACCAAATCAGCATATTAGAATGATTTCTGAAGGATCATGTGACACTGAAGACTGCAGTAATGATGCTCAAAATTCAGCTTTGTCATTACAAAAATAAATTACATTTTAAAATATATTGAAATGGAAAGCAGTTAAATTGTTTTCTATTTTATAATATAAATATATATTACTGTTTTCACCGATCAAACACATCCTCGGTGAGCATGACACTTACTTCAAAAACAATTTTGAAAAGTAGTGTATATGTATTTTCCGCCACCTTTTTTAATTGTATCTGTGAAACAATAGGGATTTATTATTTTTATTATAGACAGGAATTGTCATCACAGAGTGTGAATTGATCACAGAGTGTGAAGAGTTCTATTGATCTTTTTTTCTGTACAACCAATTCATGAAGACAGCCACACCATTGTTTAAATAAACTTTTTCTACACAAGTCTATTATTGGGATACACACTATAAAACCAAACAGCATGTAACAAAGACTAAACTAACTGTGGTTGGTCACTTTATATATCAGCCACCCAAGTCTCTTCCTGTCTAAGTGGGTGGTTCTTGGCCAGAACAAAGATGCAATAAAATTGTCTAAAATTGTATTATTCTGCTGCCTCCTGTCTTTCCTGCAGAATATAGAGATCACTAATTTCAGCAGTTGCTGGGAGGACGGTTTGGCCTTTTGTGCGATTTACCACAGTTACCTCCCCTCTCACATTCCATATGACAAACTCAGTCTAGAGAACAAGGTAATAAATACACACATCTTACAGATGCTTGCATGCAAACATATTAGCAAAAGGGTTGTTATGATGATTTTTATGATGATTTTATCCATAGAAAGAGAACCTGACTCTTGCATTCCAGACTGGAGAAGGCTTTGGAATCTCTGCATCACTGGTGAGATGATTACGTTTTTTTCTAAGCTGTCATATTTAAATTCATAACTTAATCCTATAATTACTCCACCCTGATTCAGCCACCAAACCAATCAACCAAATGCACAATTAATTAGTTCCAGCTTGAATCAAAAACATTCTGTCAGATATTGATACTGACTTCAGAATATGCAAGACATGAGAATGAAAAACATGTCAGACCAGATGTGAAAATGACTCATGATTGAGCAGACATGAGAAAGACTCAGATATGATTGATTAGATATGTAATTGACTCAGAAATGAATGGCTGAACGTGATAATTACTCAGAGATGATTGACTGGAAATGTAAATGCCTGGCTGAATGCATTAACAATCATGGTTGACCTGATTCAAAAAACGACTCCAAGTGGAATAATGCAAACATGAATGCAAACAGGATTTCATGTGGTTGTTCATTTGTGAATAATGTTTCATTGTGGTTCCTCAGACGGTGGAGGAGATGCTAAAAGATGATGCACCGGACTGGCACCGAGTTCTGGAATACGTAGAGAGCATCTACCGACATTTTGAGATGTGAGACTCCGGATATACATGTACTGATCATTTGCACAGTCATCACAAATGCTTTCAAAATTTCAACATGGCCTCAGAGGGGAGCGCACAACTTTGAACAACCTTAAAGTAGACCTGAAAGTTCATCTTTTGTTGCTGGTTTGCATTTGAGTTTGGCTGGCTAACCCTGCCATGTGTTCTGACTTAATGCAAGCAACAAGTGAATTGCTTGTTTCATTATATTATACTGAAGGGCTCTTAAAAGTGTCAAATGAACTTAAAGTTGGCATGAAACAAAGGTTGCAATAGTATTTTCTATTGCAGTTATGCATACTTGTGTGGGTCCTGCATTCATCCCACTGAGATGAACTGGAATACTATTTGATGTTCTAGTATTATAGACCTCCTGAGCAAAACTCCTAAAGAAGAGCGGCGTGTTTGTGTAAGGTTTGTGAGTTTGATGAGGAGTGTCCTGTTTTAGTATTGCTGCTTTCTGCCCTCTGTTTGTGCTCATGTGGAATTGCAGGTTTCATCGTAAGTTTCTCTTTTTGCTCTTTTTTTTTATTCCGATACAACACGACATGAACTACGTTGTAAATCACAAATCACAGAAATCATTACTTTTGTATGTGTGCCATGTTTTATCCTCTGTGATATTAAAAGTCTGAATAAGGAACAGAGCTGATTCATTCAGCGGCTGTAATATCATCCTGTTTTGTTGACTTTGAGCCCCAAAACCCACTGATAATCTGACAGCTATTAGCGTTTTGTAGATATTAATGGAAAGTAAGATTCCAAAGACAAGCATTAATAAATAAATATTTTTATTTATACTGTTTGTTTCATTGACCAATGAGGAGTGAGGCTTGGCACAACTTGAGAGTGATTGAAAATGTGTGTATAATAGGAACGTATGAATGAATATTCCTTATTTAAAGTGTGGATGAAAGGGACAGGCATCATCATAAATGGTTAACTTCACTTTACAGATTCAATAGTCTCAAATATCAGTGCCCGCGCGAAATTATTTTGGTACAGAAATATACACACATTATTGATCGTTAGTATTTTTTTTTTTTTTCAAGTCTCTCTGGTACTCTTGGAAATGCATTCCTATTTATATTTATATTCCTATATGCAATTTTTAGTTCAGTGGTCTTTAATGGACAGAAGTGACTCTTCCTGTTTTGAAATAAATGAATAAACCACTTGACTGACATATGATCACTGGACAGACACGTCAGAATGAAAGTTGTGTGCGTAAGGGAAAAAACTTCTCCTGTGAGGAAACAACTTTTTTTCATAATAAAAGTAATTGTGAGAACGCATGATTATTCAAAGCCGTACTGTAAGTTAATGTATATACAGTATATATTACTGAATCCTTTTGCCTTCCTTAGTCTATTTCTGTCTTTTTTTTTTTTTTATTTTTTTTTTTTTATTGTATTGTATTTTACTTTTTCAATCTTTTTCTTTTCTCTCTGGTTTTGTTTGTTTAAAAAATGTTTTATATAAAAAAAATATTCAAAGAAAACAAATGCAACAAAAAATAATAAAGCTGGAAAAAAGTGTATAACAATAAAAATGTGTCACAACATTAATATATACATTACATTTTTCACACTGTGGTTCAAGGCTTCCATGATACTTGATATATTTTGTAATATATTTATATTGCTTTACTTTTTTTCTCCAAAGAACGCATTTTAATGAGCATAATGCAGGAGGGCATTTACAGTTTTGGTTTACTGGACACTGATCTCCTGCTCAAGAACACTAAAAATTGTGCATGGATGAATGAGTGATTGAGAAAGAACGAAAGACAGAAAGGCAGTTGAAAATGACAAAGTAATCAAAATATGAAAGACTTTTACTTTAAAAAATATATTATGCAGCTCACGCATTAGCTGCTTCACACACTTCCACGTATCCCTGAAACCAGGAACCAAGAATGAATAAACCAAACAGACTCGGTAAACTCTTCCCGCCTGTCACCTGCCTGCTCTCCAATAACCCTCACTGAACCGCATTCATCAGCATGGTGAGTGGAAATAGATCTAAATGTGAGCTGTTGTGTTGTGTTATACTGTTTGTTTTGTCCTGAGAGATCAGATATCTTACTTTCTTCCTTCAGTCAGGTGACATTTAAAATCTTACTGTGTTTGATATCAGTGCAGTAAGTGTATACCAGTGTAGTCAGGCTGATTTGAACTAAATTGATCTCTTGAACGTTTGGGGAATCATTAGTGAGGTTTAAAGGCAGTTGTTATTTGACCGCCATTTATGAATGAAAGAGCTCCATTCACATACAGTAAAACAGGATGCTACTGATGAAGGCAAAGCCACGTAGTGCACCTACAGGTTGAGTAAAGGTAGGACACACCCACATACCTGTTAACAATGATCCAGTAATTACATTCACCTTTGTATGTCTATCTTTCTGTCTGTGCTGAAGGCTCTCAACATGGGTCAGAAGATCTTGGTGACAGGAGGAGGTGGATACATTGGCAGCCACTGTGTTGTGGAGCTCATTGAGGCTGGTTATCACCCTGTGGTGATCGATAATTTCAGTAATGCTGTCAGAGGTAAACGGACTTCTATAAATCACACTACACTGCTGAAAGTCCTTCTTGGTATCCTGAACACATTGCATTACAAAGAGTCTCAGAAATATCCTGCACGCACAATGAGCCCTTGTGTGGAATATATCAAGTAACAGTTAACTAACTAAACTTTTTTTTAAGTATGAATTTAAATATTTTATTATAATATTAAATCTTTTACATAGTTTTTCCTATTTATAGTATTAAATATTACATTTTGAATTTTAAATAAAAAATATTGTTGTAATATTGCTTACTCTGCATCTTGGTTTAAGACAAAACTTCAGTTTCTTGTTAGCTGACAGTGTTTTCTAATGTATTTTTTAAATGTCCGTCATTCCTTGTGGATGTGTGTTGTGTTGAGGAGAGGGTGATGTTCCAGAGAGCTTGCGAAGGATAGAGAAGTTTCTGAACACTCAGATTGAGTTCCATGAGCTGGACCTTCTGGATAAACCTGGACTGGAGAAAATATTTAAAAAGGTAAAAATGAACGCCTACTCTTGTTTATATCCATGTATCCTGTATAATGAAATGAAATCTAATCTTCATTTTGCTGTTATACATTAAGCCACAACAAGCCCCCCCTGAAATTGGACATGAACACCCTCTCAAATCAGATTTCCCAGTTGGAAACTCAGATTTCCTAGTTGGAAGATACGAGTTTCCTAGTTGGAAATTATTATAATTCATTGTCTTTGCTGAAGAAATTGGTCATGAACTCCCTCTCAAATCATATTTCCTACTAAGACACTCGGATTTCCCAGTAGGAAACTCAGACTTTCTAGTGGGAAAATACAAGTTTCCTAGTAGGAAAATACGAGTTTCCAAGTAGGAAATTATTATTTCTTTTTTTATGTAATGTTTATTTAACCAGGAAAATTAAGTTTAACAGGGACATAAATTTTCATTTTGATATCTAAAAAAATAAGTGAGGACTTTGCCTCATTTTAAAACACCACTGCGCACACCACCATATATATATGCGTATGTGTGTGCTTTCCTTCATACTATCATTTTCTTGACTCAAATCAATCTACTAATTTCTGAACCGAGCTGGTTAAATGTATAACAGCGTCCCCTAATGGTTAAATGATTTAATTGTTTTCTCTCTGACCTCTGTGTCTCAGCACTCCTTCTATGCAGTGATGCATTTTGCAGGACTGAAAGCTGTGGGTGAATCAGTAGAACAGCCTTTAAAATACTACAGAGTCAACCTCACAGGAACCATCAATCTGCTGGAGGTAAGAAATGTGTCTGATATTGTAAATGTCTTTGCATGGATCATTTTTATGCATGGAGAGTCCATATGAATCTGATTCTTGAAATCCAGATTTAGTACAGTTAGGGGTTTCTTTGTGCATGTTAGTGTTTTCGGCTCTGAAGGAATGCCTTACTGGCTGTGGCTCTGTGTGTGTGTGTGTCTGAAATTGAATCAGGTGATGGAGTCTCATGGGGTGCGTAATCTGGTATTCAGCAGTTCTGCCACCGTCTACGGAGACCCACAGAAGCTCCCCATTGATGAGCAGCATCCAGCGGGTGGCTGCACAAACCCCTATGGCAAGACCAAGTACTTCATTGAGGAAATTATCAGGGACCAGTGCACAGCAGAGAAGGTAGTTGACCGCTCTGTTATGACGCTTTTGTGTCTGTGTGGCAGGTGTGTAACTGATCAAATGTCTCGCAGGACTGGAATGCTGTGCTGCTCAGGTACTTCAATCCCATTGGTGCTCACATCTCAGGACAGATTGGTGAAGATCCTCAGGGAATCCCAAACAACCTTCTGCCTTATGTTGCCCAGGTAACCTGTCTGAGCACTTGGGGTTCAGAGGAGTCTGTGTGCATTGTAAAGGACGTTGTTCTTTCTCACTTTGTATGGCAGGTTGCTGTTGGAAGACGAAAACATCTGAATGTGTTTGGAAATGACTACAGCACACCTGATGGGACCGGTAATGAGAGATGGTTTTCAGCATGTTATTTTTGTCTTAATATCTGTCTCTTGTTTATTAATTTCTGGAGTTTTATTACTTTTGAATAATCAATTATTTTTTATTCATATATTTACGTGTTGGTAATGTTAACAAACTATTAAACATTGGGGGAGCGTTTTATTGAATTTTTAATTGAAATAAAGCTGAAATAAAATATAAACATTAGATAAAAAACTTCAACTAAAAATGAAATTTAGCAAAGTTCCCTTTGGCATTTAACTGAAATAATCTGTTTAAGGTAAAGTACTAAAATGACAAACTAAAATTAGGAGATGGAAATAGATTTAAAAACTAATAAAAATGACAAAGCAAATAACAAAATTACTAAAACCTTAACTCAAGTTAAAAAACTGAAAATATAAAAATGAAAGCTATTTCAAAATATTAATAATTATTGTAACAGTATATAAATGCTAAAATAACACTGGTTTTATTTAAGGTTTTTTTCAGAGTTTCTGTTTTAGTTTTTTTTTTTCTTTTTTTTTTAGTGCTGTCAAAGTTTGTGCTAACTGGTATCATTTATCATTTTAATGAATGCAGTTAAAATTCTATGCAGTGTCTAATGTTTTCCTATTCAGTCTGAGGCATTTTAATGTTTAATGCAGAGTAAAGGTTTTATAATATACAGTGTTATATAACCATGTTATGTTATTTTAGTTTGCTCTGTACTCATGAATTGTTTAGTTACAGTTTTTTTTTCCTATGTTTTTATTTCAGTTCATTTCGTGTTCCTTTTCAATAACACTGATCTACTCTTCCTGGCTAGGTGTGAGAGACTACATCCATGTTGTTGACTTGGCAAAGGGGCACATTGCTGCCATCAGGAAACTGAAGGACAGCTCTGGGTGTAAAGTACGACATTTTTTTCTTCCTCTTTAATGTACTCAGTTTTTCACATCCCTTTTTCTCAGTTTGACTTTTCTGTCCTGGTCTCCGTGAAGGTTTATAACCTTGGCACAGGTACAGGTTACTCGGTGCTACAGATGGTGAATGCCATGGAAAAAGCTTCAGGTCGAAAGGTGAGGGGTAAAGCTGCTGTGGTCCAAAGCACATATTTACCATTTCTATATTGCATATATACAATTTGTTTAGCCTGAGGTCACCTTTATGAAATCTCAATGTGGTGTTTAAACTTGCAATATTTGCTTCAATGGTAGTATTTTTCCTCTGGTTCCAGATTGCCTATCAGATTGCCCCTCGGCGGAGTGGGGATGTGGCCTCCTGCTATGGAGATCCAACTCTGGCGGAGAAAGAACTGGGCTGGAAGGCTGAATACGGCCTGGAGAGGATGTGTAAGTGTAAACTAAAAGCATTTTCATAGAAATACTGACAGCTCACGATTAATCTTTTATCTGATCACACAGGTGAGGATCTATGGCGTTGGCAATCCCAGAATCCCACGGGATTCAGTAATGGAGCACTGCCTTGAAGCTGGATGAATGCAGACTGTTTCTTACAAAAAAATAAGGGAATTGTAGCTAAAAAAAAAACAAAGCCAAACTGGGACTATGGTTCTTTCATTTGTAATAATTATATGTAAAATCATTATATTACAAGAAGCCCGAATCTAAACAAATGATTTCATGTAATTCAGCATCTGTCTCTCTTTTTTTATGTCATCTCACTTGTATTAAAGTACATTGATCTAATATAGAATTATTTATACTTGCTTGTCAGTATTGACATAATAAAAATGATTTCATATGTGGTGTTCTCTTTTTCTTTTTATCTGGAAGGGGGTTACATTTTTACAGTGTTTTTTTCAGCATTTAACTGATTTGGTTTACCTGGCAGGTTATTAACAAAACACATGCTTCAATAAAACACCTTAGACGGAGTATATGAAATTTAAACTAGTCCCCTATCAAATCACTGGCGCTGTTTCCTGGCTATGAGACGAGAGGGCCAACATAAGTGCTAAAAAAAATAAAATGGGACATTTATTCATTTTAAGGCCAGAAGGCGTAAATGCATTGGTTTTGCTGTACGGGGGCGCGTGTGCTTTAAGCGGTTCTCCGGTCCCGGGCGCTCCGGACACCCACGTCAGCAAAACGTTTTTCCAGCACAAACGGGTTTCGGTCTTTCGGGCAAAGCAGGAAGTGAAAGCAGTTCGCCCTGATAACAAAAGCTGGACAAATACATCCAAAGTAGGCAGAGAAATGGAGATGGTTTGTGAAAGTGGGACATGTCGACCGTACCGGAGTGCGGGTGACGCGGGGCATCTGTGAGTATTATGTTTAAAGAGACTGGGGGAAACGGTGCCCGGGTGAAGAGGGTGGGCGAAGGGGTCCAGCACGAGGCTCAGCGTCAACCCGCGGGGCGTCCGAGCTCAGGTAATCCGAAATATGGGGGAAAAAAGGCGACGGTGTTGCAAAGCCGGGTGTTTTGCGTTTTAAGATCCAGCCTGAGGTCGGTTCGGTGGGCGGCTCTCCACGGACGACAGGGCTCCCGTCAAAAACCACCCCACTGCCTCTATTCCCTTATCTGACAGCTTTAATTCGTAATAAAATAAATGATATGTCTGGTTAATGTTTAAATGCCCTTTTAGTGAAGTACAGGCGTGTGCGCGCGCGTTATCTCAGGTATTATTTTATCCGGCGGGCGTTTTACACATAAAGGGCGAAGAGCACTTTAATCTCATAGCTAATTGACTCGTCGAGCGTTTTCTCGGTTGCTACTAATTCTATGGCTTTATATTAATTTGGTTATTTATTTATTTATGTCTTGACTTGCGGTGTAACCCAGTTTTGGTAGTGTGCGCGTGCTGCGAGGGGAGACGAATGATGGAGAGATTTTTTTTAACAGCAAGAACGTCGACCCCTAATTTTTCTTTATTGTAATTATTTCAATGTCTTAAGCGCCAGTGTAAAACCCGCGTTTCACGTCTTCTCTCCCTCTTTCTGTATTTCCTCCTTTTTTTTCTCCCTGCTTCTCTCCCTTGTTACCCGATGCGCAAAGTCGGGTGTTGCCCCTTCCACAGCGAATGTACATGATTGACAGATGCGTAGTCCAATCAGAGAACAGTAGGCGGAGTCTTACTGCCTCCTTGTGAAATCGAATCGCTGCCATTACGTCACACAAAAGCACACACACACACGCTGCAGAAATAATGTAAAACTGAATAATGAGAAGTTTTTTTTTTTTTTTTTTCATTAAAGTTCTCACTTCTTTTTTCAGACCTGTTCACAAATGGACCAGTGCAGATATGTCAGCCATTCACCAGAGCTGTTTGCTAAAGCAGCTGGACCAGCAGAGGCAGCAGGAGTTGTTCTGTGACTGCAACGTGCTGGTTGAGGGTCAGATTTTCCGTGCACACCGCAATGTCCTGTACGGCAGCAGTGGGTATTTCAGGATGCTGCTGTCTCAGGGATCTAAAGACACTCTAGAGTCTGTAAGTGCTTCTTTTGATGTCTTCAGCCCTGATATCTTTGCCATCATCCTGGACTTCATTTACTCTGGTCAGCTGGAGCTCAACAGCTCTAATGTAATAGAAGTGATGTCAGCCGCCAGCTACCTGCAGATGAACGACGTGATTTCCTACTGCAAGGCCTTCATTAAATCTTTCCTTGAGATCAGTGCAAAAGAGGACGATGAGAATCGGTATTTGTGTCTGTCGGACAGCAGTCCGCTTCAGGACAGGCGTGAGAACGTCATCGAGCAGTCCAACGTGTGTGACGTCAGCATGAGCCCTCAGACCAGACTCTGGGATCAACAAGAGGATGAACAGCCGCAGGAAGAGTTCAGCGGAACCAGCCCGCAGCCGTCAGGGCTTCAGCTGAACTCTCCTCCGCAGTCCAGCCTGGAGGAGGAGCAGTACGGCTCTGGGCTCCCGGAACGCAGGAGAAGAGGAAGCAGGAAAAGAACCGCCACCAGTCGCTTGGTAACAGAAGACACTTCTCTCATTGACCTGCAGGGGGTGGTGTCACACTGCTCGCAGAAAGCAGACGAGCTGTACGCCAACCTTCCGTCCATTGTTGGGGTAGTTGGGGTGTTCAATAAAGGTAATCACTGTTACACTGCCGTCTAAAAGTTTTATTCAGCATGCATTAAATTAGCCAAACATGACTGTAAATACTTTTACGTTGTTACAAAATAATCTATTTCAAATAAATGCTCTTCGTTTGAACGTTCTATTCATCAAATATTAACTGTTTCCAGCATTGATAATAAGAAATGTTTCTTGAGCAACAAATCAGTATAGCCTATTAGAATGATTTCTGAAGGATCACGTGACACGAAGACCGCTGAACGATTCAGCTTTGCCATCACAGGAATACATTACATTTTAAATATATTTAAATAGAAACTGTGAAACCTTTTTAATTGTTGTAATATTTCACAATATTGCTGTTTTTACTGTTTTTTTTTTTTTAATTATTATTAAATAAATTCAGTCTTGGTGTGCATAAAGACTTTAAAAACATTTAAAAAAATAATTTTAGAGAACCCCCAAATATATATATATAAATTATGTTTTATTCTTTTCTATTTTACATAAATATAAAGTGTTTTTCTTGTCCTCCAGCAAGACTTTCTCTGCCTCCCACAGTGAAAGAGTCAAGTCATATTGTTTTGTAATTAGGAGCTATTCAAGGTTTTAATCAACAGCCAAAACACAATGGACAATAGATACAAATGCAAAACATTTCTCCTTTAGGCCTTTATCACACATTTCACACCCCTGGTTCTTTTTTATATCTCTATATTATGCAATGTTTCTGGACTTTCTGGGTAAACAAGAAATGCTTTTTTGACAGTCAATGTCTCTCTCTCTGTCTCAGATTCCACTCCCTCTATGCGCTACAAATGTCCGTTCTGCACGCACACAGTAAAGAGGAAGGCAGACTTGAAGCGTCATCTCCGCTGTCACACAGGTGAGCGTCCGTATCCCTGTCAGGCCTGCAGCAAACGTTTCACTCGCCTGGAACACCTGCGCAGCCATTTTGAGACGGTGAGAAACACTAAGCTTCACACATGTCCGGTTCATCAACACCTCCACAGGCTGTACACATCCACATGCTACTGCTGGTCATTAATTCATCATGTCTTGTACTTCCTTTGTGATCACATGTCATTAAGTCAGGGTTGAATTCAGTCAAATGAAATCGATGCGATATATAATTGTATATGTTTTTCAGTCTGTTAAACAAAAGAAATATTATATTGATGTGAGATAGATCTAAACAGCCACTCTCCTTTTTAACACTTGTGTTACACAGATTCATCAGGCCCGTAAACTGGTGTGCAGGAAGTGCAAACGGCATGTAACCGAAGTCAATGGGCGAGTGGTAAGCGAGGGAACCCGCAAATACAGGCTGTGCGACGTTTGCATTCAGGAAAGCGGCTACAGTGAGTTAATCACAGATGGAACTGATGAAAATGAGGAGAAGGAAGGCCTGTTATTGGGTGTGGAAGAGAACATGAGTGACAACAGGCAAATTACATGGGTCATGGACGACGATGACCTTGCGGAAGATTCTGGAGCAGATCTCATTATCCAGGAAGTGGAGGACAGTGATGAGGAAGCCAGTGGAAAGTGATATGTTTGTGATTGTGTGTGTGAGGGTGAATGGGTAAGAGCTGTCGTCTTGGCAGTTTAACATCTGTTAATGTTTCTCTTAATTTCATAAGGGAAATTATTGTGCGTTTTTGTACAAATAAAAATACTTTCTCACTACAAATCTAAAGTATTTAAGTATCTAAAGTTTTTTATAAAAGTACAAGTATATTTCTGTAATTTAAAGTATATTTAGTTTATTTCAAAAAAAGGCATTTATGGGCAATGTGGTAATTCAATTTAGATCCAAGGCTGACACACTGGGATTTTTCTTAAATTAAAAATGAAAAATTCTGTGATATCAATCTTTCAAACTTTAGTTAATGCCAAGGTTTACATTTATCATTTTATATACTATGCTGCATGGAGTCCATGTGACCTACTTTGTGTAATGTGTAACAGACTCATTTATTTATTTAAATTGCAACAAGTTATTTGTTATCAGTCACATGCTCAACTTAAACATTGTCTAAATAAAATATTGTATGTATGAATGTATGTGTTTCTGTTTGATTCTGGAAATATCATCTTTGCAATTTGTCTTATGTTGACATGACAATTATTTGCTTTGATTATTTCATTTTAGACTAAAGAAATGTATTTTATGCAGTGTGTGTAAGAATCATCATTTGCATTTAACCAGAATAAAACGCAAATAAATTTTCTCATTCTACATTTATACTATAATTTAACAAAAACTTTTTGGGCAAACAAGAAAACATTTAGCTCTCGAAATCTGATCCCGAATTATCGCGAGACCTAAATTCATATATGGCGTCATGACGTCAGGGCTAATGGGGGCGTGTGAAGATGGCGGCGCTTATGATGAGAGTTGGTCCTGGTCCGTTCGCTTCTGTTCGGGTTCACCGACCTGCTTTGCACTCCTTTGCCGCCGTCGTGCTCAGATCCGTAAGTTTTTATTTACTGCTCTGAATGTGACGATGTTATGTGGTTTGTATTTGCCCTTTTGTGTGCATGTTTGTCTATTTTGTGTGTGTGTGTGTGTGTGTGATTTGACAGGTCAGTGTGTCTGCCACTCAGTCATTCCCAGAGAGGGTTAAGATTGTGGAGGTTGGACCCCGAGATGGACTCCAGAATGAGAAGGTGAAGAACATTTTGTTATTAATCCGCCTGCATCAAAATGCAACATGACAATGTGCAATGTGGTTATCACTTCTGTTTTGAGTTTACCAACTGTCAAACACTGGTGTCTCAAAGTAAATCAAGTCAGTCTTGCAAATATCATGGAATTTCAAAGGTATAGACATTTTAATTCCCTTTAATATATATATATATATATATATATATATATATATATATATATATATATATTTATTTTTTTTAATTTTTTTTTTATTTATTTATTTTTTTAATTATTTGTTTAAAAACATTTTCAAGTTCATAAATGTATTAGTGTGAGAAGTTCTGGGAACCATGTGATGTTAAATAGAGGAGATATATAATTTCTGCGTCCATCAGACCATCGTTCCCACTGAAGTGAAGATCCGTCTGATTGATATGCTCTCTGAGGCGGGACTTCCTGTCATTGAGGCCACAAGTTTTGTTTCACCTAAATGGGTCCCTCAGGTGAGATAAAGCACTACAGCACACACCAATGAAGCATACAAACATTACATGAATAGACCTTCACAACATAAAACGCAATAAAATAGCAAATTATGAGAGGATCTTTGATGTAACCATTGAAGTTTGGCTGCATTTGATTGGTAGATGGCTGATCAGGAGGAAGTGATGCGTGGTCTCCACAAGAAACCTGGCGTGAATTATCCCGTTCTAACTCCTAATCTGAAAGGATTTCAGGCTGCAGTGAGTGAATAACAGCAGACTGTCATGTGCTAGTGCTGTACAACATATTTGTTGTTTATGTTTATACTATCATTAAAAGATTTTCGGTCAGTAAGATTAAATAGAAGTAAACTAGATTTAACAGAATTAATACTTTTATTCAGCAAGGATGAATTAAATTGATCAAAAGTGACAGCAAAGATGTTTACATTGTTACAAAAAAATTATTTCAAATAAATGGTGTTCCTTTGAACTTTGTTTTTCTAAGAATCCTGGGGGAAAATGTATCATGGTTTCTACAATGCTTCTTGAGCACCAAATCTTGAGCACCAAATCTTATATATATAATTTTTATCTCAGGTGAAGGCTGGTGCAAAAGAGGTGGCAATATTTGGTGCTGCATCAGAGCTTTTCAGCAAGAAGAACATAAACTGTTCAGTGGATGAGAGTCTTGTGCGCTTTGAGGAGGTGATGAGAGCGGCCAAACAAGAGGGAGTTCCTGTGAGAGGGTAAGACAAACGCGGATTGCACAGTTCGTCTCACTTATTTTTTATTTTATTAATTTTTTTTTTTCATAACCAAGTGTGCAAAAAGTTAAGATTACTGTGCTCTTATTGTTGAAAAATGCTCTTTTGCTCTTTTCCAAGCTATGTGTCGTGTGTGCTTGGTTGTCCATATGAAGGGAAGGTATCACCAAACAAAGTGGCAGAGGTTGCTAAGCGACTCTATTCCATGGGGTGCTATGAGATTTCACTTGGCGATACCATTGGAGTAGGCACTCCGGGTGGCATGTCGGAGATGTTGAATGCTGTGAAGAAAGAGGTTCCTGTGGAGGCTTTAGCAGTTCATTGTCATGACACTTATGGACAAGCACTTGCTAACATACTTGTGGCATTACAGGTGAGTGAGTCAGAGGGTGTGTGGAATCATGCCCATTGCCCAGTGTCTCTTTTCCTGTCTGTCATGACTGATATTTTTTACTATATTTGTATTGTTTTATTGTATTCGCCCCTTAAGGCTTGGGCCCTATTGTTTTCCTCAGGCACATTTTTTTTAACCTTTAGGCACTTTTGTGGACCTGATCATGCTCAATCATGCCCTTTTATATGGTTGTTTTAGAGGGGCTCTGTAGCGCACTCCTTTTCACCTACAGTAACCAAACTTCATACACTTATAGATCGGACCAAGCAACTTTCACTCTCATAGTCATACGCCAGCCAAACAGGAAGTCAGCTATTATGGGTTGTTTGTAAAACGCATGCTCTGGAATTTGATAAACTCCTCCTTGGGGATTCATACGATGCCCACCAAACTCGGTAAGCGTGCAGCCAAGACATTGATGCAAAACTGCTAGCTGATTTTTTTATATCTCGAACGGTTTGGCGAAAAAGGGAAACAGGAAATGTGTTATAACATCTGTGTACATTGATTTTAATGAAACTTCAGTTGTGTGTTTGTTGTAGGAGGCCGATCACATGAATGTGACTATTGTGATTCAAAGTCATTGTGCCACCAACTGGCAGGAGGAAGTGTGTCACTTTCAAAATGCTTTGAAATCACCCTCTGTGATTACCTACAGTCCCTAAACTCGGTATATATATTGTTCTCACCAAGCCGGACAACTTTTTAATTTACAGTCATTAGCTCTGACCAACAGGAAGTCAGATATTTTTGTTTGGATGTGGATTTTTTAATCAAGCTCTTAATTTTTTAACTACTGCACCAAAGGGCTTCATACAATTTACACCAAACTTTCTTAACATGATGCCAATATATTGAAGATGCTAAATTGCGAACGTGTGTTGGGTATCTTTAACAAAGTTGAAATGGCGAGGGATTAAAATAATGACAAATGGGAAACTGGAAGAGTCTCGTATCTTCTAAATAATTAATTATACACCATTTATTTCTAAATAAAATATTCCAAATAAAAAAAAAACTTTTTTTTTTTTTTTTTTTTTATAATTAATGCATTATGTGTACGTGCGTGCGTGTCACCGGGATGACGGTGGTGTCAGGGCTTGGGCCTGTCCTCGATGCTTGCAGCTATAATTATCTATTGAGACCTGTTCTTTGCGTACATTTTTTACATTCTTAAAATGAGCAACTACTTTTTAAATACAACATACTTTTGTTTCCTGCGATCTATTCTAGAATGGGGTAAGTGTCGTGGACTCATCTGTTGCAGGGCTAGGCGGCTGCCCTTATGCCCAGGGCGCTTCTGGGAATGTTGCAACTGAAGATGTGGTCTATATGCTGCACGGACTGGGAATCCATACTGTAAGTCCAGCATGACTGTGTCTGTACTTATTCTTTCTGTAAATTTTTCTGTCATCTGGGTCATTTTTCTTTTTGAAAGTTCTGGTCTGTAAATGCATCATCTTACTAGCCCTACCCAAAACAACTTGGTTTTGATAGGTGATGTTAACTCTCATCACCTAATGACTGATTTTGCTGGATGATTGTGTATCTTCTTAATTGGGGCTTTCTGTAAAGTACTCCACCCTTCAAAAGTTTGGGGTCAGTAAGATTTTATGTTTTGGAAAGAAGTCTCTTATGCTCACCAAGGCTGCATTTATTTGATCAGTAGTTATACCGTATAGGAGTATAAGGTAATTATCAGCTTCAGAAAGAAAAAAAGTTTACAAACTAAACCTTAATTAAACAAATTGTTCTGCCTCTGCTTTTGATTTTAGTAATCATTTAGAGCAGGGTTCACCAATCTCGGTCCTGGAGGGCCGCTGTCCTGCAGCGTTTAGCTCCAACCAGCTCCAACACACCTGTTTGAAAGTTTCTAGTATGCCTAGTGAGACCTTGATTAGCTGGTTCAGGTGTGTTTAATTGGGGTTGGAGCTAAACTCTGCAGGACACCGGCCCTCCAGGACCGAGATTGGTGAACCCTGATTTAGAGAACCTTAAAATTATACACATCATCTTCGTTTTTTACCTTTTCAAGAGAAGCCATGATCAAAATTAAAGCTAGAGATTGTTTTTGTTTACCAGCCAACATTTCAATCCCGCATGTAATTCAGCTCACTTCACGGATGTAAAACCCCCTACAAGTCTTCTTCAATTTAATATGTCACAAAAATAGCTTTGCTTACATGAAGCTCTGGGTAAAAAAAAATATTTTCAAACAATTATACCACTCATTCAGGTTGTTGTTTCTGTGTTTCAGGGAGTGGACTTACCCAAACTGTTGGACGCTGGCTCATATATCTGTCATTCACTTAACAGAAGAACAAGTTCAAAAGTTGCTCAGGCCTCCTGCAAGCTCTAAAGACTTTTTTTCTCTTCTTATTGATCGTAGTCTGGGTTCACTCTTGTGGAGGTCACACTGTGTTTTCCCTTAGTATGCAGTGAAGCCTCTTAATTTACAGCATATTTAAAATAAGCATCTCTAATCACAGTGGAATTAGACTGGGGATGAGCACATCCGTTCTCAACAGTGAATGTGGGAATTAGTCTGGTGGTGAAAAAGGACGCTTGTGAACTTGTATCACCTAATATTCACAACCAGACAGACCAAAAATGTTCTATTGTGCCTTGATAACTGATGACAGGCAATCAGTAAATACAGAGTTGTTTTTATTTCTAATAAATTAATTCAATGTTTTATGTACTGCTGAAGTAAGATCAATTTATGACGCCTAAAGGCAATAAATGCTAGAGAGGGATCTAATTTGACTTTCCAGAATATTGTTAATCATATAGGTGCAAATGTCTTGCTGGTTAGACTGCATCACATTACTAATGTTGATTAGTATTATAACTAATGCCTCATGGAATGAGGCGTCACACATGGTTTTATGTCTAACATCCCCAGATATATGTCTGCGAATGCCGATTTGGCTAATTTTGAAAAGGAAGTATCTGTTATTACCAGTAAAATGCATTACAACACTGGTAGTCATAACAAACCCTCTCGGGGAGTGGAATTGATGCACAATTGTGATAACTGATTACTGATGAATTTTGTTCCTCTCCAGGAAAAGATTTGAATAGTTTGAGGAAAATGATTAAAGGAAAATCCCTTTACACAATAGCAGTGTGTTTGTTACAGGCAGAAATCAAGCTGAAGCTCTGCAGGTTTGTTGATTGCCTGTAGATTTTTAGACATGTCTTGTGGGTGAAACGGCTTATTGTTGTTTCTCTTTGTGTTGTTAACTGACATTGTGTGATTTGATTTGATTTTTTGGTCCACAATTTATGATGTTTAATTGATGTAATTAATTTTATTGATTAAAGACAAGATAATAAAAAAAGTGAATGAGTCCTTATGCAATGTGGCAAACATATTTAAACTAAAAAAACGGTTAGGCTGACAGCTGAACTCTGTTTACAACTGTGACAAACAAAAAACTGGAATCATCTTGCTGGTTAAACTGACGGGCAGCTGAACTCTTGTTACAATTGTAACAAACTGGAATCTTCTTGCTAAGAGGAAAGAATGTACCTGTATCTGTTGAAGGCTGATGAACTGGATCAACAACTCGCATTTAACATACACACACCCTCAAAAACATATTTTACAGTTCATTTAAGGTTTGATGAGTTCATCAGCAGTGAAAACTTGATCAAATAGTTCTTGTACGTTCATCAGTAAGTGGCGTCTGGTAAATGTATGGCTGAGGGCTGCATATACATGTGATTATTCTGAAGAATGACTTTATAAAAAAATGTTCTCTATATATTAATGTCTATATATAAAACAAATTTGTCATTTGTCCAAACATTCATAATAAAGGTACCTATAAATTTTGTAGATATATGTTCCAGTGATTTTGATCCATTAAGATTCTAACTTTAAGAGCAAGTAAACTTTTTTAAAGCAGTCAATACTAAAATACAGAAACCAGTAATTTTGTGAAATTTTATTACAATTTAAAATCGCTTTTATATTTGAATATTTTAAAATGTAATTTATTCCTGTGATGCAAAGCTTAATTTTCAGCATCATTACTCCAGTCTTCAGTGTCACATGATCTTTCAGAAATCATTCTGATATGCTGATTTGGTGTTGAAAATAATATTTAAAAAAATATTTTAGAAGAAACCCTGATCCATTTTTCAGGATTCTTTGATGAGTAAAATATTCAAAAGAGCATAAATTATTTGAAATCTTTTGTATAGTTTTTTTCTCTATCCATAGGCTATAGTTAATGTATTATTGTGGTTTGATCAATTTAATGAGTCTTTGCTGAATAACAGTATTAATTTCTATTCTTTTTTTTTTTTTTTATCTTACTGACCCTAAACATTTGAATGCTATTTTAAATAGATCATCATAAATGTATTACTATTACAATGAGTTCCCATTTTATAATGTGCAACTTCTGACAAAGGATAATGAATAACAATGTTCATGTTCTGTGAAAGTGAATTGAAGTTGTTTATCCACTTCCTTTATTGTTTCCTCTTTGATTCAAATGTCTGTTCATGATTTAAGCCAGGGTTCACCAATCTCGGTCCTGGAGGGCCGCTGTTCTGCAGAGTTTAGCTCCAACCCCAATTAAACACACCTGAACCAGCTAATCAAGGTCTCACTAGGCATACTAGAAACTTTCAAACAGCTGTGTTGGAGCCGGTTGGAGCTAAACTCTGCAGGACAGCGGCCCTCCAGGACCGAGATTGGTGAACCCTGATTTAAGCAATTGCAATTTCACACTGTTAATCTTTTAAAAATGTGACAAAACGGTTCTTTTATATCCTTTATTTACAGAGCATCAAAATGAATAAACTTACAAAACTTCCTCAATTTACAAAACCATCTCATATTGTCATAAAAGCTATTTAAACAATAACCTGAAGATATTTCATAAAATAATATGTTAGTGCATTGATTTAATTTTTTTTATACAAAGGCAGGGTATGCAGCATGAAACATCTCAGCTAAAATATGTAACACGATCATAACAGCAAGTCTGAACAAAGTCATATTCTTACAAATGCTTGCCAAGTATCTGAAGAGGTTAGTCCACAGTCTTTTACAACAAATAGTAGAAGAAAAACTTTCCATTGTTGTCCATCTTTAGACACTGTGGTTTATATACCTCTCATTTTTCCAGCATAAGAATTTGAGTTCAGATACAGTTCAGGAGTGTTAGCACATAAACATCAACTATGATCTCTCTGAAACTGATAAAACAGCTTCAACTATGAAACTTGATTCTGATCTTTGGTACAAATCCAGGACATTGAGAAATGATACATTGTAAACAATCAATGACCCATGAGCCATTTTCATTACATCTCACATACAATGAAACTACTCTTCCTCCTATCATTCTTTGTGCGTGTGAAGGCGGAGGTGGGTTTTGGAAGGTGTGTTCTCCATGAATGCCTTTCTGGTTATTTGATGACTCTTTTGCTTTTTCATGAGTTTTCACCTTTGTTCTTTCTAAGAAATGAATGAGAAGAAAAGGAATGCTTTCGTCAGCACAAGTTCTTTGGATCATGGTGATAATGCAGTCATTTGAGCTGGCATCGAAGCCTAAAGGAACTAGGCAGTTATTCCAGGTTTGAACCCAGGTAGCAGTGAAATCACAATACTGATTAATCCCCACTTCGCCATTAGGCAAAACACGTAATCCCTGCTATTTTCAAGGGAAATGTATTTGGCATACAGAATTTCACGAACCTTCTGCAAAATGACAAACACCCAAGACTGGCAGTTCTAAAGGTCTTGATGGACAATGAAAGACTTTGGGACTGTCCAGACCTTCAAAGCCTACTTGACACAGAGGGAAACATGTTCTTTAGAGGATATCAGACTGTATCTTGTACATAGGTACTGAGAGATTTGGAGCAGAAGCTCTCATGTCCACGCTCAACCTGTAGGCTGGCTTAAATGTTGGCTTGAGTTGAGATTTAAACTGCGGTTTATACTCAGACTTAAAGTCTGGTTTAGACTCCATCTTATACTGGGGTTTGCTGTCCAACTCATGCATAGGAAGGGTGCAGTTGCTGTCCTCGTCTCGGTATCGTCCATCAAGCGGTGTGCTAATTCTGTGGGGTCTCTTAAACTTTTTGGCACAGCGAATGACTCGTTTGGAGATCAAATAGATGATCTCACAGACACTGAGCACTATGCAGAGTGCCGAAGCTCCAACCATGAAGTAGGTGAAGACTCTTTTCTCTGTGGGTCGGCCAATGTAACAGTCCACAATGTTGGGACATGGCTGGACGCCACACTTCACCAGCCGTGGCAGGTAGAAACTGTCGTAGATGTGATGGAGGATGTACAAGAAGGTGATCTCGATGCCGGTCTTGACAAAAAGGCTGATCAGGTACGTCCACCACAGTCCACCGTGCTTCTTCCCCGTGTTGTCGTAAAGCTTGACTTTATCACCATGCTTCACACGGTACTTGCGCTCGCGGTCCTCACGGTACTTCACGTGCATGACGACCATCAACGACGGACAAGTGACGAAGATGAGCTGCAGAGCCCACAGTCGGATGTGGGAAATGGGGAAGAAGTGGTCGTAGCAGACGTTCGCGCAGCCCGGCTGCTTGGTGTTGCAGTCAAAGTCCTTTTGCTCATCGCCCCAAACTTTCTCAGCTGCTACAACGTAAACCATCACTCTGAACACAAAAACCACAGAGAGCCAGATCCGGCCGAACGCGGTGGAGTATCTATTCACCCCACTGAGAAGGGCTTGGAAAGTCTTCCAGTCCATGGCTCAGAACAAAGCACTCACTTCTCTGAATTCTTCCTCTGAGCCTCTTCGACACTGAATCTGTCTGATAGAAAAAAACTGGAGAAAAAAATCACAATGAGTAAACTCATTCAAAACAACGTATTGTAATAAAAAGCAATATGGTGGGATAGTTCAAGCTAAAATCATGTCATCATTTAGGCCTATTCGCCCTCACAATATTCCAACACAGTAAGGGCACGTTTGCACGACAATGATGTCCTAAAAACTGAAAATAATTCCTTTGCGTTTTCTGTGTAGAGACAACAACATTGTCAAAAGCATCCCCATTCACACGGATCTGGGAAAACAACTAAAACGCTATACTATTCATGCCAGGCCAGTAGTTGGCGATGTAAAGAAAAACTATGCGCCTGTAGTCTGAACACGTAATTGAGTTTTTTGTACTTTACATGGAGTAATGCTTTCAAAAACTTGCACTTTGAAACCCGTTTTTAAAAGTTTGCATTTTCAGGCCCCCAAAACGCAGTTGTCGTGTAAATGAACGGCCAAAACACATAAAAAGTTTTTTTTTTTTAGTTGAGAATGGTGTTGTGTAAACGGCCCCCAAAAGTAAAGTTTTAAGAATATCCAGGCCACTCTTATCCATAGGCTATAGTTCATGGATTATTGTGGTGATTTTGGGAAAGAGGTCCTTAATGATTCATTCATGAATTGAACTCATTTAATTCTTGAATTCAACTAACTGACTCAATGATCTGATCACAGCAGTTCACTAGTAGGAGAATTAACAGTGAATAATGACTTAGTTTTTAATCTGTTAGTCTTTTAATCTGTTAGACACAGAATGACAAGAGTATGACTTCAGAAGGCCAAGTAGGCTACAGAATAATGATACTTTTATGGTGCTCTTTTGTTATTTTGAAACTTGACAGACCTATAACATTTTTCACTCAACCGAATGAATGTGGTTTAACATTTGATGATAGGCCTATTTTAAGTACGTACACATGTGTTGAATCTGCGGCTGATATCTATTGTTTTTTTGTAAACTGTTGTCAAAGTATAACCAGTAGGCTACCGCTCTCTTTCTCGCTACTTTGTGTCTAGAATTTCTTTGCTATGGCTGTCGGCGGTTTTCGTTTTTAATTGTCATTCGCGGTTTTGTAACACTGATTATAACAATATTTAGTTTTGTAAAGGTAGGCATATTTATTATAATAAGATAATTATAACAGCGCTTCTAAAGATAGATTTCACATAAAAAAAATCAACCGACTAAAATCGTAAGCGAAAGTTTAATTGCTATACTTTTAAAAAGTTCAACCACTTTGCCTTCAATTCCAGATGAATAAAATCAAGCAGAACGACATATCAAGGTAAATGAACGGAAAAGAGGAAATTATAGTGATGATGACAACATTTTTAGCGCAGATGATTGTCATTTGAACAAATTGCACAAAAACAAAGTTTACTACTTACGTTGGATGTTTCAGTCCTCTTATAATTCAACGGCTGTTAAACTCTTCTCCTCTCTTTCCTCCTTGTGGATCTGGTTTAGCTAACACGCCTCAATGAGGGTGGAGTTCAATCTCCAGACTATAGGATACAGCTCTTACCATAAAACTCTTACTTTAAAGATATAGTGCTAATTAAATACATAGCCTATATAATATGTGTGTGTGTAAAATGCTCGTAAAACCATCATGCATTCCCGTGTATGATCTTAAATGTCCAATGTGGGGAACAAAGCATTGGTCTTATTCTGAAGTTACAGTGTCTAAAATTACTTGGTAATATGACACCATAAAGTTTTTGTTGTTATTGTTTTGCATAGCCTACTGTTAATATGATGATACTGCATTGTGTTTTGTGGGACAAATAGGAAACCCTTGCCTGTGAAGCCTAGTAACTTTTTCCATCTTATTGCTCAATAAATAAGACTCCCTTTGTTTGGACAGCTCTGTCAACCAAACACTGCTTGTTAGTGGTTTGTGGAGTTGCCAACGTCTGCAGGCTTTCTCTGTTCAAACTTGTCCATGAATGTCTGTGCTCCCTAGTCACGTAAAGGACCACACCTCGTCCTGAACAATAGCTTTAGATGTTTTTTGACTTTTTATTGTTTTGTCAGACACCCTTTTTAGTGTCGTGCTGAGATTTCGGTACTAATTATCTTGGGTAATAATTGTTTATGTATTCCAAGCCACTCTTGCATTAGGTCTATGGTAAATCCTTGGCAAAAGCCCTTCATTTGGTTTGGATGTGAGTTTATCTCAACTTGATTCTTCTTATATCAATGTTATAGTTTTAGCTGGTGGCGGGAGCCTAATGGTTAAGGATTTGGGATGGTAATACAAAAGACTGGTGGTTTGATTCCCAGTAAACCAGAACTTGAATTCTCCACAGGAAAAGTCTCTGTGGTTTTTTGTCATCAAAGGGAAGAGCGAAGAGAAATTCTGTTCCGTCACACGTGTGACCAAACAAGCCCTCTGACTCACTGCTAAAACATCCACAAGATGATGATTCATTCTCTGCCTCGGGCATAAAATAAGCTTTAGTTTTCAAAAAACTATCTATAATTTTGTTACAGGACTGCCAGTCTTCTGTTTAATGTGTTTTCAAAGTATTAAAGGAAATCATGCCTGCTTTGAGTTATTCAGGCCATGTGAGCTGTCTGAACTTGTTTGTTCAGCAAGAGGAAACATTATGAAACATTGCAGAAGAAACATTGAACCAGATCGGTCAGGTCTGTTTTAAAGTTTTTCAACTGGTTTACACTTGTTTATGTGGGGAAATGATTAACCTCATTTGGATTTGCATTTGTATACGGAATTGAACTTCTAAATGAGATTTTTACCACCAAAAACATTAGTTAAACATGCACCAAACTTGCTAAGTGCATATGCAGAATATGTATGGTTAGCAAATGTTGGTATTTGTTAATTAAAGCATTAATGATGATGAAAAGAGATGGAGAGGAAGTAAAGGAAAAGCACAGTCAACAGGGTGTGGAATGTCGGTTGCGTTAAAAAAGGAAAGAGACTCGTTGGATCGGTTTCCACGCCTTAAGAACGTATGTGACTTACAAAACCTGCTTCAACATGAAGTTAACTACATCTACCCTACCCTTTCACTGTACAGGGGTTATGAAGATATCAAGAATAATAGAGAGAGACTGGTACATTGGTTGTGAAAAAGGGAGGGACATTTTTTTGTCTTTGAACAATTTTATCTACTGAAAGGTGTGGATCCTGTGGTGTTACAGGAATACAGCTGAAATACAATCTAGTTACAAAACGCCTTAAGGTTCATTTACGAAAAGTGGTTTGTTATTCCAGTGTGACAGACATTTACAAAATCTCTCTCTCTCTCTCTCTGTGTATATATATATACACACATACACACACACACACTCTCTCAATTGGCCATTTCTCTTTAGATTTGAAAATGTATATTTATGTGTGTGTATATGTGTATATATATACATATATATGAAGAATTATATTTTCCTTGAAAGTACATTAAAAATTAAACTAGATTTATTTCTCATTCTGTCTTGCCATTTTGCAGCTTCATGCAGAAAATGAAATGTCATGTCGACACAGCACATGATGTTTATCTCTGTGTATTTTCATTCTTGCCATTTTTTTTGCTCCACAGCACACAACAAGAACAAGCGGAACAAGTTAAATCAAATCTGCGAACAGCAAAGTCACAGCTTTCATCTGCATCCTCTAAAGTCAGACATCACTGATTTAAATGGGCAACAGACTGTAAGAAAATAGCAGATTTTAATGTACCTCAAATGTAAACAACTCTAAACGCACAGCAATGAGGAAAGAATCCTGAAAGGTTAGCATACAAACAGAGGAACCTCAGAGAATGTTTACTTTTATGGATACATGTTTATCACTGAATGAAGAACGCACACAGGCTAAACAGCCTCTTTTGAATTTGCTCATCTTGGCAGTGTTGAAAGTCTTTATCAATAAATTCTTGAAATTTTAAATACTGCAAATTCTTGGAAGACATTAGATTGAAGCACCACAGTTTATGCACACATTAGCATAAACACACACACACCAGCTAATATACAAAAAATACTAATAAAAAATTACAAAATATTGAATAGTAATAATAAAAAAAATACACAAATTTGTAAACAAACTAATTTACATAAAAATGTAAGTATAAATTAGGGTTCACTTTCTAGGTTTACAAAATAATGGATTTGGGGATGTATTTGTAAAAATGTGTTTAGTTTGTGTTTTATGTGATGACTGTGAATAGATGGAGAAGAAATGTAGGCATCTTTGCATGCTGTTCTTACATCCAACAGAATAAAATCATTTTACAAGTAAAAGCCGATTGAAGATTATTATGGAAGCCTGTTTCCGCCTCAAAGAAAAAAATAGAAATTATGAGATGAGTTTAAACTAAAATAAGAAATAAGGCCACATTGTGACATATAAAGTCACACTGTGAGTAAGAATTCTGATATTCAAAGGGATATTTAACTCTAAAAATGACTCAATAAAAAAATGTATAAAAATGCAGTGATCATTTACTCACTGCCATGTCATTCTAAATCTGTCTGACTTTCTTTCTTCTGTGGAACACAAAAGATGTTCTGAGAAGTTTCGTCTGTTTTTTTGTTCATACAATGGAAGTCAATAGGGTGAAATGTGGTTTGGGATGCCATTTACCTTCATTATATGGACAAAAACATTTTAAACCTTCTGAAGTCTTTTATATTCTACAGAAGAAAGAAAGTCGAATGGGTTCAGAATGACACTAGGATGAGTAAATGATGACAGATTGTTCAAATTGTGAAATATTAAGATGGAAACAGGTTTTCATAGATAATGGCCTTTTTTTGTTTCCTGCAAAAAAAAAAAAAAAAGTACAATTGAACAATTATTAATATATGTGAGCGGAAGATTGCTTTAGCATCATTTGCAGTCACGTTTTGTTTGTTAGTGTCAATTGAAAAACTGACAAATATGTAGTAATTAATAGTAATTACTATTAATCTGGTCTTACACCAAATATTTTGTATTAGCTATTTGATCAAAGTGCCCGTTGGTGTTCTGGAGCTTGGCCTAACAGAAGCCACACCACACCCAAAACCCTTAACTGACTTGCTTAAGTCAGACTAAAGACAGTGTCATCCTGAATGATGGTGTTTTGACCCATATAAACTTTTCAAATATACAATGTTGTTTATCAGGCCACAACTTTTTTTTTTCCAGCAAAAAGATCCAGTGGATATAGGGTAAGCAACAAGCATCTTCCTCTATTGCCAACCGTCCATTGAGTCAGTCTGATTCGAGTTCACAACGTGGTGAACGTGAAGAACATTTTCCATCTCTTGGAGTCAAAGTATTTTTTCTTCAAGTTTTCTTTAAGATGAGATGACCACACTGTATGCTGGCGCTGGCTGGTCATTCCTCACCAGTTTCTTGCTGTTTGCCTCTAAAAGAGTATTTGAGCCCCTCATGTTTGCAATGGACCGTGCCTTGTTTACCTGCCGTGACCCTTGCACCCTGTGGACACACTCAAAGCAGCGTTTGCCCACCAGGTAGAGCGTCTCGATGAGCGAGAGGAGGATGCACACCAGACTTGACACCACCATGAAGATGGTGAATATTCGTTTCTCTGTGGGCCGAGAGATGAAGCAGTCGACCACGTTGGGGCAGGGAGTCTCAGAACACTTCACCATAGAGGGGAAGTCATAGCCCTCATAGATGTGATATAGCAGATACACGAAGGTCGCATCCACTCCCATCTTAAATACCAGCGAGAGGACGTACGTCCACCAAAGGCCACCGCGCTTCTTTCCGGTGTTGATGTACAACCGCTGACAGTCGTCACCGTATTTCAGGTGGTGCTTGCGTTCGCGTTCGTCGCGGTACGCCACATGCAGGACCACGAGGAATGACGGGCAGGTGACGAAGATGAGCTGCAGCGCCCACAGTCGTATGTGGGACACCGGGAAGAAGTGGTCGTAGCAGACGTTGTGGCAGCCAGGCTGAGCAGTGTTACAAGCAAAGTCTTTCTGCTCGTCGCCCCACACCTTCTCTGCAGCAACAACGAAGACCATGATCCTGAAAAGGAAGACTATGGACAGCCAGACACGACCGAACGCGGTGGAGTACTTGTTGACCCCGCTCAGGAGACCCTGAAGAAAAGCCCAATTCATGGCACCTGCGAGCGATCAGGTTATCTCACCTGAATACCTCTCACCTGGAAGGGAGGGGTGCAGAGAGAGAGAGAAAGAGAGAGAGTTAGACAAAACATCTCAAAGAAACTTGCCGTTACCACACATTACAATTTATTTGGTTGGTTTTTGATATACAAAGTTAAACTACACATCATCTGTGATAATTCAAAGTTTGATATTAAAGCAGGGGGTCTTTAATCTTTTAGAAAGTTAAATGTAAACAAGTTATATTGTATGAAACTGAGTGTTGAATTTGAAGGCAGGCTTATAATTACAAGCAGTACATTATTAATACATTTACTTACTTTATGTCGCTTTTAAAGCTTTTAAAATGATTGCTAGTGATGTACAGTCATTTATATTACTATATAATGATGATACTAAATACAACTGAATGAAGGAGGCGCAATAAGCATTTATCTAAACTTTCACTCAGCGTTTGCCCACCAAAACAAGTTCACTTAACATTGCATGCTTTATGTCTTTTATCATAAAATTAGTTATGATCAAACAATTATTAGAATAAACAAGACAATATTTAGGTCAAAAAAAATCCCCTTGTGTTTCACTATTCAGACAAGTAGTTTAGAAATGCCTTTATATTTCCAATTTATAGGATGCGGTTAAACGGAATAAATACATTGAGACGGGTATTATAATGATGTGTAGCTATATTGTGCACAATCGCCGAACATTTTAAAGTGTCGACTCGGTTCACAAATAGGCTATATATCTACAAAAGCCATCTTCAAAAGTTTTTGACTGTTTAAAAAAACTTACGGAATGTATAGATGAGACTTGATCATCTTTATATATTTACACCAAATGCATTAGTAAAACAAGCAAACGGAGGATTATTTAGTGTATACTTACAGTCCGAGGATTCACAGTCGTCTACGCTGTAGGCGCCGTGATTGTGTTCTACAGGGTCGGGCTGGCGAACTGCGGGCGTTAAACCAAACACAACCGTGGTGGGCACGTGTGATGAAGTGTACACATCGACGCCACCTAGTGGAGAACATCATGAGCGACGCTTTGACGCCACCAACTGATGTGTCTCAAAAAATGTATAAAAATATTTGTCATCAGTTTTTTTTTTAAAGAAAAAGTAATAATATATTTAATATATTTAATAATATTCTATACTCATCATAACACGTAAACTAAAATATTTCAAGCAACATTTTTATTTTAAATGTCGATACGGCCAACAGTCGTATCTCAAAATATTCGAATATTTCATTTTAGGTTTGATAACATTTAACATACAGTAGGGTAGGGTGGGGAAAGATGCCCCCCTTAAAACAATGAGAATTTACTTTTAAATTGTAACATATTTCAGCCATTGTGACATTTGCTAATTTAGTTATAGCACAAAATTTCAAATATTAAGAGAGGGGTAAAACAGCCCCCTGGATAAACTTTTACAGATTGTATACATTTGATATCATTTTTATAAATATTTTTATATTTTTTAAAGTGTCGTTATAATGTAAAATACTAAATAAATTATTGTATTTAAAATTTTATTTGGACAAAATAATTAGTTGATAATAATTGAATAAACGATGACAGATAAAGTAGAATACCACCAATAGAGATGCATCTGAAACGTAAAATTATTCTATGACTGTCATAATAGCAACACTGAATGCAAATTGAACGATTTCACTCAACTAACCTACAGGTGTTAGTCAAAGCAAAGATGTCTGAAATGTTCATCTAGTACTGAAATCCCTATTTTTCAATGACACAAAAAATAGCATAGCCATTCATCAAAAGTGCTGAGATGAGATTTGGCGCCATCTATGGTCAGGAGAAAACATTAAGATTTTTGATGAGCTGTACACTGTAATCATCCAAATAAATAAGGCTAGAAATATTTTTCTTTACATGTAATCTAAAATATATTACATTTTCACTTGTATAATTAAATTACCAACAACAAAAAAAAAACTTCATAATATTCAAACATTTTTGAGATGTACCTGTAAACAAGAGCACCTAGGAAGAGCAACTGTATCCTAAAAACTGTAAGTCATTTGTGCCGACTAGATAGAAACAATTATTGACCCATTAATTTCTTTTGTTAATGACCCAGGAATTTTCATCTTTAACATATATTTTTTTCAGTCATTTTTAACTACTGAATAAGCATTTATAAAAAACAATTAACATAACACTGCAATAAAAAATATAATAAAAATTTCTAGCTGATGAAATCGTTTAGAGCCAAGCATAACATTTTACAAATTCCCATTACTTTTGTAGCTAGAGAGAAATAAATAAATCATATATACATATATAAAATGTATTTACACGCATACAGACAGTCTTCAGGTTGAGACATTTCACATCATTGCTGTCATTTAGAGCAAGGAAAGAAAATGTCAGATGAAATGAATCCAAACGAGATGAGAACAAAGCATTTATTTCATTTAAACTGTACAACAGTCGCCGATATATTGTTTGCATGAAAGGTTTTGGTTGACGCTAACTGCAACCACTGTATAATTAACGTACACATCTCTGGTTTTGTGTTTTTAATATTAATGTTGTAATGGGAGAGGTTCACATTTTCTGTTCTCAAGACCAAGAACTGGGTTAATGACTGCAGAGGGTGTAAAAAAACCTCATCTGAAATCATACACAGGACACAGAAATCAAACATGAGAAATGACTGTGACAGAGAGCAATGACGACAGATAAATCAAAGATGTGAGCAGAGGACAATGTTGATGAGCATAATCATGATCAGCTCATAGCTCAGACCACCGGGACATTGGACGTCTGTTTAAAGATGCAATCGAGCAGGGGGATCGAGGGGGATTTGGTTTGGGAAAACCACAGTATCCCATTGTAGTTGGGCAACAAAACAGAGGCAGTTAGAGGTCAAAGGAAAAGTGACCCGAATGGACCTCAAATGTGTGTGTGTGTGCTCTCTCTCTGCACGAGGAGCTGTCAGTCACCCAGAGTGAGGGTCACATGCCCTTCATGACTGTTCAGAGAAAGACAACCACAAGTCCAGGCTGCATTGGCTATCGGAATTCTATAAAACATAACCTTTCGTTTTGTTACAATAAAATTCAACAAAATGAAAAATAAAATGAAATCATATATAAATGCAAGGGTGCTTTTTTTTGGGGTATTATTCCTCCTCGCTTTCATTTTCAGGGTCCAGATCTGAATCACCATTTGCTTTTGATTCATCTTTCATATCTTCCTCCTCATCCTCCTCTTTGTGGTTCTTTTTGTCTTCTGTCAATTCCATTGCTGTCTCATCCTCCTCCCAGTTCTGAAAAGACAAGTCAACATGAGAACAATCCCATAATGCCACACTCCAAACACCCCAGAAGGAAAAACTGGAGAGAGCATCTTACATCAGAGTCATCCTCAGGACGCCCTTCATCTCCTGAATCTTCATCCTCATCTGAAGACTCTGTAGAAAAAAAGGAAGTGTTTATTTATTTTTGCAATGTCAATATTCAATGCCATTTTGATGGGTAAAATCAGTTGAACTGGGTACACCAATAAACACTAAGATAATAAAGACGAACAAAAGAACACAGAAGTAATTAAGATTAAACCTAATACATTTACACAGAATGATAAAATATATTAAGATATTTTAGTAAGCTACTCAATAGAGGGTATGCACGCGATATCACCGTCGGCCGGAGTGACTGCAATTTTGCCCACTGAGTGGCAAAAAGACTGAGCAGCAGCATTGGTTTTCAGTGTGAATGCTGCGGAAAACACACCACATCTAAAACGGGAAAGAGCTTTGAATATTTACTGTCTAAATAGATAGAAGCAAATGGATCAATGCAATTCACAGAAACAACTGGATGCAAGCAGCGAAAGGTGGATTTGCATTTTGTCAATATGCTGAATATTGGGGTAAAAGCATACCTTATATATTGTATTGACAACTCAATTAAATATTTATAATCTTATATTCCACATAATTGGATGCTTTTAAACAAACACTGAAAAAAAAAAAAAAAAAAAAAATACAAGTTTTAGAGCTGGACAACATGTATATAACATTGATATAAGTGATCACCCAGATTTAGACCTACCTATATTTATATAAAGCGTTCATAGGCAAATTTGCTTTATTTCCCCGGTGTCAAAATCAGGCACATGGCAATCTCCATGGATTACATGGTTTAAACTGATAATCGTTCGCTTTACTCGCGTTTTCACTGTTTCCCCTATAAAATCCAGTCATGCAGCAGTTCTTTTGCCACTCAGTCCAGCTGAAGGGAGCGTGTTCCGGTGGGAAAGTGATGTCAATGCATACCCTCTTATTAATCTTGATTAAAATACTAATCAAGAATTATTTAAACTTCTTAAGTGATTAAACTACAATTTTATTGGTTATTATATCTGAGTGTATTTTACTACAAAAACAAACTGTTTCTAAACAATAAAAGGGCTCATTACCTTCTTCATAAACCAATTTTGCTGTGCGATCAACATCAGTTTTCTGAGCGCTGCTGCTTGTCGCCACCTAGTGGAAAAATATGCAAAAGTGAGAAAAATCTGTTTTCATTCTTAGGTGAACTATTCCTTTAAGCCATTTGTTCTGGTTGCTTGTGTTTGACCAGCTCACCTGTGACATAAGCAGGAACAATTTGCCATGAAGCCTGTTGAGCTGATGATATAACTTTACCCTGCTCTCAATCATATGGTAGATCAAGCCCAACTGAGACACTAGATCCGGCAGCTATGGGGAAACAAGACGAACAGACCAAATGAGGAACCCCAAAAAAGTGAGAAATATTATCTACCGTGGATAAAAGACTAATAAATAAGCACTGGTGCAACATTAAGATCTGGATAATGTAAATCTATTGTCAGGTATAGATGTACACACGCACTTACCGAAGACAAGTATGATGCGTGTTGTGTAAGTACAGCCTTAAACCACTGAACTATAAGCAAGGCCCTGCACACAGTAAAAGAATCACATTACAAAATGTTGAATGCCTTAAAACCTTAAAAGGAACAAAAAGTAAAAATATACTCACGCGAACGGATGCCCCTGCAGTCTTCTGGACAGCTAAAGAAACAACCATAGAATAATTTAAATGTATATAACATACACTAATCAAAAGTTTGGGGTCAGTAAGATTTTTGTAGTTTGTTTAAATAATACTATTTAACAATGTCGACATACCTCTTCCAGCAATGGCAGGATAGCTGGGGGTGGTAACCGGGAAACAGTGTTCTTTATCAATATCTCTTTTTTGGTTTGAAATATTTTCTGTTAGAATGAATCAGATCAGAATGAGAACATGAACAGCGTCCATTGACAAAGGGTCTATGAACAGACAACAATCTGTTGTGTATGAAGTTTGTAGCGAGAGGAGTGTAACTTACATTAAGGATCTTCTCGTCTTTGCTCTCTAGGCCTTGAACAAGCAGTACAGCAAAGCTGTCCGTCTGCAGGGAGGACGAGCCTTTAGCAGCACCCTTCCTGCCTCCACTCAACTCAATCTGCTCCAACCGCTCCTCGATAGACAACTAGAGTATGATGGAGAGGATTTTTCATATATTCAATTGAAATTCCTGAATTTAATTATTGGGGGATATCATTTAAGCATTTTACACAAATTGTCTGGAGTCTTACCTCTGTGGTACTGGCCTCTTTTTTCCTTTTCTCTCCTTCATTGGGAGTTAATTTTATTGGTGCCTTGTGTCCTGTTAGTCCTGGCATTAAAACTTTGCTCTTTTGATTAACAACTGGTGTCTTCACCTAGAAGATGTTCAAAATAATGCACAGTCAATAAACCATTTTAAACCATTACCGTACCAGTGTTACAGGGGAAATGGGTAGTTGATTTAATAATTTGTCCATGAACTTAATTAACAATTTGATTTGAGGTTTTTTTTTTCCTTTACATATACACTACCGTTCAAAACTTTGGGTTCAGGAACCTTTTTCTTTAAAAAAATTAAGTTTTATTCAAAGATGCATTAATTTGAGTGACAGTAAAGACATTTACATTGTCACATAAGATTTCCCTTTCAAGTAAATGCTGTTTTTTAAACTTTCTATTCAAAGAATTCTATTAAAAAAAATGCATCAGTTTCCAAGGTTATCCACAAAAATAACTGTTTTTAACACTGATAATAACAGTAAGAAATGTTTGTTGAGCAGCAAATCAGCAAAATAAAAAGATTTCTGAAGGATCATGTGACACTGGGGACTGGAGTAATGGCTGCTGAAAAGTCAGCTTTTAAATGATTAAAATAGTGAATGTTGTGGAAAATTATTATATTTAAAATTATTATTATTATTTTAAAAACTATTTTTGATTAAACAAACGCAGCCTTAGTGAGTATAAGAGACTTTTCTTTCAAATCTTGTCGACTTTTTGAACTGTAGTGTAGATTTCATATGCTGTAACTGGTTACCATTTCTTCTAAATCAAGGGGGTGTCCAGTCCTGCTCCTGGATGGACACTGTCCAGCAAAGTGTAACTTTAACTCCTATTAAACACACCTGAACCAGCTAATCAAGGTTCTTCTAGGTATACTAGAAACTTCAGGCAGGTGAGTTGAGGCAAGTTAGAGCTAAGGACCTCCAGGACCGAGTTCGGACACCCCTGTTCAAAATATTTCACTATTTTAAAAATCACCTTTTTCATTCTTTCTTTCTTTTTGCGGTTCACTTAAATTGTTCTGCAGTGTGACAAATGTTACAAATATCTCAGGAAGACAGAATAAAGAAAGGAATGTGTAATTATACAGAATCAGAAACAAAGCAGTTTTTAACCCTTTCACACGCAAGTTTAAAATATTCTAGCTAAGCCCCCAGTTAACGTATCATATTTCCATGGTGTTGCGTCATGCTTGTCACGAGACACACTGCAGCCACAATATTTTAGTTTTTTCAGAATGTTCACAAACTTATAAACCATTTAATCACCTACCTGATATTACGATTCTCAAATACGTGCAGGTAAATGTATTTTGTCATTTAAAAACCTTTATAATGATCATGTTAGTTGATCTATAACGAGCGATGGGAACCGCCATGTTAGTTTGTGCCGCAATTCAGAGAATCGGATGGGTCAGATTTACAACACAAATTCATCCGCTTCTCCCGAAATACATGAAAGTGGCCGGTGAAGTGGGAGAATAATAGAGTAAACATTATAGTTACCTACACAATATGTATCCGATATGAATAAAACACCTCGCCAATTTATATTTGAAAGAAATATTATTGTCGCTAGGGCTGTCACTTTACGTTCGAAAATCGATTGCACAATCGATCGGACCAACCAACGCAAGTTTCGAAAACGAAAATAGGGAATCGATTTTAACGGTCTTTTCTCGGAGCGCGTCCAGCTCGTCATGTTATGCCCGCAGCGAACGCGCGTCATTTGCAACTGCAGGCTCTGAAAAACACGCATAACAGCAAATGATCCTTCTGCATAATGTGTCTCTTTTTACTACAAAACTGTGAATTTTCCCGGTATTCAGACATCATGCATTCAGATACAGATTCGGGCTACGGTCTATAAACGCCTACGTAGGCGAAATTTGTTTGACATTTCTAATCGTAAACACAGCCATGTTGAAGACTGAGGTAATGTTTTTCATATATGCTGCTATGGCAGTCCACTCTGCTTATTGCTTTTCGCAACACGAGAATGTTGCACTAGTCATTGTGCGCGAAACTTCACGCCAATAAATCATCAGAAATATTGCTGACTTGAGCGCGTCAGGCGCGGCGCGCCCTCTTTACGTTCGTCTTAATGCCTGTTAGTTGTCCGTGGATTTGCCCATATTTGGCGTTTTATTTTTCAATTTTCGATTTTACAATCGATTCAATGAACACTTATGTCTCAAAAATCGAACAGGATTTTTTAACAAAAGTGACAGCCCTAATTGTCGCTTTCATAGACATCAGTGTGTATTTTACAATTATATACAACAACTATAAATGTATTGTTTTGCTAGTACTTATGAGTATTTAAATGTCTGAAACCAAAAATAAACCTTATGTGGTTGAAAACACTGAATAGCTGTGATATATGAAAAGTGCAGAGCGAGTCTCTGGCTCAGCTCCAGCCAACGTACAAAAGCACATTTGAACTTAGCAACTGTTCTCATGATGCACTGAACAGTCTAATCACACCTGTGTGATCGTACACTCCAGGGACCAGCCAAGACTGATCACACCGTTGTGCTCGTTAGGGATGGGAGATATGGACTTAAAACGAGATCACAATATTTGTGCGAGTCGGGCACCTCACACCGCTTTACGGAGAGCGAAACTCTCAAGCGCTCAGTCAGTGTTCAGCGAGTGAAAATATATCTGTGTATACCAGTTCCATATTGCAGAGGTAGTTCCTCATTTAGCGATAAACTCCGCCTCAGCTTCACGTCTGCCTTCCGCCATAGTTGTTTTCGCTCTGCACATGAGCTGCGAATGGGTCCCAAACAGAAATACGTCAAGAAGGTTTTATCGTTATTATCGCAGGAAGTCTAATTCTTATCGTGAGGAGAACAATAATATATCCCCCATCCCTAGTGATCGTACGCGTTAAAGGGTTAATAGTTTTACAAATATGGTATGCAACACTGCAGATACTGTTTGAAATTGAATGTCAAATGACCAATATGTAACACAGCATTTGTTGATGGCACATATGGGGTCTTACCTTGGAGACAGCCATGTCTACAGAGAGAGAAAGTGTGGAAAGTACATCTCGGACTAAGCACGCATGTCTTTCTGACGTGTTAAATGGCTGTGGGAAGAGACGGCATGTTAGAAAATTGACCAATTGAATAACCCACTTAAATCAATGATCAATTTCTGCTGTACTTACCGTTTTCTCCATGACAGGTTGCAGGTGATGTCCGTATGCCAGCTTTAGGTTCTGTCTGTCTGCACACAAAGCTGCTGCAAGCAGAGGCACTGGCACAGGCGAGTCTCCCTTCATAGTGGACACCTGCAGGGAGCACACTGGTGACAGTGGCTTCTTGCATATCCTGAGGAAGAAAAATATCAATATGAGCTTCACTGAACTGTTTTAAAGAATAACCATTCACATGGATAAATGGAAGATGGACAGACTCACCCATTCAGAAAGTGCTCAAAGAGATGAAGCTGACCATCCTTACACACCACTGCTAACCTCATAGCCTGAGAAACATACAGAGAGGAGTCAAAAAAGCACTTAACTCCAATCATGGTTAATGATTAAGCCCATTAAATCCTCACCTCCTCTTTGTGGCTGGATGTCTGAAGATCTATGTGTTGGGGTTCATCTGTCAGAGTAAATGACACCACAGAGTTCTTGTCCTTGCCATCGGACCTCACCTGCCTGAGGAGCACAGAAGGAACTAAATCAGACATCAGTTTATTGAGCCTCAGATTTCTATGAGCTTGTTTTTTTACAGTATCATGAACCAGCAATCTTAGTTGTAATTTGGGCTGCTCGATTATGGCAAAAATCAATCATAGATCACAATTGTTTTGGTTAAAGGGTTAGTTCACCCAAAAATGAAAAATAGCCCATGATTTACTCACCCTGAAGCCATCCTAGGTGTATATTAGGGATGAGAGACGATTTTAGAATATTGGATTAGTTGATTTAATTGTAGAATATCGAATTGGTTGTGCGATTATTGTCTTAAAAAAATCCCTATGTTTTCGGTGCTGATGCGGTGATGACACGTTCATTTAACCAGAGGGTGACGCTAATAACGAACCTAAAAGCTGTCAATCAAATCTCAGACAACAGAGAAAGAACACATTAGTCTCACACCAGAGTGGTAATATTTCCTCCAGAGCAGAGAGTGCCTTTCTGAAGATTATGCTCCGCTCACTTAGTCCTGCCCGAGCAAAATAATCATTTCATGGTGGGAATGGAGCACTGAGCACCGCTCGCTCAAACCAGAATATCCTAATTACTACTAAAGTTTTTTTATAGTCGAATAGTAGTTGTTCATTTAAGCCATTAGTCTAATTGCATATTTTTATTAATTTAATTACTTAAATATATACTGGAGAGAATACTAGAAGCTCAGAGGAAAGAGCAAAACAAAACATCGGTCGCGAATTAGAAATTTTGAAGAGAAATGTCGGAGGATTTCTATATAGTAGAAGAGGAGCTTCAGTTTGTTGCACAGCCCTATTTGTTTAAACCGCGAGAGGCGTCTAAGCTTACGATACTCCTACATCCTACACCATACATGCTTGGATTAGCCAAGCTTTAACTGATTGTATTTGTCTGAAAGAAGAATATCACCTAGGATGATTTAACAATTATTATTAGGGATGCACCGACACCATTTTTTCAGAACCGATACCAAAAATTCCGAGTATCAGCCATAATAAAAAAAAAAAGTAGAATTTCTATACCTGTGTTGAACTGATAATTACTCTTTAGTGTGTTTAACATTATTATAAAGAAAAACAAAAATAAAAAAATGATCATAACCTATTACAAAATACTATTATAAAATAGATTAGTGGAAAAATCTGCAGCAAAAGTTACTTTAGAAAAATCCTGAGTGCACAATAATTGTATTAAATCTAAACATTTAGTGAGATGGAAAACCAATAAAAGTGAATAAGTGTAGCACTAAATCTGGTAAAATGTTAGATTGTATTGTTGTAAAACACATTTATGAAAGACAAGTATGCGCAGAATGATGCGGTTGAAGCAGCATGGAGTCGAAGCACATCGCATTAAAAAGTTCAAAGCAAAAAGGGAAGAGATATTAATGCGTAGTATTTTATATCATTGCAAAAGTTTGAGCCTTTTCTTTTAACAGTTTTAGATTTCAGTTACTATGTGCGTGAAGAACAATTCAAAGTGCTCTCTACTCCAGTGTTGTGATCTAAAAGACACCCGGGAGAAAGTTGCATGAACAGCAATAAACTCCAGCAAGTTTGAGTGCTGAATGGAGAATGACTGACAGCCGCAGCAGAGGGAAGCACTGGCATCAACTTGAATTTAACGACTTCAATATTCATCTCTACGTCACATTAAACTATGGAATTGCTTTAGAACAAAGTTGATGGTGCTTTATAATGTTTTTGTGCCTTTTGTGAGGCTTAACAATAACACAATAGTATACGCACAATATCAGATTTGGATCGGTCCCATCTGGGGTGCGTTTCCCAAAAGCATTGCTAGCCAACTATGGTCGCAAGTTCCGTCGTTATCAGCATAGTTCAACAAGTCATTGTTTCCCGAAACCATAGTTCCAACGAACATTCGCAAACAGCATCGCAAAGTTGAGTAGTTGGAAACGACAGCTCTCGACCTGTGGTTAGAAGCATAGTTTCTAGTTTGCATGACATGTGGACTCAAATCCTTATCTTGAGCAAAATAAGCAAGCTGACATTCAGTGCAATCTGTGTCTTATTTAGAATACATACAAATGTCATTTACGTCTTTTAGTTTGTCAAGAGATTTAAATTGACATTTTTGAACATGCTCTACTACGTAAGAATGAGCCTAGCTTGAATCTGGAAAAAAAACAAAATAACTGAGAAAAATGACAAATAGTCCTCAGATGCCATGTCCGTAATTTATAGCAAAACATTAGCATTAATTCGATCTGAAACAGATTCATTAAAAGTAGTTATTACTCCACCTGCGTGATATCATTAACCAATGAGGTTGAACGACCAATTTACGACAATACAGTTTCGGGAATCAGTCGTGACTAGCTAGTTGATTTCTTCAACGATGCATTCGTACTATGGTCGTTAAACAGCGAGTTACGTCGTTGTACGGGAAACGCACCACTGACCGATACCCGATCTGACAAAAAATGGTGGTATTGGGATCGGCGAATCCCTAATTATTAGATAAGCCAAATTGTAATAACTGTACACACCCACCATAAATGATAATTATGGGTTTAATTCTGTGTGTTATGGTTAGCTAGTAAAGGTGTAACATACCACACACTCAGGAGCCTGTCGTGAGCAGCTCCTGACAGAAAGTACATCCCATTGCTGTCAGGGGGTCGTGTTGTGGCGAAGCAGAGAGTTGTTACCATGGTAGAGTGACCTGTGAATTTCTGCAAATTTGGGAGGTATTGTTAAATCTGAAACTTTTCTGTTTTTATTTACCCGTGGCTGCTTATAGCATAGAGGTCAGACTCACCCTGTACACTTCCTTAGTCTCCAGGTTCCACATCTTGATGATCATTCCTGCCGAGAGCAGCAGCTTTCCATCTGGACTTATACACAAGCTGCTGACGGCTGATCTGTCTGCCTTCCATTTGCTGAACACAGAACATGTTTGCTTGTAAATCAGATGCACAGTTTTTACGTTGAATAAAACCAAAAGAAACCAATTTTGGTCAAACATCAAACACAAATAACTGCACTCACCAACTAACTTTTCCTTTCTGCAGGTCCCATTCGGCTATGTGTGTGTCATCTGAGCCACTGTATAACACAGAGTCCTCTGGATGCCACTGGACGCTGTTTACTGGTCCACTGTGTTCTCCATCCTGAGAGGATAAGACATCATTATACATTCTTAATTTTAGCTAAATTAACAGAAATCACTCATTTGTGTCTTTAGTTAGGTGAACTACTTTCTCCCCTGGGTATTACAAACCTATGGAAGTAACGTGTGCTGTTTGCTTGCCATTTCAAGTCCACTGTAGTTCACCAAAATTCCCTTAAAGGGATAGTTCACCCAAAAATGAAAAATTGTTTTCATTTTTCACCCTCATGTCATTCCAAACCCATAAGACTTTCATTCATCTTTGGAACACAAATTAAGATATTAATCAAATCTGAGAGATTTGTCTCTCCAATGACAGTCTATTTGCCCAAAATTATGATGCATAAAAATCATTTATAAAGACATAACATAAATCCATATGAATCAAGTGGTTTAATGCAAGTCTTCTAAAGAGACATAATTGCTTTAGGCCTATATGATGAACAGATTAAATTTAGACTCATTCACATATAAACTTTGATCAGTGAAAATTCATTGAGCACTCAAATGTGGCAAACGGAAGGTCAACCATATTTTCTTTATTTTATGATTTGAGCAAGTTTTGGTTGAATAGACTTTCAATGGATTGACAAATCTCTCGGATTTCATTAAAAATATCTTCATTTGTTTTTTCTGAAGAACGAAAGTCTTATGGATTTGGAATAGGGATGTCAATTTACACAAATTCCCATGTTCGATCATCATTTAAATTAACGATCAATTAATCGTTAGCCTTAATACTGCAATTGCATATAGCCAACAGCATGACAGGGTGTGCAAATGCTGCTCAAAACACCACTTCCTCACCAAATTAATGAGAAGGGTTTTTAATCTAAATGAAGGGCTAGTAGGATTGTAAAATGAGTCGATGTGATTGATCATTTATTAAATTACTTATTTAATAATCAAATATATCAACTAATACAACGTGTCACCAACGCCGCCTCAGATGCGTGCTTATCAGAATGTGTACTCCTGTTGTGGACGCGCTCTTCCTGGAACAATGCGCTGAAAACGGCAACTAAACCCAATGAATTCATAACTATATATTAATATAGTGTTCTCATTAATGTTATGTAATATGACAATCCAATCAGTTATTATTAGTCGTGCATTGCAGTTTGAGCTGCGCGCAGTGAATGAACACCGGTAAACTGAAGCCCTTTGCTAGCACATTACTTAAAGAAACATCCTACAAGAGATTAATCAGATGCATACAAAATAAACATAATATTACAATTTATACCTGCACAAAACTAATTTACATGCTATTTAGAATATGTGACTCACGTTGTGGACGCGCAACGCGATGAAACATGGCAACTAAACCCAAATAATTCAATAACCCAAATGTTTTATTACAATATTGTTCTCTCTATAATGTTATGTAATATGACAGTCCCAGTCATAGTCATTATTAGTTGTGCATTGCTGTTTGAGCTGCATGCGCTGAAGCTGATAACCGGTGCTCTTTAAACCGCGTTAATTCTTAACCAAATGCATCCTATATCAGATATAGATAGGCCTACAGAAAATAAACAATATTACAACTTACATTTACACGAAACAAAAGGCTGCGAATGCACAAGCAAACTTAAAATCATAATGAAGATGTAACTAGTAGTAAAATGGTCCCAAACATAACGCTGTACCGCTCGCTTAATTTTTCCTCGTGTTTGCTTGACATGTTTCGAGGTTGAGCAGTACACGCACAAACCTGCTTAAATCGACGATCGTTTTAGCAATTAAATGTATTAACAATTAATCGATCGTTGATTAATCGTTAACATCACTAGTTTGGAACGACATGAGGGTGAGTAATTGATGACAATTCTCATTTTTGGGTGAACTAACCCTTTAAAACTTTGAGATGCATTGGCCAAATATCATAAGGACCAGCTGTAGGTGAATTCTTACCAGAGTGCAATGCAGGTCTCCCTTCAATGTGCTGTAGATGAGGACAGACCCAGCAGCAGTGCCCAGAGCCAACAGATCTGTCTGCTCAACTGCCGACCCGGCCTCACATTTCCTCCTCTTCCTCTGTGGAACATCCTAAAGCACACACACAGAAAAAGAAAATGATTACCATTAATTACCATTTATTCTGCCTTTGAGTGAAATCCAACAGGAAAAATTTGTTATTTAATTATGAATAATATTTAAACATTTCCTACTGGACATTGTTTAATGTTTACCCAGTCATTTCCATTAAGAAGACTTTAATATATGTAACCTATCGAGAGCCGTTTTAACATTACTAGTAAATAATCAAAATACAAGTTCTCAATTTCACTAGAAACTTTGTTTGATACTGGTACTTAAAACTAGCATGTTTTGTTACTGGTGACAAACTATTTATTAAGTATTAAAAAAGGATATCTAGCTAGTAGGGGTGTAACAATACTCTCATGTCACGATTTGATACATATCACGATACTGAACTCACGATTCAATATAATTGCGCTACTCCAAGACATATGATAAAAGGTTAACAAAAAACAACTGTTGATTAAAATGCTAAATTTGATATTACATTGTGGGTATAAATGATTGGCTTGGACTTGGTGCTGAAACCCAATGCACAGGACAATAGTGACACCAGAATAAAAATATTCATTATTCTGAAACGGAAAATACAGAATTAGTTTTATACAAATATGCTTGCACTCTGTCACTGATTAGATATATTTAAAATAATGTAGGACACTTTTTACTGGTAACATAAGACATTTGGCATTTTCAGGACCCACAATATTCCCCCATTGCATTATTATACATCATATATTTTAGTTTAATGTAGTACTGACACTAAAACTCTGAAAACTTGAATTTTTTCCTCACACAGTAACTTTTATTGTGGGTGAACTATACACAATACATATTGTCACTATCCACGATACATGTTGCATTTTTGTATTGCGATATATTGTTACACCCCTACTAGCTACCAGTAATTGGCTATTATCTATTATAAAGGTACTAGGATCCATTTGCACTAGGAAACTGGAGCAGTTATGAATACCACTTGCACAGTTACAACTAACATACTTTTAATAGCTAATAAATAGCAAATCCATAGGTACAAAGCAAAATTAGAAAAACTATCAATGAATCAATCAACTTATTTATATAGCACAATAAAAGCAACAGTAGTTGGTCATCGTGCTGTACAACAAGATAAATATCTAAAAAGCAAGAAAGACAGCAAAACAAATGATAAAGGGAGTTTACAAGGACAGTTGTGAGCCTGTGAGTACTAGTAAGTTAGTGTCTGATATCTGAATCACAAACAGAAAAGAACTCCAAGTCAAAGATTTAATCTATGTTACTAGTAGCAATGGAAGTTACTTGTCAAAGATGTTTATGACCAACTTTCTCCAACACTAGCTAGAATCAACTACTATGACGTTCCGCGTGTTACTATATATCAGTTTGACAAAGACTGATTTCTGATAGACACTTTACAAACAGCATCAAGAGAAAGTTCACGAGTGAGGGTTGTGCAGCCATGTGACCATGTGCTAGTTTGATAAAGTACATTTAAATACAACACTGCTAATTGAAACTACACAAAAATAACACACTAAAAGAGATGTTGACATTACTTTTTTTAGTTATAAAATAAATAGCAGGGAATCATCACTTTAGCCAACATCAACTTATTAGCCTACGTTATTAGCCACAGACAACCAACAGACGACTATAACAATGTTTACGAGCCCCAATATGCGCATGTAGCTGAACTTCCGGAATCAATGTAGTGATTTTAAAGGTTTTATGTTAAGAATATATATGAATATAGTGTTGGATCTGCGCGTCTCGCGGCCTGCGTCTGAACATGTGCCACACGCAACATGTGCGCAGCGCACTCCACGAGTGCAGCTCTAAAGCACCCAGTAAATACATTGTCAAATTATCAGTGTTCAGTTTTATGATTATATGCTGGGTAAAAACACAGTCAAAGCGACCCGAAGACTCTACAACAGTGCACTGCGATACAACAGGCCGCATCCCCCGACTGAACCCCGAACACTGTGTGTTACCTGAACTGCTCGGCACGGTCCCCATGTCACACAGGTACAGGCTGCGCTGAGGTGCGCGGAAGGCACGTACTCCTGTTGTAGAGTTTTGCTCTCGGTATTCCAAATCCGTAGTCTCCCGTCCTGTGCACAGAGAGCCAGAAACTGTTGTGATTTGGGGCTGAAGGCGCAGGGTAGCGCAGCTCGGCCTCCGTCCGCCGCCATCTTACCAGTCCGCGTGCGTCCGTCTGCTTCACGGGAAACACGTGTGAGAGAAAATTCCAAAGCGCACATGCGCAGCTGCACAGGCGCCACGGAAACGCTAATTGGCCCTCCTGGGTTCTGTGGGCGTGGCATTGTTTTTCACCAACCACAGACGGACGCGGAAGTTTCATTCTCCAATTTTGTTACAGTGGAAGTTGAGAATGATCTTTGACTAATCATCAAATGCAATTTTCATTTGCTTTCTATAACTGAAATGAATGTGCTTTACAAAATAGTTTCCTAAGTTAAGTATATTTCATTTTAAATTGTGTTTATATGTATTTACAGTACTAACTGTAACAGAAAATATAAAAACTATATAACTGCTACAGAAAAATAGACATCAAATCAAAATTCCCATTCTGTAACATATAATGGAAACGGTTACATATTTATTTTGCACATGTAATTATTCTAAATAATTATGGGTCATGTGTCTTCATGTATACTTAGTATTTAAATAGCCTATACTAACATTTAGTTCCATTTAACAATTCCATTTTATTTTAAAAAGCTTAATTTATTTTATTTAAATATGATACATGTACGTTTATAAACGGGTACAATAATTTGTTTATGTTGCTGCAAAGATGTTTTTTATATATATATTACTTGGTAACACTTTACAATAAGGTTTCATTAGGTAATATTAGTTAACTACTTTAGTTAACGAACTAAGAATTAACAATATGTCTACAGCATTAATCTTAGTTCATGTTAATTTCAACATTTATTCATAGCCTACTTAATCAAATTTGTATTTGTTAACATTAGTTAATGTACTGTGATGTAACATGAACAGTCAATGACCAGCTGGGTTTTTATTAACTAACATTACCAAAGATTAATAAATAGGCCTACTGTATCAAATGCATTGCTCATTGTTCATTAATGCTAATGAACAAAGTTAACAAATGAGACCTTATTGTAAAGTGTTACCATTTACTTATTTATTTGTATTTGTTTTGTGTAAAGAAATGTATTGTACAGTAAAAACAGATTTAAACATAACAGTAGCTAATAAGGTGATTAAGATTTATAATAAAGAAAACATACACATAGACTATAAATATTAAACAGGCTTTAAGAAAATAATTCCCTTGACCTAATCATACAACCCTCGTAAATAGCTATATTTTATCCTTTAAAGATATTTATAATTAGGGAAACTGAATCGGGACAATAACAAACAAATTTGAACAAGTTTAAGAGAAAGAAACCATCTACCGGTGACCAGGTGGTACTGCATCTGTCAGTGACGTCTTTTCCAACATGGCGGCGCCCTTTCAGAATCATGCTGGATTGTTTTTCTTCTAATATAATGGACACAGATTAAGTTGCCATTTACGCTAGTATGCTGCCAGTAAATAATTATATAGCGAATTATTTCGGTATTATTACAGGTCGTTTGAAATGATCTATTTTCTACTAATTAATTTGACTTTATTTTTTTTGACAAAGGTTATTGTGTAGAGGCAATTTGTAGTTAATTATATGATGCATGATTTGCGAGTTCCTACCAGTACGTCTTTGTGTGTGATGTTTCTGATCTCCGTGTGGTAAGAAGAACCAATTAAGCCTTCAGAAGTGTACCATCTTCATCCTTCAAGTCATTCTTTCTTGAACTCAAAACCATGACGGTTTTATTGCATTTGGGTCTCTCATTCATGACTCGTAAATTTGCCAAAGTCCATGTCATGTGTTTGTATAGACATCATGTGGTTCACATTACACCGTTTCTCTGTGGCATGAGGAGCTTTGGGACTGACCCAAATGATTCTGACAAGGGTTCAGATGCACCAGTGTCCACTTTCCCACCGTTCTCTCGAAGAACTTCTTTGTCTGGAAGACGTCGACCTCTGTCCCCACTGGAGAGAGTCAGTCAACTGCTGCCTGAAGACAGTCTGAGTCAAGAGGTTTGGGAACTACGGGACACTCGAAACAATGAGGCTGAACATGACACTCAGAGTCTGGGGAAGGAGCGAGAAGAGGCAACAGAGGAACCTCAATCTTTTGCTCCACATCATGTGTGTATTCCTGGGGAAAGGCAAATATGTTTCGGAGAAACTCTACTGGCCGAGTGCAGTCGAAAGAGACGTTTAGAGTTTCGGAAGATGTTCCAGCTAAAGGAGGGCATGAAGCTCCATAGTAACTGGGGACTAATAGCTCATGAGGACATGGAGGGGCGTCCTGCTGGAAGCATCATACGCACTTCAATGGGAATCCCGATTCTCATTCGCCGACCCAGCCTGGATGAGTTCACTCTCTTCATGAAGAGAGGGCCAGCTATTACATACCCTAAAGTAAGAAATGATCGTCATCACAAAACAGCAGTCAGTCATCTACACATCAGTGAATCTGTAATATATGCACTGTTTGCATGCATAGTCAGTGATGTGACGATTATTAAATTATTAATAATGATCATTATTAAAAAGTGATGATACCGAAAATTCAGCTTTGCTATCACAGGAATAAATTACATTTTAAAACAGTTGAAAAAAATTAAAACAAAAAACGGTTATTTCTATTTTAAATTGTAATATTTAATATCATTGACGTTACTGTTTTTTTGATCAAATAAAATACTTAAAAAATAAAAAATCTTACAGGCCCCAAACGTTTGAAAGGTAGTTTACACGCATTCAAGATGCAAGGAAAATATGTTATTACTTTTTACTTGATGGTTCCACCATGAGTTTTATGCCAATGAAAACAAAAGAGTCTCTCGAATCTCTTCCCTCTGCAGGACGCCAGTGCGATGTTGACAATGATGGATGTGACCGACGGAGATTGTGTTCTGGAATCAGGCTCTGGATCTGGTGCTATGAGCCTTTTCCTGTCCAGGGCAGGTGTGTGAGTCTTCCTTCATTAAAAGCAATGTAATGAGTCGCCTGATTATGAGGGTATTGTAGAAGTGGGTATACTATTGCATTGCAGTATATCACTTACTGTAGGATTAATTTATGCTTGTGTCATCAGTGGGTTATAAAGGAAGTGTTTTGAGTGTGGAGATAAGAGAGGACCATCACAGAATTGCTGTATTAAACTACAAGCGTTGGCGGTCCACGTGGAGTCTTCGGCGAGGGGAGGAATGGCCTGATAATGTTCACTTTCACCATGGAGACCTTATATCTGCCGGTCCTCTTCTGGCTGGGCGGGGTTTTAACTCGGTGAGGAGCCACACCCTGTGATGTGTTTTATGTTTTATCATAATATAAGAATAATTTGCTGTCTGTATATGAAAGACTTCTTGTGTGTTAGGTCGCTCTGGATATGGTTAATCCACATTTGACCTTACCTGCTGTGGTTCCTCACCTCCATCCTGGATCTGTGTGTGCTGTTTATCAAGCAAAGTAATACAAAATTCTGTGCATACACAAAGCAACAATGTAAACCTTATACATACACACTACCATTTAAAATGTTGGGGTCAATAAGATTTTTTTAAAGTCTCTTATGCTCACCAAGGCTGTCTCTTTTTAATCAAAGTACAGTAAAAACTTATTGTGAAATTATGTTTTCTATTTGAATACATTTTAAAATGTACTTTATTCCTGTCTTGGCAAAGCTGAATTTTCATCATAATTTCTCCAGTCTTCAGTCACTTCAGAAATCATTCTAATTTGCTGCTCAAGTAATATTTCTTATTATATCCACTTTGATAACAGTTGTGCCATATATTTTTGTGGAAACCACACTTTTTTTTAATCAATTGAATGCATCCTTTCTTAATAAAAGTATTAATTTCTTTAGAAAAAAAAATCTTATTGCTTATTGACTACAAAATAACACTAGTGTATAGAATGTATTAATAATGTTTTCTTGATTTTGTTGCCAGTATCACACAGGTCATTGATCTGATGGAGGGTCTGCGATGCTCCGCCCTTCCTCTGGTGTGTGAACGCATTGTTGAGGTTCAGTACAGGGATTGGCTTGTTGGCCCGTCACTCAAAAAGGATGGAACATTTAACAAACGAAAAGCTCCACATGAAGATGATGAATGTGAACCAAGTGAAGACACAGCAGGTGATTTATAACATGGTCTTTCTCGTATCATACAAATCACAGATTCTGCATTGCTTGTATTACACAAAACTTCAAACATCAGCACAAATCATTCCTGGTTAGAATCATGCTAACCTGTCTGTGTTTAAGGGGATTTGAATTGTCAAGATCCGGTGCCGTTTGGAGATGTCCCGTACATTGCACGTCCTCATCCTGAACAGACTGGTCATTCAGGTGAATTACAGCTCTCCATTGTTGTGTGTATTCCAATAGCTTGTATATGCATGTTTAATAGAAATAGTAGTAGTATATGTTCTCTAAGTATTTTGTATGTGATTGAAATGTACCTGATTTTGAATGTGTTTCTTTTCAGCCTTCCTCATAAAATTACGAAAGATCTTGAAATAGATGTTCACTACTAATGTGCATACAAGAATACAAAGCTGCAGTGTCTCATATATACGCTTTATCAATAAACTTGTCCAATAAAAGTATTTTTTATTGTACATTTTTCTTTCATGCTCTTGAGTATTTAAGACAGAGTATATTGAATCTAAATATCTGCTCAATTCATTTCATAGGTGTTCATTCACATTCATATTTATATCAGGCAAATGTTATACTTTAAGACACAGACTCTCTGACAGTAAGTGCACACTACAGAAATAGAAAAGTACTTTGTACAACAATAACAAATAAATAAATAAATAGTGATGAGGATTATGATACAGTAAAATACATGTACAAACCTTCACATAGTGAGAGGATTTGACATATTCTTTAGATCTTATATGAACAATGTACATGACCATTACTCTTTTCACACCAATGCTGTACATTTCTTTTAAGGTCAGTTTAGAGTCTGAAATTCTGTTCTGCCCCTTAGACAGCTGAAATGCCTCTGATATAGACAACAGGCAAATATGATCGGTTTAATGTTATGCAATCGAGCTACTCCTCATTGATCCAGTCCATCGAATGATCTTGACACATTTCGCTGACCCCATCACTTCCTGTAAATATGCATAAGAGAAAAAAATCCAATTGTAAATATTTCTACAGAGGGATAAGTACAGATCAAATTAAAGAATTTCAGCTGCAGTGGCCTAAGTAAAAGTACCCATCTGTCATAAAAAGTAGTGGTGCACTCCATAAATTTCCTTTACACCACTAGAGGGCATCACACACTCATTTACCTGCTGTAGTTGTGAAGTTAAAGGTGTGCTGAGCTTTGGTCATCTTACTGGGCCTTTGTGAAGATTTGGTCTTCGGGGGTCCAGATGAAGAACGAGCCACAGTAGAGGATGGACGAGGCACAGGAACAGCAGAGGTCTTAGCACAGAGAGAACAAGGCTCTGGAGAAGAAAAAGGCCCGCGGGGAATGTGGATCCCCTCAAAGTTTTGGTACAACCTCTGAGCACCACTGTGATGCTCTGCACGCTCACGCTGCCAGATGAAATGAGATGGCACAATAGCCATCACCTGCAATCATGCATCAAGCACAAAGTGATTTAGAGCTATTTTTCAGAACCAGAAACTTCTAAAATGATTTACAGTGCATGTTTAGTGAGCTGCGTACCTCCTCGCAGCATCGTCTGCTGACAGCAGCTCGGTACTCTATGCGTGCCCACAGTTGGTCTCTTTGCTTTAGGAATCGTGGGAAATTTTTCCTCCAGCTTTTTCCCAGAGCCCATGGGAAGATCTCATATTTGGTCTCCTCCTCATCCTCTTCCATTGTGTTTGCCAGATAGCTAGAGTATGAAAAATTTAACACACAGACTCTAGGAATTAAGGTTGTACCCTATAAATAGGACTTCTCTGTTGTGCTCATAATAACATATTGCAGTTCTACTGAAGAACTTTAACATAGCCAAGCCCAAGTACAACCCTACATACTGTAAATACAGAAAAATGCTAGAGTAAAAACCTGTTAGTTGGTTAACTGCAAGTTACCTTACCATTTATCATGAAAAATTGTAAATGGTTAACCACATATGTAAAAATGTTTGGCTTCTGGAAGTAAAAAAATATGAATTGCAGAATTAATTACCAAATAATTTACAGTTAAAAACTGTAAAAGGCATTCCCAGAAGTCCCTGCATGACATCACATTATTTTTTAAATAGTTTTGTCTCCTCCAATTTTTGTTATCAGGAATGTATTAGGGTGTTTCTATGCTACATTTTGTGTTATTTAGTTAATGTTTTTTGCATTATTATTTTAAGTGTTAGCCTGACTGTTTTGTCTGACCCTGTGCACTATCTAATGAGTTTTGACCATGTTTTATGGACTCGGATTCATCATGTGGCTTTCAATTGTACAACCATTGTTGTTACTATGGTGGTTATCAGTACACTTTAAGGTAAAATGCAGATTTGGGTAGTTCAAAATAGGTATATTAACAATCTATAAAATAAAATGGTGATAGGTTGTAAAATATGCATGCATCCTGTAAAACACTGTCACAGTATTTTTACAGAGAATTTCTAACAACCACAGCTGCTATTTTTTTATGATAAATTTTAACAGGATATGTTTTACAGTGTACAGAACATGCACATGATGATCAACTCACAGGGCAAGGAAGAAGTTCATTCTGTTGTGTTCAGTGATACTGAAACGAGCCCTCCTGAAGTACACAAATGTCATAGCCAACAAATACTATAATAGATAAAGACATACACACCTGGGTTTAGAGACAGCTGAATATATACCATTTTCTAAATTCAACAACGAGAACAATCTATAAACCACTCAATATTAATAAATACACCAAAATACGTCTTGCTACCTTGTCCGTAAGTTTGCAGCAGCAGTCCATCCACAGAAAGTCCTGTATTAGATCATCATCTGAGCAGACAGCAAATCAAAGCGTTATTATTCTACGGAATTATATATATATATATATAGATCTTGATTTAAATTTTTGATTTAAACTAGTAATAAACCTGATGTAAAAGTGACCAGTGTGACACAGAGGTTTAATTTTGTTCAGAAGGATTCATGAACCCACCGAACAGTCTGAAGAAGGCGGCCATCTCCTGCCTCTGGATCAGCAGGGTCGGGCCGGTCGTCTTCCTGCGAGGCTGCTGAGATGAAGAGTCCGGCTGGTTCCGACCCGCTGGGGTCGGCCTCGTTCTCCGCGGGCCTCGCCGGATCTGCAGACTGTGAGTAGGTCCAGATGGGGCGGTTTCGGCCCATGGTCGGCTCAGTTTAATCATGTTTCAATGATTAAATCAGCCGATATTACAGAACTGCCACTGTGTAAATAGTATCATTATATGTTTATTCGATATTTATTTTAGTATGGATGGCAAGCGTATTTCGTTATTTATTGAATTCCTGTTTGTTTATAAGTTAATCACAGACTTTTGCTAAATATACAATTTTAAGTGGCGTCTTGAAATCGATTCTATCACCTAAAGAAAGATATGAAAAATGACTTCTCACCATTCCTATCGGACTAAAATATAAATACAAATGTTTATATATTTTATATAAGCGAGTTTTCAATTGTTAACCAGATTTACCTCAGTTTAAAAAACCGCGGCTCAGTAATGGCACGCGCATGGTGCCACGCGCTCTCAGGTATGTGTTTAGATAGACTACTGGAATAGGTTAGATTTAATTTTTGCTGTTGTGTTTAACATTAATAATATTTTTCTAAAGGTAAATTAAAACAAAATAAACATTTAATAAATATTTCAAAATGGAAGACACGCTATTCGCGCGAGCGCGCACGTGCACCTGCTCTTCCTTGGGCAGCGCGGGAATCGTGTCAGCAGTCACATGGTCAAATATTCTTCAATCAGAGATCAGAACACTTACATGGATATATAAAAGATCAAGTTGGGAATATTTTGGAAAGGCTTTATTTGCATTTAAAAAAAACTTGCACATATATTTATAAAATTGTTTTTGAAATAGTTTGATAACTCAACTGACTAAATACAACAAAGATCTAATTCAAGTGATTAGTGAACAAAATATACAAATGAAAAGCAGTAGCCTAAATGATCCAGTAAACAAATGTATTGCATATTTGCTATTAGATTAGATTTTTAGAAGATTAGCCTAACACTAGACATTTCCTGTATTTTTGTAGAACATGCTCAGGAAATTAGAGCACATATCCAATAACACAAACAGACCACAGGCTGATTTATTCAGATATTTCTGTTCATTAAGTCAGATCAATAAAATCTATTTACACATACTCAAATGCTGACAGGTTTGTTCGCTATTACCAGGAAACAGTAGGTGAAATATCAGGAATTGGTATTTATGTGCATATTTCTCGCAGATGTGTTCGAGGACTTTCATTGCTTTGCACACAGCCTTTATTTCCTAAAACAAAAACACATTTAATTAAAGCTTGGGCAGGTATTTAAGCAAAATATCTGTAATCAATTTAGGTCAAAGTATTAGTTTACCATTTTAATCTCATGCAGAATTATCCCCTTGATCTCATGAATTGACTTCTTGCAAACCCAGCACGTAATGACGTTCATATCAGACTTCAAGGAAAAAAATTTGAACATTAGTAACTTTATATCTGTTTAATTGTATTGCATTACATAGTGCGTCAGTTTACCTCTATGTTTAATTCATGACTGTTTTTGTCTTCTTCAGGAAAGTTCAGTTCATTACTCTCCAGCATGCTCTTCCAGTGTGCTTTGTTAGTAGTGCTACACTCAACAAGAACTGAGCCACAACAACATTTATGTGCAGAATTTAATGAATATGATTGTAAAAATTAAATAAAAGCAAATGTGAGATAATGAAAAGAGCCACAGTAGAAGTTTGAAGTTAAATTCATATAGTCCTTCAGTCTCACCTGAGCACATGATAAGCAGTCCCAAATGAATAACGGGTGACATGATTCTTCAAATCCTCTCCTTAGAAAAGCGCTGCTTGGCTTCCACACGTCTGGGTGATTTTCAGTTATCACTTCTGACACTATCTCTTCTGTGTTTGTCTGTACTCCTCTTTTCTCACAGTTATGTGTATAACGTTGAAGATAATAAATGTCTACGCAAGTGTTTTGAAGTGCTGATGTTCAGGGCACCAAAACCACAGTGGACCAAAGTGTCAAGTTTTAATGGAGCTCCTGTCAGCATTTTCTAACACTGTATGTCTGTTCAGTTCACCACCTAACCATCAGTAATACATACTTAATCAAAGCAGATGTGCAGATTAAACGCTAGATTACGCTATAAGTAAAACAGTTTAAATATTTACATATTTTACTTTTTATTTTACTTTTTTTACTTTCACTAATTTTTATATTATTACTTTTGTGTTTCAGATGTGAATTTATGTGCTTCCTGTATTTAAAAAAACAAATGAATCAACTCACACTGCTTTTAAAACATTTATTAATGCTTTTGACAAAACAAAGGAAACAATATTCTCTAAACAGCTTATGTTTTGATTGACTAAGGATAAATCAATCCTTTACTTTGCACATTTTGTACTTAATGCAGGACATTCGAGGACTTCCTGGGAAATATCCTTTGATGACCATATTTTTCCCTATTTTGCCAAGTTGTCTACACATTTTCCAGAAATATAGCTTGGGACTGCATACAGAATTTATTTTCTAAGATGGAAAACAAAAAATACGATTTTAATAAAAAGTAAACTTACGTCAGTGTAAGACACACAAATACATTTTCACATTTTCTGTGAATAGTTTCATAAACAAAGTAATTAACAGATCTGTAGCCATAATATGGCTAATAATACCAAGAAATATCCCAGGAGGGCTTAGCAAATCACATTTATAAAAATGATTTTATCTTCCTTTTTAAATGAATATATGAGTTTAAATTCATTGTGTTTTCAACAAACAAACGAAAATTGAAAAACAGATTCAGGAATAAAAGTAATATTTACCTTGTCGACTGCAGCGTTTATAATGGGTATATATGTCTTTATCATTTTCAAACATATACAACATTTTATGGCCTTCTAGGAAGAGAAATAAAAAGGGATGGTTAAAGAAAATCCTTGATAGAATGTATACTCCACACTAATGTCCTCTGAACTTCACCACAGGATTATTTTTTACTTTAAGCGTGAGAGATGACAACATTCTTATATATCCATTTCATTACCTTGGCATTACACAGATCTTCCTTGTTGTCATAGATGGTGATTGTCTGTACCGTCTTACGACTGGCCTCATATAGAGAACTTTCAGCAGCAGCTGCACAAAATACAACGTCATAAATGTATATAATATAACTACATTATAATCTTGCAAAATGCGATTCTGGTTTAACATTCCACTGAATTTAATCAGATCCAATAAATGAGTCAAAGCAGTACTAAAACATTACCGATATCTTACCAAAGAGAATCACGAAGGATCCAACGATACAGGCTAGATACATTGTTCTATAAGAGCACTCTAACCTCTGTTTTTCTTCTTCTTGGTTTTGCTGATACGAGCACGCAGACAAAGCTGCTAAACGTAAGTGTTAAGCAAAGTAAGTTGAACCCTCCTCTAACCCTGGACCAACCGTTCATTTGTTCTAATGATATAACAAAAGTATTCAGTCATTGCTGATCTCTTATTGAATTAAGTTTACAAGTCAGTTTCTGTGTTAAACCTCATGGGTCTGGAACCGCAGTCCTGATAGATCAATGCTAATTACCCAAGGTCAGAAACTTCAACAGTGTTCAAAGTGTGTTTTACATTAGCATACGCCCAAAAGTTCTATTTACTATTTTTCTTTCTTTCTTTCTTTTTTTTAAAGCTTGACAGCCCTCTGGTCACCATTTACATTCATTTAATGGAAAAGAGCAGTGTTCAGATCCTGACTAACATCTCATAAATTGTAAATGTCAGAATGTTCTACTAAATTGACTACATTTTAAACTATTCTAAAAAGCAGCTGTAAAACTCTCTAGGGCTGATAAAGCATTATAGACTCCAATGTCCAGTTTCCTGAGAGCAACTGTTTGACTAAGAATGGTGAGGAAACAAAAAAGATCAAGTTTGAAGTCTAAAGCAGCATTTAAAAATATTTTTATAGAATTTATTTTGTACCACTATCATAACTTTAATAAATAATTATACATTTTATAATGCTTAACAGATCATAGTTATATATTCACATAACTAGAAATATGTGATAATGCTCTTGTTAATGTGTACTAATTAACTTAAACTTTACATAATGATTAACAGATCATAATTTAATGTAAATTGAAATGCTTTCAAATGTGATTAAACTTTCCATTCATAATATGATCATGCACTTTTTTAAATCTATAAATGATTTAAACAGATGGTTACAATGTGTCACTGAAGGCCAGTTGCTGAACCCATGTGGAGTTTATTAAACAAAATATGTGAACAAAACAAACATGGACTGGACTAGACTGGACTGGACTCTTACCAACATCAGTAACAGCAGAGAATGTCTAATAGGAAGAGAATTGGCACTCTCTGCTTACTTCCGATTTTCTGGACTATTTGCAGTTCCCCCATCTGGCTCCACATGAGGGCGCTCGCAGGCGAGTGCAGAATGAATGGAGGTCTATGGCGAAATACCCATCAAAATCCACTTTTCTCAGGATATAATTTTTTGTCTAGTAATTTTAATGTTGTATTCGAAAGGAGATGCAAAGAAATTACACATTGCTGGGTGTTAGATTTTTTAGATTCACTTATTTGCTTTAAAAAGTCTTTTAAAATGTCAGTGACGTTATACACATCGTACGACCAGAGATACTGCTTTACGGCAATCCTTCAGTCACTTTGGTGCTTTCGCGCTCTGCACTTTCTTTTCTCTCGAGGCATCGACAACACAGCTGACACAGGCAAACACACGTGCTAGAAGAGTTTTTGTTTTGTTTGTTTCTGGTCCCGCTTCGGATGCCACGATGCCATCAAGCGATATCTCGGGTCGTAATCAGTCCTTCACTGACCAATCAGCATTCATTAGCAGAATGCTAGCGTGTTATGGGCAACAACAACTCAACCTGTAAGAAATCGAAAGGACATAAGTACTCGTTTATTCAACTTTCGACCTATAACCCATGTTGAACTTGCAAAACCTACAATAAAATCTGAGATTTCTCAACGGCAATTGGGTGAAAGAGATAAATTTAGCCGTCTAGCCCCATAGACTCCCATTCAGTCTGCGCTCGCCCACGATCACCTCCAGTGGAATTCTAATGGAACTGCAACCAAGATCGATACAATGGGGCTAATAGGAAGTGCCAAGGCTCTCCGTAGACGGGCTCTGGTAACAGGTGCTGCGTTCCAGTCCACTTTTAGACACGCACTTGCAAACTTCCCTAAGCACTTCCCCTCGGGGGAATCCCTGCCGCCATTTTGAAGTGCATTCCACTTCGTGAAGTGGACGAGGGAAGTTTATATGGACAGACCCTCGTTCCCTCGATTTTGACCAAGGGAGCGAGTCTACACTTCAGGCACCTATATGTCCCACAATGCAACACGATTGTGACGTCACCACATATCTCGTCTAATCACCACCACACAGACAAATCTATGATATATTAATTATAATTTTTTTTATTTAAAACAACCCAAACACACCTAAACATTTGGATGCTGCATTAAACAAATTCTTAAAGGGAAAAAAATGTAAATAATAAATCAACTCCACAGCTGATTCCAAGTGATCAAGGGCTTAGGACGTTCCAGTTCAGCCCATTGCAGTTTCCGCCAGTCGTGGCACTCGCAATGACGTACATCCGAGTGAACGAGACGACGGGAAGTTAGCGAGTGAAGGGCATGACAATTTTGGACTCGAACGCAGCAAGGGAATAAAGCTAGACAAGATACAATGGTAACATGAGGGCTATTTATACACAAGGACTAAACAAGGTACACCTGTGAACAATCAAACCATGAACCAATAAGAACACAGGACACATTACCAGAGCAACCAATCAGAACATGACAATGAAGGAGAAGCACAAGACATGATCACGTGATTGCAAGTGAGGAGCAAGAGAAGCACATGACAAACATGAAGCATAACAAAGAGCATGAATTACAAAATAAAGGACATAAACATGAAACAAACCCAAACGTAACACAATGCTTAAAAGCTTAAATTAATAAATCATTAACAAACATAATTCTTACCGGAATATTAGTACATTCAAAAAGCTATGAGATAATGAGCTTGTTAATGTTTAAATAAACTTAAAAAGGATGATACATATACATAATGATTAACAGATAATTTTAAAGTCCACCTGTAGTCAATAATTGTATCCCTTAAAACTCATCTTTGATCACCAAAATTACATATTTAAACGTTTTTTTCCTTAAAAAAATCTAAATGCCTTGAAATAGTTTGAATATAAATCTACACTCTTGCCTCAATTAGTATACGTGATTCTATGAATATGCAAATGATCCCCGCCTCCACTCACTCACACCAGGGCTGCATTCAGCCCCAACAAAAGGTTGCACAACGTTTTTTAAATGGAAACGGTGGTGCGTTGAACACCCTGTTCTGATGACTCATGAGTTGCAACTATGGCAGCTGAGAAGGCCATTCTTTGTGTTCTTTTTGAAGAATTTTCGCAGCCTGATGAAACCGGTATAAATACATGTTTAATACTGCAAAATATGCTCGATGTTACAGTCACTGCCCTTGCCGTCCATAATAAAAGAGAACATCCCAATCGAGTGAAGGGATTTGTGGAAAATGTGGTTCCAAATTATTGTGATCCAACATTTGCCTCGCATTTCAGGATGAAAAGACAAACATTTCAGGTGAAGGATAATCCACTTCTTACCTCTGAGACTGTGTTATTATCTATATGACGTTTGATTGACAGGCGATCTGACCAATCATAATCCACCAGCCGCCGAATCCGCCATTTTTGTCCGACCAAGCAATCAGGAGAGTTATTAACATTGGAGGATTTGAACTTGAAAAACGGAGTGTACTGACGTCTTTTCAACATTTCTTCTTATGTTGATTCATGTTTATTTGATGCTATAAATTAACTAGAGGGAAGAGATGATTGGTTCATGAGCAGCTTTAACTGAGGTGCTACAGCAATCTGTCAGACACATTAAAGAGCCACAAAACGGTTTTTATTGTTCAAACTTCTTTAAAAAAATGACAAAATTTGAAAGTTGAGACTTTGTTTCATATAAAAAAAGTAACCTGGTCTGTCCTTTCTGTCAGCGCGTTGACAGTCTCCTCTCTGCTCCGCCATGTATTTTTCACTGCGTGAGAACATGGTGTAGAGTGAGAGTGGCATGGCTTGTCGGACATAGCAACAGTAACTATGCGCTAGTTGCATATATAGAATGTTGCCGACATCCGGTTTGTTTCCGGTAAGCCGTCCCACTTCCGCTCGCCTCATTCCTGAAGATGGTGCTGTTTTACACGAGAAGCCATGCAGAATCTACCTAATGATCCGCACCGGATTACTAACCCCTTTTCATCTGCTCCTAGGAGTAAGAGAGAGAAGGGGTTCAAAATGTATATTTCACAATTCATCGACATGTAGGTATGTTTTTTTTTACTGCGTCATATATTCACGGTGACAGCAGAGTTAGCAAACTAACGTTACCACTGACTAGAACTAGGGTGGGCTAGCAGTAGCTTGATGTTAAGTTACCTCAGCTAACTAAATCACCTATGGGAATTAACGTTACAGACCATATTTCTCATTATTATAGTAAGTTAGATAGTTTTACTAGGGTGAACATACGTCCTGTTACGTACGTATTTTGGGCGATCTCGAAATCCCGGCCGGACATGTCCTGGAAAAAGAGGACGTATGGTCACCCTAGTGTCCTGTAATTCTATTTCCGTTGTTATGCAACTAGTGAATAGGGGGCGGGTCTTTCCGAATTGTCAATTAGGCTTATCATTATTGCTAAAACTGTTGATATGCTATATTTTTACTATAAAACTCTTAAGACAAACATGCCTTCTAATATCTTCATTTGTTGCGTATACCGAGCTGCAGCGGACACATTTGTAAACGACTTTACTTGGACCCACTGTCTCTATAATACCGCGTGGTTTATATGCATGTTGCTGCTGATTGGGCTGACATTTTTGACACACCCACCAAACAAGAAGAAACGTATCTCAAACCCCGTTGCACACCGTTTCCAGGAAACATATCGTTCAACCCGGAAACTGTAGCAAAACGTTGCACACTGGTTTGAGCTTGAACGTGCCCCTGCTCAGAGATCCACTCATTGACGATCACACATTGACGTGATTGGTCAAAGGGTAGTTTGTGACGTCAGAAACACCAGCGATTTCAAACCACGTTTTTGAGACTGTCTTTGGTTCACTGCACGCGCCACGTAATACGTCATCATGTTGGAAAGGTCACGAAAAAAAAAGAAGAAAATAATAATAATAAATTAAAACAAAGATGTCGGACGATTTTGAAGTTGGAAGAGAAAATGAGATGGAATTTTTCGCCCTTCCCTACCTTTCTGAACCGGAGTACACAGACAAATAACTTAGAAAGATGACGTGACTCGTGACCTTTCCAACGTTATGACGCAATGCATGGCACGTCGCAGACCAGCACAAGATGAACAATTGTGGTTAAAAAGTATATACATTTTTATTTATTTTTAGAAAATGACCGATCGTTTTGGAAGATAAGACCCCATTCCTCAGCTGGGATCGTGCAGAACCCTTTGAAACTGCATTGATTTGAACTTCAACATTCTGGTTGCCATTGAAGTCCATTGTGTGTAGAAAAATCCTGAAATGTTTTCCTCAAAAAACTTAATTTCTTTTCCACTGAAGAAAGAAAGACATGGACATCTATGGCATTGGGGTGAGTAAATTATCAGGAAATTTTCATTTTGAGGTGAACTGATCCTTTAACATATTATTCATTAACTCATTACATAACCACAGTCTGTAAAGGTCATACATTTGGTCTTCATTTGTTGTGGTGTGTATTTTTAATTCATTTTTTTTACAAATCATGTACTCATTAATTTTTCATGTTTTTGCAGTACCCAATCTAAAATTGAAACTATTCATCATTTGTAAATGTTTATAAATGTTTACTATTAATCATTTAGTACCTTTATGTGCATTGAACTTTTAGCTACTGTAACAATGTTTGTGTAAAGGGCGGATAGTTAAGTTTAGCCAAATGATTGTGAAAGACATAATAACACCACGTAATTGTAATTTAGGTGCAAAACATGTTTTATTGCCTTAACAGATGGTACTATATCCTTAAACAGGATATTCCTTGAATCTTACATCAACAGGAGAAAACAAATATATTTTAAAGAAAATACTTGTTCATTTATCAAAACAGTGTAATATAAACGGTTTAAACGGTGTTCCCTTACAGTAATCAAACTGACCCCTGTACACTGTTGACCCCTTAACCAACCCTTAAACCTACTCATACCACCAAACCTGTCCCTAACCTTACCCGTATCACACCTCAGCTGCAAGAGTATTTTGCAATAGAACATGAACACAACAAGTACTACCTAACAATTTATTTATTTATTTATTGACGTAAGTACATAAGACACCTAATTTAAAATGGGACCAGTCATTCTTATATTGTTCAATTTTCTGTTGAACATCTGGATCACTCATAGCTACCAAACAACTTTTTGCATTTGTATATAAATGTAAAAAAGTGCATTAGGTAATATATGAAGTTTAAAGGCAATTGATTTGAAGTGCATGATCAAATGATTTGAAAGTTTAATGACATTTGTATGCAAGTACATGAAATACTGTACATGTTAATCACTCAACATGTAATGTTTAATAAGTTCATTAAAAATTAGTAAACATTAACAAGCACAGATTTCTAGCTATGTGAATATATATTAACTAATGATCTGTTAAGCATTATATAATGCTTGTTAATGATATATTAATGAAAGTTATTATAAAGTGTTACCATATCGGAGCAATAACATTTATTTACACATGCTCAAATGCTGACAGGTTTGTTCGCTATTACCAGGAAACAGTAGGTGAAATATCAGGAATTGATATTTATGTGCATATTTTTTGCAGATGTGTTCGAGGACTTTCATTGCTTTGCACACAGCCTTTATTTCCTAAAACAAAAACACATTTAATTAAAGGTTGGGCAGGTATTTAAGCAAAATATCTGTAATCAATTTAGGTAGAAGAAAGTTTTAGTTTACCTTTTTAATCTCATGCAGAATTATGCCCTTGATCTCATGAATTGACTTCTTGCAAACCCAGCATATAATGACGTTCATATCAGACTTCTGAGGTATGCAAGGAAAAAATGTTTGGACATTAGTAACTTTATATCTGTTTAATTGTATTGCATTACATAGTGCGTCAGTTTACCTCTATGTTTAATTCATGACTGTTTTTGTCTTCTTCAGGAAAGTTCAGTTCATTACTCTCCAGCATGCTCTTCCAGTGTGCTTTGTTAGTAGTGCTACACTCAACAAGAACTGAGCCACAACAACATTTATGTGCAGAATTTAATGAATATGATTGTAAAAATTAAGTAAAAGCAAATGTGAGATAATGAAAAGAGCCACAGTAGAAGTTTGAAGTTAAATTCATATAGTCCTTCAGTCTCACCTGAGCACATGATAAGCAGTCCCAAATGAATAACAGGTGACATGATTCTTCAAATCCTCTCCTTAGAAAAGCGCTGCTTGGCTTCTACACGTCTGGGTGATTTTCAGTTATCACTTCTGACACTATCTCTTCTGTGTTTGTCTGTACTCCTCTTTTCTCACAGTTATGTGTATAACGTTGAAGATAATAAATGTCTACGCAAGTCTTTTGAAGTGCTGATGTTCAGGGCACCAAAACCACAGTGGACCAAAGTGTCAAGTTTTAATGGAGCTCCTGTCAGCATTTTCTAAAACTGTATGTCTGTTCAGTTCACCACCTAACCATCAGTAATACATACTTAATCAAAGCAGATGTGCAGATTAAACGCTATATTACGCTATAAGTCAAATAGTGTAAATAGCTAAATAACCATCAGCATTATTAGGTTATTACTTTTGTGTTTCAGATGTGAATTTATGTGCTTCCTTTTTTTGCATTTTAGATGTATATTTAAAAAAACAAATGAATCATCAACTCACACTGCTTTTGCATTTAAAACATTTATTACCTCATGCTTTTGACAAAACAAAGGGAACAATCTTCTCTAAACAGCTGATATTTGAGTGACTTGTTAGTTTAGGTTTATTCAATCCTTTACTTTGCACATTTTGTACTTAAAACAGGACTTTAGAGGATTTAGATATACTTTTAAGACCTTATTTTTCAACTTTTGGGCAAGTTGCATACATTTAATTTTGAGAAATTTGTTGGCATTGCATACAAAACGCATGATCTGAGAGAGAAAACAAAAAATAAGATGATTTTAATAAAAAGTAAACTTACATCAGTGTAAGACACACAAATACATTTCTTCACATTTTCTGTGAATAGTTTCATAAACATAGTAATTAACAGATCTGTAGCCATAATATAATAATACCAAGAAATATCCCATGAGGGCTTAGCAAATCACATTTATAAACATTATTTTATCTTCCTTTTTAAATGAATATATGTGTTTAAATTCACAAAATAGTGTGTTTTCAACAAACAAACAAAAATTGAAAAACAGGAATTTAGGAATAAAAGTAGTATACCTTGTAAATTCGAGCGATTATAATTGGCATGTATGTCTTTATCATATTCAAACATATACAACATTTTATGGTCATCTAGGAAGAGAAATAATAAGAGATGGTTATCTAGAAAATCCTTGATAGAATGTATACTCCACACTAATGTCCTCTGAACTTCACCACAGGATTATTTTATAAATGTTTTTTTTTTATTTTTTTTTACTAATTTATTTTAATTTAAGCTTGAGAAATGACAACATTCTTATATATCCATTTCATTACCTTGGCATTACACAGATCTTCCTTGTTGTCATAGAAGGTGATTGTCTGTACCGTCTTACGACTGGCCTCATATGGAGAAGTTTCAGCAGCAGCTGCACAAAATATAACTTCATATGTATAACTTATAATCGTAACATTCTGACAAAATGCGATTCTGGTTTAACATTGCAAGGTAGTCAAACAAATGAGTCAAAGCAGTACTAAAACATTATTTCTTACCAAAGAGAATCACGAAGGATCCAACGATACAGGCTAGATACATTGTTCTATAAGAGCACTCTAACCTCGTTTTTTTTCTTCTTCTTCTTCTTGGTTTTGCTGATACGAGCACGCAGACAAAGCTGCTAAACTGCTAAAGTTGAACCCTCCTCTAACCCTGGACCAACCGTTCATTTGTTCTAATGATATAACAAAAGTATTCAGTTGCTACTCGTTGCTGATCTCTTACTGAATTAAGTTTACAAGTCAGTTTCTGTGTTAAACCTAATGGGTCTGGAACCGCAGTCCTGATAGATAAATGCTAATTAAACTTCAACAGTGTTCAAAGTTTATCCACTTTATTTGTTATTTTTGAGGCTTGACAGCCCTGTGGTTACATTAACTTTCATTGAATGGAAATTATCAGTGTTATCAAATCCTGACTAACATAATAATAAATTATGCCATAATGTTCTACTATTCTACTAAATTGACTACATTTAAAACTATTCTACAGCACCTAAAAAACTCTCTAGGGTTGATAAAGCATCATAAACTCCAATGTCCAGTTACCCGATTGTAACTGTTTGACTAATGGAGCAAACAAAAAGTTTTAAGTCTAAAGCACCTTTTGAAAAAAATATTTATTTCACAGAATTGCTTATTTTACATTGATTACATTACATTACATTAATTGTGAAGTGTATTATTGGTATTACTGCTTGGTGTGTCTTTGCTAAGGGGAGAGAAAACAACTTTAATGAGAAAAATAATAATAATTTATTACTATCAACAGAAAATAACCAGAAGTAGAAAGTCACATGAAAATTATTAGATTTTTAATGTGTAATTTATGTAAAACATAACACAAACATCACAGGATCCACAAAAAAAGCATCTTTAGTACAATGAACATCCATCTATTAGATTATATTTTAAAGAGATTAAACATAACTTTTAATTGCATTTGTTGATCTTATCATCTCTGTCACATAACCTCATCACTCTGCAGGTGGCTATAGGAGTACCTCCAGGAAAAAAGGCCCTCATTATGGAAATTTTGTATGCCATGGCTACAGAATAGCAGAAGGACTGCATTTCGGGAGTCCATTTAGCGCATGTTTTAATGATTTTCTGAAAAGCATAAAGGAAAACAGAAGACCCTATAGCTGGCAAACATTCAAGTTGATGACAAAAAAAAATGTGCATGCACATTGAAAATACACATGGCAGTGGACTGATATTCAACTAACAATTTTCTCTCAAATAATGAAAAACAGCTTTGATCATTTTAAAAACAGATTACAATGAAGTTAGCTAGTAACAGTCAATGTAAATGTATCCCTTCTACAGCCATTGTCACAGTTGTTACTAGCATAACTTTATCTTCAAACATGTGCTCCTTGCACTCCCACCAGGGAAGAGTTTTTGCAGTATGATGTCCCGATATCTCCCTGCACGCTGCAAGCAGATCTTTCGAAAACCCTCTATGAATTTGTAACAGACACTGTTTATCTTCTGTAAAATAACAGGGGAAAAAATTACAAAATAGAACTTTATGATTAAACATAAAAACTGTTCGCTAAAAAGCTTGTTTTCCTTTTAATTTTGAATTAAATGTCCTTGTGTGACAAGCTGTCCAATGAATAAATTCACATTGAAGTTACTTCTCACTATTCATATAATACTCATTTGATTAAATTGGATAATCACAAATAGCCTACTTTACTCCAGACTAAGAAGTTAAATATGAGCTTTTTCTCAATTATTGTAAAGTTTGCGAATTGCTATTCTGTCCCATCATTATATGTATTGATTATATATGTCAAACTGCCATTAGAGCCATTAGAAAAAAATTGTTCTGAGACAACTGAACATTACCTTTGTAATCTTTTGAGACACTTTTTTCTTAGCTCGTTTTATAGCCTCTTGGCATGCGCAACAGAAGATGATCGGCCGCTTTCTCTGCATGCGAGGAATGGGGAATGAGGTCTAAAAATCAGTGACATGAACGAGTGAGTCTTATGCAAAGTTGCCGTAGTAATGTACGAGTATAAATGACAAAGTGTTGTACGTACTGATAAGTCATTTCCATAGCCGTCCGTCAAACTGTGAAAGTCTTCAGAATGTGAAGGTATCTCTGGCTCCCACCAAACTGAAAGAGCTTCATTTTCACTCTCTGCTAGGGCTTTCCATTAAAAGAAAATGATAAAATCATTTTTTTAATTCACATAAACTGAATGATGATAAAGTCTTGTGATTCCCATAGTAAATCAATCAAATCAAATCAGTATTGTAAGGAATATCACAAATGATGTATCTTACCTGAGCAAGAGATCAGAAAAACAAAATAAACTATTGATAACATTGTATCAGATTCAGCAACTGATTCCCTCTCTTTCCTTTTTGCTTACTTATTAGGCTCTCACCAGCCTCCCTCTCTCTCTCTCTCTCTCTCTCTCTCTCTCTCTCTCTCTCTCTCTCTCTCTCTCTCTCTCTCTCTCTCTTTCACTGTGCAGAGGCACAACAGACCAGTGTCAAAGAACTAAAAATGTGACATTGTTACAACTAAATACACTGCTGTCTAATTTCTAAAATCATGTCATTGGAGTCACTGCAATGTGATTAGGATGAACATTCTTGCATGTGCAACAGTACTAATATCACACAAAAAATAAAAAGAACATGAGACAACATGCACTTAAAGTAGGAAGTCAATGTTTATTATTGTTATTATTATTATTATTTATTATTATTATTATTATTATTATTATGTATTTTATTAAATTTTTTATTATTATTTTATTTTTGTCCGTGTTAGAATTTTTTTATTCTGAAGAGTTAAAACTGTTTACTCATGTCCTGTAAATAAGCTGACAGAAATGTAAAAAATACCACAACACCACAGTGCTAAACGGTTGCTTTATCTTTTGTTGCTTAGTTTGAGAGGTACTATATCTACTGTTTTTCTTTTAGCAAGCGAATAACACATGAGAAAATGCAGCAGAAGCAAGTACAGTTTTTTTTGGATTGCTAATGCACAATTCATGAAACAATTCACCATTTATTTTCTCAGAACTCCAAACTGGAGCTGACGTACTCTCTAGTTACTTCGGGATGGCTATCCCGAGATAAAACAGAAAAGCAAGTGGAAAATAATTAGTGTTCCTGCTGTTCATAACATTAAGCATGGATAATAGTGCATTTGATCTGATATAAATGGAGTACAAGGTTATGAGATGCATTATGTATGTGAATGGTTCGGGTCCCGCTCGTGCTGAGGCACTGCGGAGACTTGGATCATGGGGTTCCCAGGTGGAGCTCGCTGACGAGTTTGAGAGAGGTGTTTCTCTCTCACTCCCGTCAGAAGCCCGCGAGGGTGAGCTGCTGTTATCTCTTACATCCTCTGATCCAGCAGCAAGTGCTCTGCTGGCACCCAGCCCAAGAGAGCAGGAGATGGGTGATGAGGGCAGGAGATGGGTGATGAGGAGACCCTCACAGTCTCCCTGCACCGCATAAGATGAGCTGTTGAGTGTTATGGAGCGTGCTTCAGCGAGGCTTCAGCTGCCGTGGGAGCGCGTGAAGGAAGGAGCCGATGCTGGATGAACGGTTCCTTTCTGGCCATAACTCCCCAGCTCCCGTGAGCCTTCCATTCCTTCCTGATCTGCATACTGAGATCAAGAAAACATGGAAGAACCTATATTCTGCACACATCCATCTTCGGCAGCGAGCAAACTACGCTGATGTCGAGGGGATGCGTGAGTATGTGTCGATGCCCCCAATCGACAAGACGTTCGCGAACTATCTCGCTGCTCGAGAGGTATCGGCACTAAAAGCTCCGGCCCTGCCTTCTAAGCCACTCAAGATGACATCTCGCTTGAATGGCAGGGCATGCACGGCAGCAGGTCAGTCTGGGGATGCCTTACACACTATGTCAGTGTTACAGGCATACCAAGCCGACCTGCTGAAGGATTTGGATCAGGGGCAGGGTCTCTCCCCTGACGCAGTGGGGCTGCGCCGCACCACAGATCTGGCTCTTCGGGCCACCAGACAAACCGCTGCCTCAATTCAATGGTCGATGACAGCGATGGTGGCCATGGAACCTGGCTAACACCGGGGGGAAAGAAAAGGCTTTTCTCCTCGATGCCCCGGTTTCGCCATCTGAACTTTTCGGTGCCTCTGTTCGGCTGCATTTAAATCATGCATTCCGCATTTGCTTTTCTGTTTTATCTCGGGATAGCCATCCCGAAGTAAATAGAGAGTACGTCAGCTCCAGTTTAGAGTTCTGAGAAAATGGTGAATTGTTTCATGAATTGTGCATTAGCAATCCAAAAAAACTGTGCTTTCTTCTGCTGCATTTTCTCACGTGTTATTTGCATGCTAAAAGAAAAACAATAGATATAGTGCAGAACAGGGATCGAGACACTGCGTCGTTAGCCATGCCTCGGGGATGCCTGCTGAACAGTCCCTTCAGATGAAAAGAGGATGACATGTTCTCTAGGCGCCCCTTTTATACTTCCGGGTCGCACTAGTAGTGACATCATAGGCTGTCGCCGGTCAAATTCGATTGCCGTGATTGGATAACTTTTCAGACACCGGTTCACGTGGAGGGCGTTCCCCAATAGCGTCATCGACGCAGTGTCTCGTTCCCTGTTCTCAGAGGTTACAGTTGTAACCTAGACGTTTTGTGATCTTAAAGAGCGTGATGGATTGTAGGATGATAGAAGTTTGGTTAAATACACAGGAGCTAAACAGTTTAGGGCCTTATATAGTCAGTAGCATACTTTGTAATCAACATGGAACCAGTAACCAGTGTAAAAATGATAAAATTGGTATTATATGATCATATTTTCTTGACCTGGTAAGAACTCTAGCAACTGCATTTTGTACTAATTGTAGCTTGTTAATTGAGGATACAGGACAACCACCTATAGTAATACCTGTTCGAGTTGGACGACGTCTCGTCCTTTTTAAACACTATCACTTGGGAATAAGATATCTAGTGCTCCACTATCACTTATAGAAGTACATTCTTGAAAATAAAGGTTCTTTATTGGCATCAATGGTTCCATGAAGAACCTTCAAAGGGATTGTTCCCCCAAAAATTCTATCATAATTTACTCACCCTCATGCAACTACTGTACCACTTTGATGCTTTAAACAGTTTAGTAAGAGATCATATATGTATAAAAAGCCTAAATTCAATCTGTTCATCATATAAAGTGATAATGTCTCTTTAGAAAATTTGGACTAACCGCTCGATTGATATAAATTAGTTTTAAGATCTCTTTATGAACTTTTTTGAAGCATTAAAGTGGTAGTTCATAGTAGTTGCGTAGCTGTCTATAGGACAGAAAGCTCTCAGATTTCATTAAAAACATCTTCATTTGTGTTCTTATGATGAACAAAAGTCTTACAGGTTTGGAACAAGAGGGTGAGAAATTGATGACAGAATTTTTCTTTTTGGGCGAACTATCCCTTTAACATCCATGGAACATTTCCATTCCACAAAAGGTTCTTTAAATTGGAAAAAGGTTCTTTTAGATTTTAAAAATGTTTTTCACACTAAGAAAAAAATGGTTCTTCTGTGGCATTGCTGCAAAATACACTTCTTCTTTTTTTTAGAACCTTTATTTTTAACAGTGTGATGCACAGCAATAATTAGACAGACTCCAGACAATGTCTTTGAATATGCTTTAATCACGGCTGGAGGATCTTTATATCAGGGCTGGGGTTATATCATCATTATATCATTTTTCTACAATTTCTTATCATATTTATACGTATCATGATGTATACATGGTAACATATGTATAATTTAGCAAAACAGGTCAAAGCAAATCTGGATTTCTTGATTACTTCACCTTATTACTCAAAAGTCATAAGTCCTTATTACTAAAAGTTTATAGACAGCTGTTTCATTACCCTTTTTGTTATATTATTCAGGCATGCTTCAGACACACTTTGGCCGCAAGTGTTGGGGACATAGTTTTCAAAAGCATATAAATGTTAATCCTGCAAGGAAAAGTAGCCTATCCAACACCCTATAGGCAGAATAATCTGGGAGCGTTTTTAATCTGTTATAAAGTAAATGGTTTGATATTTGCTGCAAAAATCACCTGTAGAGTACAATCTTGGTTATCCCAAGAAAACTGAAAACATATAACTTTATTCCATAAAGTGTTTTTGAAGCAGAACTACATTTTTAAATGTTCAATCGTGTTAGAAATAATAACACGTATTCAAATCTAAGCTAGAAGAATTCACATAGTTTGCATGTACATCGGTTTGCACAAATTTAATTTGATACAGATTGTTCGTTCATTGCCTCCAGAGATCAGCGCGTTGATCAGTTTAATTTTATATTTTCGCACAAATTTTGTACAACCAGGTATTTTTATTTTTTTACAAATTGTATCGAGCTGCCGATCAACCTCATCCTGCAAAACAAAAGACAAGAAAAATTCAAGAACAAGGGAAAACAATGAAGTTAAAGTATGTTTGTAAACAGTATGTACAAATATGTTTTACAAACCTTAGAAGCATGTTTTCCAATATATGCTATTATTTTCTTAACAATACTCTTACAAGAATCGCAAAGAATTAGCTGAGAAAGAGAAGAGATAAATTAGAATATTGCTAATGAAAAGAAATGTGTTTTTTTTTTTTTTTTTTAATAAGTGAACATGATTTATTTACTGGTTTGTTCTCTGTTGCTTTTTTGTCATGATAACTTAACTCCATCTCCCTCACAGGATTCAGATGGTCAAAGTGCTGCTGAGACAATCCCATCTGAACATCTGAAATGACTGAACATCACAAAATACTGTGTTAAAACTTTGGAACAAAAAAGGGGAAAGGGATTACATTTATATTAGGGATTCGGGAACAATTCAGCTTATTATTGGCAGAGCAACGATTCAGAAATATCCCACTTGCTGTATAGAGTTATTTCTAAATTGCCAAGACATCATTTGTAATTTTCTGTCTAAATAAGAAATGTTCATGAAAACGGTTATTAAATAAATAATAAAAATGAAAAATTACATTAGTAAAATAATATTAATAACAGCTAAAAGACCTCATGCAAAAATACCTCATTAAAACCATTTATGACGTCAAATGAAAGAATGTAATAATCTGTGACAAACAAATCTTAAGTTGCGCATAATTAGTAAAATAGCCATTTAGAACATGACTACGTAATGAGCCTCATTCGTATTGCTTTTATATTCAGATTTCTGGATTTTCAGTTGGTAAAGATTTTACAGAATACAAGAGGAAATCTCACCTGAACAGTGCAGCAGGGACCCCAAGAGAAAAACAAGTGATTTTTTTGTCATTTCTGTATCACAGTTTTCAATTATCAGTATAGACAACTGCCTGCTATATGGCAGATCATGGCTGAATATTATATTTATATGGCAAATAAGGGAAGTTAGAGAAGATGTTTAGGTAAACTTTTGTCAGCTTAAAATAGTGCAACTTGTTAGATTCACACTTCACCTTGTGAAAAACGTCTTGGTTACAACTATAACCTCTGTACCCTGAGAACAGGGAATGAGACACTGCGTCGATGACGCTATGGGGAACGCCTTCCACGTGAACTGGTGCCTGAAAAGCTATCCAATCACGGCAATCGACATTGACCGGCGACAGCCTATGACGTCACTACTACATGGTGAACAATGCAGCATCTCGTTCCCTGTTCTCAGAGGCTACAGTCGTAACCTAGACATTCCCTTTCGAAAGGGAACTTGCACTGCGTCAATGACGCTATGGGGAACGATATACTATCCCACCATGCTGAGGGGAGTGCTGGGCACTCTTAAAAGGGACCCTAATAAGGGGGGCGCCTCCAGCTCTTGGGCTGATCTAACAGGGAGGCCTCATGAGAGTCCTTCGACCTTCCGACAGACTTAGGGAGTTAAGTATTCAAACAGAGCGATCCTCAGATAGATTCTGGAACACTATGCTCAACCTGATAAGTACTGACCAGGCTCTGGGCTAAAATCAGGGAGGCTTGTAAGAATTGATTTTCCTGCTAAGACAAAAGCTGAGATAAAACTCACCCTACAATAAAGCAATAAAACGCACCCTGGACAGAAGATCGCAAAGAAGGAGCACAGGACATTGTCTTGTCCAAACTTATCTCCTTGTTTAAATATGCATCCCCCTCTCCCTACCCCCTTCCTCTCCCCCTGAGTCAAGTCACTAAAAGTTCACTAAGAATGTCTATATGTCACATATGATGTATCTTGTGAATCTATTGTTTTTCTTTTTCATGTTTGGTATCATTTTAAATGTCTCAGTGCGATTGGTAAAATGGTCTTAATTTCATTGCAGTCATTGGTATTATGAGGAAGATTGAAAACTTAGGAGAATCCTGTTCTCCTCTTTGGGTGGTGTCTCTTCAAGATATTTGATAATTCTCTCCTCTCCTCTCCTCTCCACATGCATTATACCTTCGCCCACACTGTTGAATTCCGTCGTTGGGCCAATGGGTGGTCTTTATAGCTCCATGAGGCCTGCAACGTGATACTTAATGCTTTTGCAATGCTAAGCATCCAACTTGTTGGGGAAGCCACCTTCAAGGAGGCCTGTTAAGGCCTAACTGCTTGATAGCGAGGATGTTAGCAGAGCCAACCTTCAGAAGGTGCTCTCACAAACATTTCTGTGGGCCTGGTTATACTTATTTAACATTGCCAACAGGCAGTGTACTCAGCAGAAGTGCCATCGATCCTTTAAAGCAAGGAGAGTTCAATCTTACGCTACCAGAGTATCAAGGAGGCCTACTGTAAGGCTTACAGCTTTGAATGTCACAGGCGTCAGCCCGGGCAGTGCTTTGGGTCTAAGGGAGCATACTCAACCATCCCAAGTGGGAGGGAGTAACTAATCTGTCTCTACCTGAGCCTGGGTGGTGAAAGGTGATAACATACGAGCTATGGGTAGCAAAGTACTCTAATTAATGAAACTCCTCTACTCCTCTGCTCTCCCTCAGCGTGAGCGGGACCTGAATCGCCTGGCACAGATGTCTGTCCCTCTAACCTCGAGAAGAGGCCCAGACGAGAGCGAAGTTTTCTCAAAAGAAAAAATTCACAGTTGGCACAAGCTGTTCCCTCAAGAACTGATCATGCTTGCTCTGAGCCCAAACAGTAAACGCACAAATTGTGTGTGTCATCAAGTGTCAATATCTTAGACACGGATCCACACACATCCTGAAGAGTTTTTCACAAGCCATGGTTACCTTTTGAAGTTTTCAAGTTGAAGCTTACAAACAAAACAGTCCCTGAAGACGAAAAGAGGATGACATGTTCTCTAGGCACCCCTTTTATACTTCCGGGTCGCACTAGTAGTGACGTCATAGGCTGTCGCCGGTCAATATCGACTGCCATGGCTGGATAGCTTTTCAGACACCTGTTCACATGGAGGGCGTTCCCCATAGCGTCATCGACGCAGTGCGATTTCTCTTTCGAAAGGGAACTGCACTTAATTGTAATGAATGTGCATTTATAGCATATTTTATGTCTTAAAACTATATTTTAAAAAACTGTACTTGCAGATAACATAATATTAACCCTAAAGACCATAAAGAGACATCAGAAAATGAATTTATTGCTATTTTCCATCTTATTAGTACACAAAAAAATGTAATTTCATGATTTCTTTTTAAAAAACATGACTTTTGATTTTGATCTTTGTAAACCCAAGGATAAGTTGCCCCTTTGGTGGTATAAATTCATTGAAAAAATAATGCTTTTTTGGCAATGCGTGTTACAACATTTTAGCCACATTTATTTTAGAACATTTATTCTCTCATAACTTAAAGTAAACATTCTTTTATACAATTTAGTTAAACAATAAGTATAATGCCTATTTATGAATATATTAGCATACTGTATTATATTTAATATATAAATTTCTAGGGCCTACAAAATATTAGCACAACCAAAACTGCTGAAAACCTGTTGGACACAATATATTTCATGCCTTTTCCCCTCTGATTGATAGTTTATACTTTTTTATCAATTAAAGTCTTTTTCTTTTCTTTTCTTTTTTTTGCTGTGAAATCTTTAATGGTTTTTATAAAGTAAATGTAAGATGAACATTTACTGGACTGAACTGAATCATTTTTAATATTAAAAATTAAAAATTCTTTTTACATTTTTTCATGTTAATGTAAATGTCAAATATGACACAACAGGCTTTTAGGAAACATTTCTTTGTCCATCTCTCAATTATCGTCAGTTGTGCTTGTGACCGTAGTGAGTTAGACTTCAAAGGCTGTGAGTTCGAGTCTCAGTACCGGCAGGAAATGTTTGTGGGGGAAGTGAATGAAGCCATGTCCCAAATTCCCAACTATTTATTACGTAAGCCAGTCCGTGAATGAATTTTCTCTGAAATGGCTTGGGTATGCAGCTTAAAAGGACTGTACGCCCCTGAATCTCATGTTTTTAATCTCAATAAACAAAACCTGTGGTAGACAGACCCAGACCGTTGCACTTGTGTCTCGTGTCTATTGCAGCGTTTCGCACAATGACACACCGTTCTAAAAACACGACACTCAAGTTAAAAGTTAAAAACTTTTCTAGACCTTATATTTTTCCCCCTTACACTGCCTTGTGTCTCACGTTTTTGCACTCCACTGCACTGCTTTTCCTCTTTTTTTTTGTAAACATGTCATGCACATTTGTGACAATCACGCTCGACAATGCCACGTTTAGCTATGTTCACAAGTGCTCCACCTCACACCACCTTTATGTTGCTCTAGTTTCATGACATTGGAATATAAATTCTCCAGGGCATCTTTGTTCAAATTGTCTACAAACCAACAGAACGACAGAGAACGAAGCATGATTAAAATCCCCAGAGGAAGTGTTTGGGGGTTTCTAGAGAGAATACACCAATATAAAAGTCATTTTTGCATTATGTGCAGATGACATATTATTCTTGGAGGAGAATATTAACGTACATAAACTAATGTTGCCCTAGTTTTTGGTAGCGAAATGTGTTTGTATATAAACATGGGTGACAAGTGTCTTTTCGCTGTATTCTAAACTTTTCATGATATTAGCAGTAATTAGTTAACTAAACTTCAAAATATTCTTTGAAATCATGCATGCATACTAATCTAATTTAACTAATCATGGAATGTGGAATAGCAAGAAGGACTTACAGATATTGTCATCAGTATTACCATGTCATGGCAAGTCGTTTCTCCCTTGTGTTAACCGATTAAAAGACTCTGGTTTATCAACTGCAATGCCATTTGAATGATTATGTGATTTTTATTATATTTATGTGATATATGAGTGATATGAAAAGAGAAAGTGAAGGTAATATTGTGTATGCATGAAAGAGATATAAAATACACCAGATCTATAACTGATGAAACATCTGCTTGCTTTTATTCAGTGCACATACCTATTCACACCTCTTTCTCAAACACACCCTGACTTTACGAACATCTATGGTGTGGTATATGGAAGTGTGAAGCACTTTGTGAAAAAGAAGTACACTTTAATTAAATGCAATGTTATAATTTTTTTACCCACTTAAGTACATCTTTACATGTAATTTCATAGTTACTTCTATTCTTGTCTTTGAAATATGGTTACACTACCAAGCATTTATGGTAAACATACTTTTTTCTTTGCAATTATATTTATTTATTTATTTATTACCAGATTCACTTCAGACTCGATGAGGGCAGTGACACAGGACAGGGCGATGGCAAAACTGCAGTCAATGATGAACAATGTCTGCACTCAGCTCATTTAGCCAATTCCCTGTCTCAAAACACTGAGTTTTGATTTCCAAGTGATCAAATTTTGTACAAGTGTTTCCACACATGATCATTGGTTGTAGGTCATCAGTAAATGAGTGTGGCATTGAAATGCTAGTGTTTCCCAAATGAAACACTAGAGCTGTTAGTTTTGCATGATGTGTGTAATGTAGAGAACTGTGTTTAGAGTTTTGCAAAAAAGTTTAAGTGTTGAAAGCACACAATGTGCTTCGTTTTGTAGAATTGGTCTAAAGATTAGGTAAATGTGAATGTTTCCACTGAATTTTTGTGGGCGTCTAATACCACTTTTAGTGTCTAAGCAATTTTAAAAACCATGTGTAATTATGCTGAACATGTACAGTACCTGGTTTTATCAACAACAAAAAATCAGCACTATTACTATATGTGCATTTTTATTACTCTGGTAAACAGTACTTAATCAAGACTGGACAATCATGCCATTAAACTATCTATAAGGTTTTGCGATTTGAAGTCAGAAATATTATTAATGTAACAGAGTTTAGGTGCAGCTACGATGAATGATCTACCACCCACAGAAGAGAGGAGATACCAAGGGAGAGAGAGAAAGACGGAGTTTGAAGACTGAAGTGAACGAGTCGAGGTGTAGGAGAGGAGCAGGGTACAAAGATAACAGGGAGCCAAGCCATGTAGAGATTTAAAAGTGAGCAGTATTATTTTGTACTTAGTACAATAGGAATTTTGTACATGGGCTATTTTTTCTTAGCGGAAGCTTAAGATAATATAGTTATACAGGTATTTCAAAATATTTCATATCTGTTTGTCTATTAAATGTGATGCATGACTTATTTTAATAAAGCACAGAACAAATAAGATCAATAAATAAACTTTAATTCTGTACATAAAGTATATACACAGAAATGTCATGACGACGCAATCAGTCATTTAACTCAAAATAAAAGAATATCAAAAGACCAGACAAGTTGAGTTAACTTTTTTTGTTTGAAAAATGTATTTATCAGCTCTGTGAAACATCCTAGTAAGAGACAGAGATTCTGGATCATTTAAATTAATGTCTATACTTCCATGACAAGACTAAAAAAAAAAAAACAACGTTCATTTAAAAAGGTTTACTATAATCATCTTCTTCAGTCATACCTGCTGTGATGTGCAGCAAATACATATTTCTGCTTCATTTGGCTCTCAATATTCAAAATTTGAACATTACAAATGTTTATTTTCCTATAATGCCTTGTGTTTACTTATTAATAAAAGATAATCAGTGTGGCGTAGGCTAGCACATATCAAATGTTTGAGAAATTGAGACAGCTGAACACTAGTATGTCCAGATTTGTTGGCTGAAACCCATGTCCACATTTTATCACAGTCCAGAGGGTGCGTTTGATCAAAGAATATGTTATTTCTGCTTTGTATTAGAAGTAACATCTAAACACACTCATGATCCTGACACAGCTGAGCTCTGCTCCTTCCTGCTCTGTTCTCAGAAGCATGAGTGGAAAATAACACTTTGGAAGTTAAATAATTGAACTTAAGTAAGCTAATTAAGTTAAATAAAAATAAATAGTCACTCTGAATTCTGAAGTGTTAATGATAGCGCAAAAAGAAAAGAAAAACACCTGTACATTTATTAAAAAAAAAAAAAAAAAAAAAAACAGCTGAAAAAAAGAACATTTATTTAGAATCAGACATGTATTTGATTTTATGGAAATATTTGAAGCGTTAAATATGTTGCTTTAACAATTACAGTATTTCAAAACAGTGTGAAGTGAGTGTTAATGCTATAGTGAATAGCTGATCGTTAAAACTGCTGCAGTTGCTGACGCCTTACACTAACATTCAATAAATGAAATACAGAAAATACAATTCTCTCAGATGAGAAAAAATATGACTTACATTCATTAGTTAATGAAACACGCATACAATGGGCCCCAAAAAGTATTTGGACATTTAAGCTAAACTTGAAGTATGCATATCATTGCATTAGATATCAAAATATCAAACCAAGTGGCGTTTAATGAAATATAGGTTCAAGTTTGAAATGATATAATACATATACTTTCTAGTTGTCAACAACCTTGACACTATTTGGTTAAAAGTCGTAGGAAAAAAATGGCTTAGAAAAGTGAAATTTGTTCAGAGAAAAGCTTGGCATCATTTGTTTGCGGATGATTTGATGGTTTTGTTAGTTAATGAAATGCATTTTTAGGTGTCCAAATACTCTTTGGAGTCAGTGTACATTCTTCCTTTGTCACTGAGGAAGACAGGGGTTAGAAGAGGGATGTTGTGATCCCTCCTGAGAGCCCTGCAGTGTCTGCTCGAGTCGTCGCCCTGGAAAGTCTTTTTCTTTAACCAAACCATTTCTTTTCTCTGTTCTTTCATTTCATATATTCTCCAGGACGTCACAGGGCACAAATCCTCTCTTTTTTCCACTGGCTACTCTGATGAAGCCATTGTGTTCATCCTCACTGCTGACACAAATCTGAAAGTGCAGCATTATTAAGCTGTTTGTGGCGGGAATCCAAGTTAGAAATCATTAGACTACAGCAATTGCTTAAATGTACTCACTTGTCCCTCTTTCAGGGTGATCTGCCCTTGTTCCTTACAGCCAATAAAGGTTCGGTGACATCTGAACACCCTGTCGCCTGCCCTCACCTGATGTGCAAAGGATGCCGGGAAAAAACCTATTCTATCTTCAATCACACCCTGGAATTATAAGTAAGATACACAAGAACAAAAATTTGAACTCACAAAAATGTATGTTAAAATATGCTATTGATTAAAGTAATAATTTTGATATAAGAACTTGAAAGCTTTTTTTCTCATCAATTTGTAATTGCATGGGTTATTTTCTCCTGTTTGACTAATCACTAAGAATTTCTGTGTATTCAATTTCGAAATACTTCAAAGGAACCAACCAAATATCATGCTGGCCATGTATGCCATTACAAATACCACTATACTTCACTTTAATTGCACTTTTTGTAATTTACTTTTTGTGAGCATGTTTTAAATCATCAAGTTGCAGAATGATGCAGAACGTCGCATAAAAGAGAGAATCAATTTTGAACCATGAAAGTGGAAGTCTGCAAATCTGTCATGATTTTTACCTTCCACCAGTCATCATTGGAATCATCTGCCAGGATTATTCGATCTCCGGGTCTGCAGGGAGACAGGAACACATTAGGACAAATGAGTACATTACATCCCCTTTCAATAATATGAAATTACTTTTGGAATTAGTTTTGGATTGAAAGCTTTGATGAGACAACATTTTTTGCGATGGCCTCATTCCATTACATGAGGCCAGAATGAAACTGCACATGCAAAGAGATCTAAAGTCAACAGTCAATTGCAGCCTCAGATTTCTGGAGAGGTTCTGAGAATCAGACCTGAACCAAAGGATATGAAAGTGCTACTGTGTGAACGATTGTAAAGAGAAATGTGTGCATTCAGAATCAGTCTGAGCAGGGACAATAACACAGAGGTCACAATCAAAGTACCAAACCAAGCTGTTCAAACTCTGTCAATTTAACATCTGCCAAAACCACAGGTTTATGGTAATGGACTTTTAATGTTTATACAGTTTTTATGTTTATTGCGCTCTATGGACAGGAGTATAGCACACATGTAGAGTAAAACTCGTATAGATCACTTCAATGATATTTTACGATGATTTTAGTTCTTTTTGAAGCTTGAAAGCTTAATTCCCCATTACTTTTTAAATTGGTGGTGAGCTGCATTACAAAGAGTACTATGGCACTATTCAACCTGTAAATTTATTGCAAGGAAGAGTTGCACTGATAAAATGCCATTGACCTTCATTCATTAATTTACTATCTATTATTTATAATTTATCAAAAACAGAAACCCTGTGCAGTTGCCCATATTCTGAAGTAATTTTGCATGCTCAAAGTCCAGTGTGACCGCACCTTAGTTACAAGGTCAGCATCTTTTTGAACAAATCTTTATTTAATAGTTTATTTAACACATTTTTTTTTGGTCTGTTACTGTTTGTGTTTTGGACCATGTGTGTCCTTAATAAAGTTTGATGATGATGAATGGAAACAACATAAAATCAGTCAAGGCAGAAAACTTTTTTTCCCCATCAACTCATGTTTATTCAAGAGTATGCTTGTCAATGTAGATAAGCATACAGTGTGCGTTCTGCATACAAAGAAACCCTGAGCTAATCGTTATCACCAGGAAGTTGTCCAGCAGACAGCCAACAGCCTTCCTGTGACAGCCGATTGCATATCCTGTTGAGGATATACTGGGCGGTAATAGAGAGAAGAGAGAGAGAGAGAGAGAGAGAGAGAGAGAGAAGAGAGAGAGAGAGAGAGAGAGAGAGAGAGAGAGAGAGAGAGAGAGAGAGAGAGAGAGAGAGAGAGAGAGAGAGAGAGAGAGAGAGAGAGAGAGAGATCACAAATGATTACATGATACTGGAGTGAAGACTCAAATCAGCTGTGACACTGAATAACTCAGCACATTTCTAGTGTGTGTGTGTGTGTGTGTGTGTGTGTGTTTGTGAGAGGGAAAAGGAAGTTTATTATAGATGTTAGTAGAATACTACCATCTGCTGTTGATACCACAAAATAAATATAGGAAAGGAATAGAACAGCAGCTCTTGCCTCCTTTGAAATCTAAAAAAATGCTTTCTTCTCACCTCATTTCCAGGTCTTGGTTGTCTTGTTGGGTGAATCCGAACAAAGCCACGTAAGTATTGAGCTGCAGAGGGTCCCTCTTCAGCTCTCTGTTTGACTACAGTTTAAACATACAGGGACATAAACAGAAAGATTCTTACAAATTACATCAAATCAACAGAAATTATACTGAAAATGTGTGTAGGGAAAACAAATACATTCAACTTTTAATGTTAGTTGTTAATGTTTAATGCTCTTAAATTCCTAGTTTATAGAATCATTCCTGAATTTATTGAATATTTCAGATTGTATTTATGTGATGAAATGAAAGGAAAATATTAATAAAACATTATTGCCAGAAGCATGAGTTAAATAAAGACAGATTCCAGAATGCAAACATTACTGGGCTGCAGACATTGGCTAAGGTGGATGCTTTTCTTCAATTTGGAATTTTTCCACAAGCTCCTGGGAAATTTTTAAGTATGAGTGCACGCACACACACACACGCGCACATACACACACACACACACACACACACACAAACACACACGTGAATGAAGTGCAGCTAGCTGCCTCATATTAACGTCAGAAAGAATTGACAAACCAATTAAAATTCTGACTAAGCTTCATTGCAAAAATTATTTTCGTCTGCCCTAAAATATCAAGACCTCTGTGCTACACAGCAGAAAAAAAGGTTATTTTTTAGAAAGTAACAAACAGGGGAGAAACAGGGCTAGTTGTCATAATGGTTAAAGCTCAGTAGTTGTTAAGTTTTGAATTGCACAAATGTGCATTTTCTCTAACATTACTCCAGACTTCAGTGTCACATGATCCTTCAGAAATCATTTTAATATGCGGATTTGGTGCTAAATATACCATTTTATTAGCACGAATGCTGAAAACGGTTGCACTGCTTAACATTTTTATGAAAACTGATTTTTTGATGAATAGAAATTTCAGATGAACAGCATTTATTTGAAATACAATTGTTTTGTAACAATGAAAAGTCTTTACTGTTACTTTTGAGTATCCTTGGTAAATAAAAAAACCTTGCTGACCCCAACCTTTCTAACAGTAGTGCAACTCATATTTGTTTTACTGTTTAATTTGCCTTATGACAACTCAATGAACTCTATCTTTTTTTTCGTGGAGAATAACGATGCAAAAGTACAATAGCTTTTTGGTAGCCAAGACTTACGGTATGTGCCTATATTGACTCACCCAAAGACACTTGACAGCCATAAATGGCATAAACAATATAAAAAAAGATTATACAAAGTGTGTAAAAAGAGATTTTGTGATGCTTACAGATGATTCTTCTGATTTCCTTTCAGCAATATGAAAATGTTCTGTTCCATTCTCCAAGGGTGTAAAAACTAAAACACACAGTACAGTAAAAATCAGTGAGTAAAGACTGTAATTCAAGTTTAGATCTGTTGATAATGAGCAACTCATTGTAGAACAAACCTTGCTTGTTTTCTTATTATTGCATGATGTTAAATTAATGATGCTGTTGTAGTGGGTCATTGGTCAGAGTGGTGGACTGATTAGACAAAAATAATCATAGTTTCTCGGTCATGTTGGCACCAGAGAAAAAATATCTGTCTCTCTTCCCAGAGCAAGCACAGTCGTGGGGACATGAATTCACTGAAGCTGGGGGTCAGTCTGTGATGAACTGAAGACTTTCTGATACTATATCACAGTCTGTCCAAACAACAGTGTGCCATTTAGGCTTAAAGGTATAGTGGAGGATTTTCTTTTTCCAGGTGGATCATCAAGACTATTGGTCCTCCTAATTGTCAATCATTCTGGTGATATGTTTACGTAAGGCCGTCGTACGTGCTCGTCCCTAGGTAGTTTTCACTTTCTGCGCATGCGCACTTTCAGGTGTATATGTGTGTATATGTGTGGTGAGCTACCGTTTCAGCCATTCATTGAAGCTCGCCGTTCTCATCAGGTTTTTTCCCGAAAGTAGGCTTGTATGAGCAATGCCAACAGCAACTTGTAAACAGAGCGTGCACGAGGAGAACTAGGCTCGTGCATGCTCTCTCGTGCACACGTTTAATAGGCGTTCCCTCTCAGGAGCAGGTAGAGTGTTGCGCATGTGCATTTTTTCAAAAAGTGGAGAGGGCGGTTCTTTTCTAAAATCCGGGAAAATCCTCCACTATACCTTTAAGCGGTAATGAGTGTGAGTAATGTCTCTGATCAGAAGCTGGCAGTTTGGAGTTAAACCGAGGATTGTGGGATGGAGCCGCAGATAAGCATGAGCAGTTTCTGCTCGGTCAGTTTTATCATAGGGTGATTTAATGCAGAATTTGGCAATAAATAATGCTTATAAATGAATAACAAATGTATTTGATAAGAAAATTGTAGAATTTAAAAACTTTTAAATAAAAAAAATGTATCTTAAAAAAAAAATACATTTGTAGTTGGATTTATTCTTATTTAGGAAAGCTCAAATTGTCCGGAAATAATGTTTTTTTAACATGTTCTCACCATTGTCACTGGGTTTCCTGGTGAGTTGAGCACGACTGCAGTGGGCCGCCTTTTCCTCTGGTACCTGAGCCACGTCACTGGTCTGAACAAACGAGTAAACACGCATGAATTCTCTCAAATACACATATATGAACACAATGTGTCTTAACAAATGTCTTTGTCTGTTATGTATTTTAGACGTAAAATGTTTAATGTTAACATTACTATTGAGAGATTTATTAAATACCATATAAATGATGCTTTTATCTTTTATTTGCAAATAATTTCATGGTTGATTTATTTCACCCTGGTTTCATCCTGTTGTTTCTTCTGTCTATTCTCTCTCTTTCATCTCATTCGCTCCCTTTTTGGTCATATTTGCTTTAGAGAGGCATTATCTGAAGCTGACCATCACTTCCTTCCAGGGTGTGTGTGTCTGTGTTTGTTTCAAGCAGTAAAACATTACATCTGGGACGCTTGGATTCCCTTACAACCATAGTAACTTCACATTAGATGGTTTAAACATTCACATGAACACACAGATTTGAAAACCGGAGTACAAAAAAATATAAATGTAATAAAGTAATAAAATTTAGTACATATGACAGGGACCAAATATGTTGCTATAAATGACATAATGATAACAACATTCTTGTTTTATAACAGCGGTTTACAGAAAAAGATCCCTGTGATAATGTCTTAAAGGGATAGTTCACCCAAAAATGAAAATTATGTCATTAGTTACTCACCCTCATGTCGTGGCAAACCCCTAAGACTTTCATTCATCTTTGGAACACAAATGAAGATCTTTTTGATGAAATTTGAGAGCTTTCTTTCCCTCCATTGGCAGCTATGCAACTGACACAAGTTCATAAAGAGATTGTAAAACTAATCCATATGAATTGAGCGGTTTAGTCCAAATTTTCTGAAGAGACAGAAGCTTGCTGAAGCTCAAAAGTGCTGCGTAACACGAGAGTGAACCTCATTGGTTCTTGCTGAAACTCAAACGTGCTGCGTAACACGAGAATGAACCTCATTGGTTCTTCTGTTTACCACAACTGATGTGTGAGTTGATGAATGTTTATATGTGAATAAAAGCCAAAATTCAATCTGTTTATCATATAAAGTGATCGTGTGTCTTCAGAAATTTTGGACTAAACCACTCGATTCATATGAATTACTTTTACAATCTCTTTATGAACTTTTTGAAACGTCAAAGTGGTAGTTGCGTAGCTGTCAATGAAAGCTGTCAAAGCTGACAGAAAGCTCTCAAGATTTCATCAAAACAATCTTCATTTGTGTTCCGAAAATGAACGAAAGTCTCACTGATTTGGAACGACATGAGGGTGAGTAACTAGTGACAGAATTTTCCTTTTTGGGTGAACTAGCCCTTTAAATAGAAGAATAAAGAAGCACTTTTTATATAGAGAGGAAATAATAATTGTGAATTAAGACTTGAGCAAAGAGAAGCTTAAAGAGATTAAATTTAATTGTCTTGAGTGTTTCATTGAATTAATCATAATAATCATCACCATTTTTTTTACTACAAGAGTTTCACTTCACAGCCAAGCAAATGCACATTAAAATGTGTTATCAATCTTTTTAAAAGCCTAAACTGAAGCAGATTGTCTCCCGGTAAATGATGGATGCATGTTTACTATTATCATCTTAACCCAAACACCAGTCTCTCTCACACACACACACAGACACACACACACACACAAACATTATTATAAATGACATTTTCTAGCCCTTTCCGCATTTTTACATTTTTAATAAAAAAAATATTTGAGTATGTTATTTATGTTCAATAGAGGACATTGGCACACCTTAAGAATAATGTGCTTTTCACTACTCCAATAGTGTATGATTGCAGAAAAAATATACCGGTATATGTTTTAATTGAACATTGATGGAACAGCAGATTTTGTGTGAAAATAAATCGTAAAAGTGGGTTGATTTGTTTAAAAATCTTACAAATGTATGAGGTGGCAAGGTGAACCTTTTACCCCACATACAAATACTTCAGCTAAAGTAATATGTTTCGATAATATCCAATTTTGATGAATCTTTTTTTTTCTTTTTTCAATAAATATACTGTTATAAAAATAAGTTCATAAAAAAAAAACACAGGAACAAAGTTATTTGAAAAAGTAGCATTGTCAGAGGTGCCATAATAATTTAATATATCTTTACAGTAGTAACAATATATATGATATTTTATTATATGATATGATTAATGGCATATTTTTAAATATAATGGTTTCATTATAAATATGGTGATTATCTCTATGGTGGACACTCAACTTAATATATGATATTTACCTTTTGAATCTAACTGTCATGTCAACAAAAGGAAAAGTCAGGCAGTTATTTATTATCATATTAATTATTGTGCTTTTAGCCCCAACAGCAGGGGCGCCGTTTACCCCAAATACCATACTTTTACATATTCTTTCATTATAGAAAAACTGTTGCTTTAATTACCTTGAACAAAACTGAAAAACATTAAGAAGACCTTTGTCTCAAAATATAGTCAATTTTAATCAATTATCATTTGCTACATAAATCTACATTTAAAAAAAAAAACATGAAATATTAGATCAAATTAGCACAGAATCAACTTTGTGTCGCTGTCCGGGATTACGTCAAGGATCAGCCAAATTTCCATGTGCATCATCAAAACCGGTTATTAAGAAAAGTGCTGAGGTGAATTTTTGTGCCATCTAGTGCCATTTGAAGGCGAATAAAGTAAAATGCGCCTTTAGCCCTGTTGTACCCTATCAGTTGAATCGGTATACTGCCTAGCACAAACTTAGGGTGTACTCACACTAGGCACAGTTGCCTTGTACAGTGTCCTGTCACGATTGCCCTATAAAAGTGTACTATCCAAACAGTAATAGAAGATGTTTTCTGTCGTAATGATGACAGTAGCGCACACAAGAGTAGCAGCTACTCCATGCTCTATCAACGGTTAGCGATCATACTATAGTGTACCGCGAACCGCGTCCGGGCACACTAGCGGTCACACGTGCTCAGGCACGGTTCAGATCGACTAGTGTGAATGCACCCTTTGGGGCCTCAAAATGTAGGTCAAACCATTACACACAAACACACACACAAGCGTTGCATCCATTCTAACTGTCAGAGACCCATCAGACTGGATTTTCCCACTCTGTAATATCTTTTCCAAATTCGGTATTAAATTCCACTGTTACGCTGATGATACACAGCTTTATATATCTACAAACCCTGATTCCATTCTCCCTCCTGCCTGTCTTACCAACTGCCTTCACAAAATAAATGTCTGGTTTTGACGGTTCTTCCGTTTCTCCTTCCCGCCAGGTTAGGAACTTGGGTGTCATCTTCGACAGCACCCTTTCATTTGAAGCTCACATTAATAACATAACCAGGTCTTGTTATTTTCATATTGCTCGCCTCCGTCCATTTCTCACTCCGCGTAGTTCCGCTATTCTTGTTCATTCGCTTGTCACCTCCCGCATTGATTACTGTAATTCTCTTTTATCTGGTTTACCACACAAATCTCTTCATAGACTCCGGCTGATTCAGAATTCTGCAGCTCGTATCATAACCCGAACTCCAGCTATTCAACATATTACCCCGTCTCTCCAACAGCTACATTTGCTCCCTATCAAATTCCGGATTGAATTTAAAATTCTCCTCCTCACTTATAAATCTCTTCATAACCTCGCTCCACCTTACCTTTCAGATCTCGTACAGCCCTACACCCCTTCTTGAACTCATTGGGTCTCCTCCATACACCTTCTGCTCGCCCAACCACCATGGACCATAGGGCCCTTAGTCGTGCTTCTCCTGGTCTTTGGAATTCTCTCCCAGTCAGCATCCGTAATTCAGACTCGTTAGCTCATTTTAAACTTAAAACTCATCTATTCAGAATTGCTCATCTTCCATGATTACTTTGTGCACTCAAATCTAGTACTTTTTTATTGCTATTTTTTATTGCCATTGTTATTTACTGTTATTTTCTATTTTAATATTGTTATTGCTGCTACTTGTTGTATGGTGACATTGAGTGGTTTGAAAGGCGCCTTAAAGGGGTGATGAACTGAGAAATCAAATTTTCCTTGAGCTTTTGACATATAAGAGATCATCATACTATAATAATATCCTGTAAGTTTCAGAACTGAAAACTACCTTGTTAGTCCAATAAAAGCTTTTATAGACATCAGGCTCAGCAAACGACTCGTTTTTCAAAGTGGGGAACAATGACGTCAAAGAGGATAAAACACCGCCTCCACAAAAGAAGATCAATGCCTACTTCAACACGGCCTGTTTAGCCCCGCCCACCGATTCGCCCAAACATGCTAAATAACATAGGACGACATGATGATTGCTACCGGATCGAGCTACTTCCAAGCAATAAACATGCTGTTGACTAAATATTGTGCAGTTCCTGTTTGTGGAAGAAGACCGTCTGCATAAGCTTCCTTCGGATTCCAGCATGGTTAAACTTTATTAAATCAGTCAATCACAATTTCCCGACGGATCTGCCAGCAACATGTAAGTAACCATGTGTATTCTAATGCCTGATCTGCGATCAGTGATTTCTGTGTAATTATTCAAGTTCAGATATTTCTCTTAAAATCGTTCAATACTGTTTATGCATCAGCGACTAAACGATCAACTTCACATAATTTCTCGTAGTATTATGAAAATAATCTTTTTTTAAACTGTTATTAAATTATATAGCCTACAGAAAGCGATCAAAGAACGATCCCTTTCGCCCAAGCTGTCAATCAAACAGCACAGCGCGAGCCGCGAGAGCTTATCTGGACACTTACCAAACTCGTGATGAAATAATGACACTGTTACACTAGGCTACACAACGAAGCTCTTACTGTGTACTCACATCGTGTTTGCATTGTGATTTGGTGTAAGCATTTGTGAGAGTGCAAAAATTGCGTTGCAATGATAAGATCTTTATTCACGCGATCAACAGACTGTCTGTCATCTGCTCAGTCAGTGCTCATCATGCTGCAACCTTTCATGTGATGGAATAGATTTAAATATAATGCTTTAAACGATACTTTTCACGATTTGTTAATCTCGATAGCTGTATTAGTAAAAACGTAGTACAAGTTTTCGAGAGAGTTCCTGTAATACTAGCTATTTCATTGCAAGCATGTCAGCCAATCACAGCAGTGGGCGTTTGCACTGCAGTCTCACAGCAGACACGCCCCTTAAAACGGAGCGTTCAAATCTGAGGCAGAAATCAGGCTTGGAAAAATGGCTTTTATTTATAAATTATGACAATTTTTTATGTAAAAATCATACTAACATTATAAGGGCACCCCAGGCAACATTATAAAATAATAAAACAATCCAGTTCATGACCCCTTTAAATAAAATGCATTATTATTATTTCTTTTTTTATGTAACTTCCAAAACAAAAAATTATTTGAATATTTGAAAATTCAGTTGATTTAATTTTGTAGGTAAAAATTTTTTTTTTTTAAATATATTTTTTAAAATATGTTTTAAATATTTCAATTAAAAACACTAATTACAATCATGTATTTTTAAAAGGTATGAGAAAAAAGGGATACAACTAAACAAGTGTTTCTTACAGAGTTTCTCTGTGGTGACTCCGATCCACTGGTCCGCTTGTTCTTTTGTGCCAGAGAGGTTCCAAACCTCAGAGTCTCATACACCGGGTCAACTCTACTGCAACAGGCTAGGACAAAACAAAACATACGTCAAAATGCTACAAAATGTCAGTGAACAGGATGTTCAAGCTGGTGATGCTATGCCATATTATGCAAAAGTAAAAAATAAAATAAATGAAATTCTGCATATTGCTCACCAATAGGCATAACCTCCCTAATGCAGCCAAACTGTTCCTGAATCAGCAGAGGGGAGCTAGAATATCTCCGAAAACCTTTGGGCTGCAATCAAACAAACAGGATCAGTGGATTTTATTATTTCATTAATTAACTTTTTATACCCAGAATTGGTTTTCATGGGCACCTTGATAAGGATATGTAAAAACAAAACAAATCAAATGTATGTATGCTAAATACCTGAATCAGTTAGTCTCAATCTGAACAATGGGTTGTTATTGTTAACAAATGGTTATCATGAAAAAAAGAGCCCAACATCAAATAAAAATGTAAACAAATCGCAAGATAGCACAACATACCAAACACATACCTTCAGTGGCATTTTAGCTTGAGCTCTGTTTAATTTCTGACACTGCTACAGTCTCATGTTACGTGCCATGCCAAAATTTCAAGCTGATTCTTAAGATTGAAATGTAAAAAACAAAAACCTCACCAAAGACATTTCAGAGAGACTCACAATTACTATGATTTTAATATGCTTTTTTTTTTTTGGCAAATACATTTCCTAGAGTCATTAGTGTTATAACCCTGTTAATAAAGAGATGATAAATAATATTGGTAATAGAAATATTGGTGTTTATTATGTACTGTTATATTGGTGCGTATGAATGAAAATAATTAGATATCATTCTTCATTGTGTTAATTTTGTGAAAAGCCGTGAGGGAAAACATGCCTTGATTATTTAATGATGGTTTGGAACAGGGCTGGAGTGGGGCCACTTTTCAGCCCGGGAGTTTCAGGCCCAAGACCGGCCCACTTTTTCCATGGTGGAATTCCAAATTAGCACTTTTTTTTTAATTGGATAAATGAAGCAACAGTTCAGCTCGTACTATTGTGTAGTTAGTATTAATACCATGGGTTAACAAATAATGTAAAGGTTAAATAATAATTCACTTAGACTTTATAAGAAGCATAAGAAGCAATTGCAACTTTTTCACACAATTCTGACTTTATATTTCGCAATTCTGACTTTATATTTCGCAATTCTGACTTTATAACACGCAATTGCTACTTTATATCACACAATTCTGACTTTATATCTTGCAGTTCTGACTTTATAAGCAATTGCGACTTTATTTCACACAATTCTGACTTTATATTTCGCAATTCTGACTTTATAACACGTTTTATGATTTTATATCACACAATTCTGACTCTATATCTGGCAGTTCTGACTTTATAAGAAATTGCGACTTTATTTCACACAATTCTGACTTTATAACACGTTTTATGACTTTATATCACACAATTCTGACTCTATATCTTGCAGTTCTGACTTTATAAGCAATTGCGACTTTATTTCACGCAGTTCTGATTTTATATCTTGCAATTCTGACTTTATAAGAAGCAATTGCGACTTTATATCACGCAATTCTGACTCTATATCTCACAATTTTTTATAACACGCAATTGCAACTTTATTTCAGGCAATTCTGACTTTATATCTCACAATTCTGACTTTATAACACGCAACTGCGACTTTATTTCAGGCAATTCTGACTTTATAACACGCAACTGCGACTTTTCAGGCAATTCTGACTTTATATCTCGCAATTCTGAGAAAAAAAGTCAGAATTGCGAGATGTAGTTGGTAATATATATATATTTCATATGCAAGCTAGGGCTGTACCAGAATATTCGAGTATTCGAATATTCGTTCGGTGGATTGGTATTCGATTTTCAAATTTGGCATTCGAATATTCGTTTTAAATTTTTTTTTTTTTCACACCTGGCATCCCCCTAGAAACGGTTCCCATTCGCGCTTGAATGGGGCTGTCATGCGTTTTCTCAGATCGGATAGTTCTCTCTGATTTATCAATATGAACAATGAACACATAAATGTGTTTTTGCAAAACGGATATGAATCCGAACTTCAAATCCCGCGCTATAGGCAGATGTAATGGAGTGCACGTCACTAGCAACAGATAAGCTGCATTTTACTGATCGTCAGCTAAAATTTCTAAATCAAAGACCGCAATAAGAGAGCGCGCTCAACATGCCGCGGCAACAGCCCTGGTAAGATCATTTCGGTTCTTTACTTTTAATGAAGTTGATTGTGTGTTAAAGCATCTGCGACCCACTTTCACTTTGATTTGCGATAGTTTGCACGTTGGCTTGATGAATAGATGCTGATCTGCGGTGACGCGTGCTGTAAGCGTCGTCATATCTGGCTATAACATGATATAGCCTAAAACACGCTCTCACACGGTTATTTTTTTAGCATTTTTGGGCGAAATACAATACTCTTATTTTAGAGCGCAGAACAGCGGAGTTTATATGGGCAGAAGTGCATGCCTGAGCTTGTAGGCTATAAGCTGCGTTGCTTTGACATTGTGGAAATAGAATAGAAAGAATATATTAGCCTACCCTTTACTGTGTCAGTAATTACTGTGCTGCTGATTTCTGATTTGAGAGTTATTTGTTACTCAGAAAAATATTAGGCTGTGTTTTGTATCACTAGTGCAGTGTCCGTTCTCGGAGCCCTGCGCGTGAGGCGCGCGCGCGCTTCCCGCTCGCGCTGTTCTGTATTAAAAGTTTATTAATTCTGAACGTGTCACGTCTCGCGTGTCTATTGCACCAAATGTGACACTGCACTCGTGAAGTCGATTGGATGAACGGTTCTAAATGCAAGATAAATAATCTAAATGCAAACAGACAGACGCATAGAGATTCCTGCCTTTATTAGAGAGAAGAATATGTTCAGCCCCCTCCCTCCGAAGCTTCGATGTTAATTCCTATCGAAGCTTCGAAGCTCAAAAAATGGTATTCGGACCAGCCCTAATGCAAGCATGTCAGCCAATCACAGCAGTGGGCAACAACACTGAAGTCTCTCAGCAGACACGCCCCTTCAAACAGAGTGTTCAAATCAATGGATGAAATCAGGCTAGGAAATATGCCTTTTATTTCTAAATTATAACAAATTTTGATCTAAAAAACATACTAACATTATAAGGGCACCCCAGGAAACATTATAAAATAATAAAATAATCCATTCTACGGCACCTTTAAAAGGTTAACTCTTTAATTATTAATCCAGTGTCAGTCTGATAGCATTCGACTTCTTTTTCACGCACACTGTATAAATGACTGTTATCGAGGCAAATTAATTTGATTAAAGCTTTTTAAATGTATTTGAATGATCTTATGCTTTTAAGATAGCCTAGATTTACACCGAGATTCAGTGATTTAAATCAACAAAGAACAAGCTCCTACAGCATTATATCCAGGCACACACATACCCCAAGAAAGATACCTCACTATGCCCTTATTAGTATTTGTTGTGTTTAGTCCAGGCAGAGTGTCTACCTACGCAATCAGCATCACAAATCTACTTTGAAGACTTCTTCGTCAGCCATGACTGGGGTCGGGGACTAATTTAAGTACCACTCGAACCCAGCGAGAAGCTCTCCAGTGTTGCTACATCACATTTCCCCAAGAGCTCACTAGGGGAATCGTGTAAAGAGACATGTTCAGTGCTGAAGTAGATGCTAATTAATGCATTCAACAAAAGTGCACCATATCTGAGAGTGGCCTAAAATACAGAATTGACTCAACCGGAAAAACGTCCATATGATTAAATTGAACAACAACAGCTACACCACTTGTACATAATGGGAGTTTTAATGGTTGACTAACAATCAGGACTGGTAGTAAAGCACTCTTTTGAAAAGCACTTGTAGCTCAAAGGTTCTCACTGATCAGACAAGCCAAGAGAAATAAACAGAGTTTTAAAATAGCAACTTGTCCACTTTAGAGCAAAAGTGGAATTAGAGCCGAATCCTGTGGGGAGTTGTTCTCTTTTTAATCCTGACCCCCCACAGCTATATTTTCCATCTGTGAGAGCCCACTACATCATCAGGAGACTCAAACCTGCCAAACCGTCTGAAGCACAAGCACAGCATTTTTTCCACTTCCTGTGTTGATGATCTAATAGTAGAGTTCTAGAATCAAAAGTGCTTGGTTCTAAGAATAAAAAACATTGGTCAAAGGCGATTCTACCCAAAGTTCTTTTGTTTTCTTTTCAACAGTTGCTTCTGCAGTGCTTTATGGTGAACTGTAACCAGGTTAATTGTCATTCAACAACTGTATTCATCCTAACAAACGTGAAATTACTAACTAATCAGATAATACTGTAATAATATTTTACAATATTAATGATTTACTGCATTTTTAATTAAATTAATGCTGCCTTGATCATAAGTGCCTTCTATTAAAAACATATTTGGGATTAGTACGATTTTTTTGAACGGCATTTTGTGTATTCAAAAGTAAAAATTCTACATATATAATAATATATCTTGATCTCAGTATTAATATAATCTGTTATTTGACAGATTTGATCCCAGAAGTAAACAAAAAATATCTACAATAGTAATAGATAATACATTTTTTTGAGAAAGCTGTAAACTTGTTCTCATGGTCAGTCACTCATTCTCTGAGAAACCTGACTCACTCTGGCATCGCAGTGAAACCATGGGAAAACCGATGGAAATTTTAGCACTTTTTTCCTTCTTGCCATTTTTTTCCAGTGTGTGGGGGGCGTGTGAATTTCCCATAAGAGTCGTGACTTGTGGGTCCCCCGAGTAAAGCACAGAGGTGTTTACATGATAGATGCATCTTGATATTCCGTATCAACTATCCCATCCTTCCTTTCCCTCACTTTCTCTAGTACACACCAGAGAATCATTAACATTCATACTCACTCAGCAATTCACAGAAGGAAAAGACAGACTGATGAATCACACCTCCAAATCGCCAAAAATATCACTCTCAAGAGTAACGTATCTTAACACTCAAACACAAATCTTCACCTACTGCCAGAAAGTAACAACAGGAAAGTGGTATTACAAATTATAAGTATGAAGCTGGTTTCAGCACCTTTTTGTACGGCAAACAAACATTGGCCAACCTGAGCAACAAATGAACATGAACACTGAATACTTGTTTAGTTCCAGATTTAATTTCCAAGATTAACCAAATATTAACAAACAAAGTGCCCCCCCAAATACTCGATTCACAAAGTAAAAAATATCTCACCAATTTCCCCATGCATCTCTGCTGTCCAACTCCATCCAGGCACTTGTGGTGGATGCCCATCTTGCAGGCTTTGCACCGGAGCCCCAGCTTAGCATTGGTGCCTAGCAAGTTGAGGTCATATTGAGTTAATATCAGGTTTACAAGTCAAACATATTGAACATGTATTGAACAAATTTGTAAAAAAAAAACAAAACAATGTTATATTACTGCAAAACAAAAAATTATCAATAAATACAGGTCAGAGTAAGAAATTCCCACATGTGCAGTTTTGCTGCGAAATTTGATAATCAAGACTAACAGTTTGTTCTTTTCCATCCACTATTAATTCTTAATTAGCAATTAAATATTTAATTCTAAATAAATGTTTGTATATTCTTATTAAAGGGTTTAAGGGGTGCAATTCTGCAAGTGTTCAGGTTGATGGTCATCATTCTGGCCTACATTTCTTTTGCCTAAAAAGAAGATCCCTTATAAGCCGATCATCAAATTATGGCTTCACAGTCCCAAAAACACTTGCAGAATCCAAACTTATTAGTAGTACTGGAAAATGCAGGTTGCTAAGCTTAACAGAGACAGCAGAAGACAAACAATAGACAAGCGTAAAGTTTCAGAACGCATGTACAAGAAGCTATCTAATAAAACAGCACTCTTCTTATCTAACAGGAATCCTTAATCCTGCACTTCTATTTGCTCAGTTTCAGCATTTGATATCACCACACCTGCTGTGCAGGACATGTATTTAGAGACAAAGTTTTATTGATTTAGACGTTTTATGGATGGACTTAGAGGAGGGATGAGGAAGGAAGAAGCAGCTATGCATGTGTGCTTTGCCTGCTATCAAAATTTGTACACAACATTTTTATTCATTTGAAAGCAGGGAATGTAAATCTACTCAAAAGTCATTATGTGTAAGCAGTAAAACTCTGAAGCTGCATTCAAAATGTAAACAAAATGATAAATAAATTCACCAAGGGACAGCATGTTACAACATCCATTCTCTGCTTTTTCCAGTAACAACACTCTTGAGCCATAAAATAATAATTAAATCCTTTAATCCAAGCTGAATGTTTTATTACCCAAAGAAAATCAGCTCGTTCCCAATACAAATTATGATCACTTTAATGCATGCTTAATTGATGATCTTTAGGTAATGAAGAATTAATAAGGCCTAATTGCTTACAGAAATTAAAAAAGTGCAATCAAATATTTTATTGCGGTGAGACAATGAATACTAATTACTGAAAAAAAAGTGTGTTAAAGTCATTAGTCTTTCCAGCTGCTTCCCAAGAGTGAGCTTGAGAATAAAATCACCTATTAGTAAAAATCTCTGTCTCTTCCAGTTGTATACTATATCTCAGCAGCACACACAATAGCTGTCTTCATTAACTTTAAAGGTACATACACTATATAACTTTTAGCGGTTAATAAACAAAACTGCATGCGTCTTGTGGAAAAACATTGTAGCTGGAGCTACTTCTCTCAGTTTATGTTTATGACAAGTTATTCTTGTTATATATGTAAGGGATAATGTAGAGCGAGGCGGTTGTTATAGCGAATACAACCCCGACAGGCTGATCGGGACTGATCTTGAATCAGCCTGAAGGGGTTGTATTCGCTATAACAACTGCCTCGCTCTACATTATCTCGCTTATTACATGGCTACCCACCAAATAAATCAATAATTTGACACAAAATATTGATTTAAAAAGGTGTTTATTGATTTAAAAACGATTGTATTGCTTCCGCTAAAGAAAATAGTCCGTTCCGTCTCTACGGTTAGAATCCTGCGTCCATAGCAACGCTCTGTTTTTCATGGCAACGGTGTGTTATACTTTGCAGCGGTCTGTTATCAAGAAATAACACACCGCATTCTACATTGGAATTCAACCAAGCCATGTAATAAATATATATAACAGCATGCATAGCAAAGCTCTGGAAAATAACAGCACACACAGAATAACTTAATCTATATTCTTTTGGCAGTAACAAGAAATAACATTCAAAAACAAACCCCTCAATCCCCCGGGGCTTGATATTGACCGCTCTAGTGAAAAATTCTATTAAGCATTGAGGAGCTACTTCATCATATACATTTCCTGAGAGTGCTGAACAAGTCATTATGAGTGCAGAAGCAGGGAGAGGGTGGGGGAGGGTGAAGGGGGTTATCTTATTTTGATTCGGCTTCTAAAGAGTTCAATTCATCATCAAACAGAACAGACTTACCGAACACCTTGCCTGCTCCCCCTTGGCAAGCTAAAAAAAAAAATTACAGGAGAGAATCCCTCTTGCATTACAATTATTCCATGTATCATAAAAAATTTAATTGTGGACATATAAGCCAACATGACATTATTTACAGCTCATTCGAGGTTCGCATATGTTGATTTTTAAAACAAAAAAAGTCTCTCTGAACGACGCAATGTAATAGCCTTAAAGCACTAGTTCACCAAAAAATGAAAATCCTGTCATCATTTAATCACCCTCATGTCGTTTCAAACCTGTATGACTTTCTTTCAGAAGAGGAGAATTTTTTTTTTTTTTTTAAATCTGTTTTTTTTTGTCCATACAATGAAAGTCAATGGGGTCCAAAAGAATATTTGACCACAATTACTTTTATTGTATGGGGGGGGGGGGGACATCTTTTGTGTTTGGCAGAAAACATGTTTGAAAAAAATGAATAAATGATGACAATTCTCATTTTTTTAGCTGAACTATTCATTTAACTACACAAGATCAAAAAAGTAGAAAAGAGTGGCTTTAAGATTTAAAATGATAACTGAAAATTGTGTTATAAAAAAAATATGAATGTGAAATGATTAATAGGGTGAAAACATCAGGTCCCGCTGTTGTGAGAATGACTCTGTCACAGGGCTCATTTGCCCCTGCCTGCTACAACAAACTGCTTCCAGCTATCCATCGATTAATCAAACATCACATGCTCGGTCCAGACTCTCTCATGCATCCCTGAGCTGATCTTCAGCGTCGGAAAAAAATCTTTAATGCATCTTTAATGTGTTTAATGGTTGGGTATTTATGTGTTGAGTATTTTTTGCTGGGGTCGAGAGATGAAACTGGGCAGAACAATTACCATGAAATTCTTCATAATGTAAACGGCCTAGAAACACTTTTTAAAGTGAGATCTAGTTCAGGCCAGGCTTCGATAAAATGCCTGAAAGAGATATTCGAATGTTTTTTCGAAGTCGTTAAATGTTTACTCTTTATTTTAGGACTTGAAAATGATTTCAATTCAACAGCACTTGCAAAAGCTGCATGAGATGTTATGTGGACTTAATTTCAATGTTGTTAATGTCATCAGTTGCCCAATGGAATGGGAATCCACCCACACAGACAGCCAACCATATTCCCAATATGCTAAGCCTCTTTTTATACTTTGATATGCAGCATGGTTTCTGTGTCTTCAGAAATAGATGCCTCTGCTCCATCCAAACATGAGAGAACATCACCATGAAAAACGTGTTGCTCTCCGATCCAGAAACTGCTTTGTAAATTGCTGACTGACATTTTGCAATAAACTCAATATCTAGAATTATTAACACAGAATACACTTGTTAAAATCTTGTTCTGAAAGAAATACGCAATCAGTTTATGGTCAGTAAATATCTTTACAGCTGCACAGCTGGCCATTAAAGCATTTCTTTACCCACAGAGCTGAGTGGGTGTTTAGTGGGTGTTTCTTCCATTTTGGCCTTTAAGAAAAGACACACTTTGCACAGCCACACTACTTAATATGTCTACTAACAATGTCCAACAGTGAAAATATATGCAACCAGAATGTCATTTATTTTTGTAAAATACTTTTTTGAATAATTGACCAAAATTACAGCTTAATTGGAAATGATCCCCAATGAAATGAAACTAAATGAATCCCCTAACTAAAAAGGGGCAAAATTGTTGGTTGTGGTGTGATTTAAAAAAAAAAAAAAAAGTTTATAGGCTATAAACAATTTTCACAAAATAAATATCGAAATGGTTTATGTTTATTTCACTGTTAAACTAAATAATTAATATTTTATGATGGATTTTCATAGTTTAAGATTGAAAGTCTGGGTCTGAGAACAAAATCAATAAAACAATAAAGTAAAAATATAGTAAAACAATACAGTAAAACAATGAAACCTACACAAAGTGAATAATAAAAAATGATGATGATGATGATGATGGCAATAACTAAAAACTGTGTCATGAATGTGGCCAAAGTTAATCACACACACACACAAATAAATAAATACTATTTAATCAAGGTGTACTGTTTAACAAGAAAAAAATAGGAACTAAACAGCTTAGCAACAGGTCAGGTCTCTGTATCTCAAGCTCAAATACCCCATTCACCATGCCATTGGCTAACACCAATAACCATGGAAAACTAAGGAATGTGATGCTGAACCCCAATTAATTGCAGTGTCCTGATATCTGATCCAAATGCTGAGATTTGGGTCAGTGACATGTGGGCTCATATTTAATCAACCTGTAGAGATTTGGGTCAAACACAAGTAAACAGGTGTCTACCTGTGGAGATTCAGGTCACACACAGGTATCCTGATACCCAATCCACATGTGGAGATTTCACGGTTAGTTATTTAGTAATGACCCATTAGTCACAGAAGGAAATTGAGACTTGACACACAAGCAGAAGAACTATACCCGCCTCCACTCGCTATTTTTTCCAAACAGCTGGTGAGATTTCATAAAATTCACCTTCCTGCATGGCAGTAATCAGAATGCTGTAGGATAATGAACCGACAGATCATCCCTCATCTAGTACTGCGCAAGCTCAGGTTTCTCTACATTTACTACAAAGATTTAACATGCATCATTTGGCCTCATGATGTCCTTTTCATGAGGATGTGCCAGGACCGGATTTGGAGCCCTGCCCTCATTAGTGTGCTCTTCTGAGTGAGTGTTAGTGAGCTAAAGAAGTGATGAGGCCTGACAGATCCATATGCCAGCCACAACCAGACAAGACACACTTGTCCTCTCCCTTTCTCTCTCTCTCTCTCATACACACACTGCAAATTCACATACAAAAACTCAAAACACTATTTAATACGTATTCAAATATACAATATATATATATATATATATGTGTGTGTGTGTGTGTGTGTGTGTGTGTGTGTGTGTGATATACATATTTCAGTAAATAAATATATTCCAAAAATGTGTGTGTGTGTCTGTTCTGTTCACCCGTTGTGCAGTGGAATAAATAACTATTTCTTTTCAAACAGGTGGACATCTGTCCGCCTCACCACACACACACACACACAAATTGAAAGCTGAGCCACAACCCCTTGTTGTCTTCTATTAGGATAACCCCACAAATACCCTAGTGCAGGCTTAGCTGAGCACATATGCTTTTAAACACCACACACAAGTAGAGATCTTTATCTTAAAACCACATCAATGTTTAAAACTGAATCAACTTAGTAATTTACATGATATAGACAAGCAAATCCAGTTTGGACAGGTGCATAAATATGGGGCATGAAACTTCGAACTGGCTGTAAAACACCTCAATGTGACTTAATTTTGTCTTACTGCCCTTTCCAACAGTAAAAATACAATTTGGAAACAAAAAAGTAAAAACACATTGGCTTAATTAGGGAAGTGTTGAGGGCCTTAAAGACCTCATATGAAGCCACTTCTCTGTCCTATTTTGATGAACTTCTATTAAACCAAGATATTTGGGTGGGACTCATCCTTTTTGTTTACAGTGCTATACATAAGTTTAGACACCCATGCTAAAGTTGACTAAAAAGGGGAATAAAAAATCATCTTTTGGAAATTGAACTTAATGCCTTAATTAAAAAAAAATAGGAAAAATCCAACCTTTAAGGACACCAATTTTCTTTGTGAATGAATAATGTATCGTAAATAAATAAATGTTCTTCCTTAAAATACAGGTGTCTAGACACCCCTATGTTAAATTCCCATAGAGGCAGGCAGATTTTTATTTTTAAAGGCCAGTTACTTCATGGATTCAGGATACTGTGCATCCTGATAAAGTTCCCTTGGCCTTTGGAATTAAAATAGCCCCACATCATCACATAGCCTTCACCATACCTAGAGATTGGCATGGTTTTATTTCAGTTAGCCTAATAGCTGGTTTGATTTGCATTGAGAGATGATCTTATGGAAAGTACTCCATGCCAGTCTCTAGGTATGGTGAAGGCTATGTGATGATGTGGGGCTATTTTAAGATGATTTTTTATTCCTCTTTTTAGTCAACTTTAGCATGGGTGTCTAAACTTATGCATAGCACTGTAAATAGCCACAGCCCTGCAGAAACATGTTTTGCAATAATATATTACTTATAAGTTTGGTTTAAATTAATATTTTAATTCAGCAAAGATGAATTAAACTGGTCAAAAGTGACAGCAAAGACATTTACACAGTTTTAAATTAGTTCAAATAAATACTAGAAAAAAAGTTCAAATAAATACTAAATAAATACAAATAACTTACTATTCCTCAAAGAATCCTGAAAAAAATTATTTTGTTTCCACAAAAAAATATTAAGCAGCATAACTGTTTTCAGCATTGATAATAATAATAATAAAAAATACTGGAGTAATGGCTGCTGAATATTTAAATATTTTAACATAGAAAACTGTGTAAAAATATGTCATTGTAAATTGTAACAATATTTCACAATATTACTGTTTTACTGTTTTTTTTTTTTTTAAATAAATGTAGCCTTGGTAAGCATAAGGGACTTTTTTCAAAAGCATTAAAAAAAAATCTTACCGACCCTAAACCTTTGAGCAGTGCTACAAGATTTGAAGCTTTCAAAAGAGCACTCGCATATGACCTTAAAACTATTAGACAATGACTAATAGACACAAAAATTCAATTTGTATCACATGGAGTCTTTAACTCATTATGTTGTGCCACTCTATCAATGTTCACTGTTCTCTAAATGGCCAAATCATTGTGTGTTGGCGTCGTCCAAAGTAACAAAACATTAGTGTCTGCCGTCTGGTGGCCAGACAACAGATGGGTAATGCAATATTCTGGATTATGCATTCAGTCCTCTAATCTAAAATCATTATGTTAGGGATCAAAATATGCTCCTCTTTCTAAACAAGCACAGCTTTGTTTGTGCGTTTCCTGTTTAATGAGACTCTTGAGCCTGTCATCGGTATATAGAGATAAAACACATCCTCTTACCTACAATCATGTGGTTGCAGATGTCACAGAATTGTGGCTTCTTGAAGATGTGCTCTAGAAAGGTGTGAGCATTGGAGTCCGTCTGGCGGGGGGCACGGGATGGAGAACAGATTGTGATGGGTAGGTTGCCCGGGATGACGGTGGGCAGCGGAGGGGGTGGTGGAGAAAGGGACATCGCTGGGGAGGCTGAGACGGACATACCGATGGTGCTCAGATGACCTGTGCTGCTGCTGACATCCGAGAGCAGTTCGGTTTGAAACTTCACATCCTCGATCGGCCGTTGGAAAAAATTATCAGCGCTTTTGCTGCGAAAACTCTTGGTCTTGAAGGACAGTGAACGCTTTAGCCTCTGCAGCTGAAATAAACACAAAACAGAGTAAAAAAAAAAGAAAAAGAAGAAGCATCTTTTAGCATCTGATTTAGATAAATGCTCAACTCCATATGGCGTAAACAGCCCCCAAAACATTAAACTCTGTGAGTGGGTAATTTCTGGTGTCAAATGAGGGCATTCTCCCTGAAACAACCTCCAGATGATTACATGATCTCTCCAGACATCATGTGTTAACCCAACCTCAACAAGGCTAAAATTACAGATTATTTATGTTCATGTAACTCTCTGAGCTTAAAGGAAAAAAAGAAAAAAAAAAGACAAAGTAGAGAAAGATGGGCTGTCATGTCTCTTGGTATGTAACCTCTTTGTGCGTTGCACATTACCCATGATATCAGTCATACCTGACAGCCCTCTAAATTAGCTGACAACACCCACCAGGATTATCTTTGCCTACTAAAAATGTCCTCTAGGACACACCAACCTGCACTACTTCCAAAGTACTGTGCACAGGAACGCATTTCAATTCTCAATAAAAATGGTTAGACAAGAGTAGTCATACATCTTAACAGACTTAACAAAACTTACATATGTTTTAGCTTTACTTTCTATAACTCCTCAAATATTACCAATATATGAACAAAGTGATAAATGGGACACAAAAAAACTATAGCCACAAGGCTATAGCCACATATTTAGGATTGGGGAGACCAGTTTAGTAGTTTAAAGTCGGCATGAAATTGAAGGTGCGATAGTCTTTTCATCCCTATTGTGATGTATATCTGAGTGAAATGGCTTCTGGAATGAGAAAAATGTAGGGAGGGATTTGATTGGATTGTGGAAGTTGAGCGTTGCTAACTATATGGACAAAGATCCTTATGCCAGTTTGCAGTCAATTCAGTTGTGGAGGATATTTAGCCCACACTCCGCAGAGAAACACATCATGAAGAGAACAGACAGCATTTCGAGGGGGAGGGGAGGTTAACGTTTTCTAATTAAAGGTTACAAGAGCATATTCATTTTAAAAAATATATGTACTGATAAATAATTTCTAATAAGCCCTGCAACATTCCGTAAGTGTCAATTTTGATTTCATTGTGACTAAAAATCTGCCAGTAAAACTGTTAGTGTCTTCAGGACTGTTCCACAGGTGCATGTGTAATAATTGTTAATGTTTCATTGAACAAGCATGAAAAACATGCTTGTTCAATGAAACATTAAGGGTAAAGGAAAGGGATTTGAATTGTAATTGTAAAACGTATTTGAATTTTATATTTATATATATATATATATATATAAACCACTTTTTTATTTTATTTGCAGTAATAGGCTAACTGAAATTATACTGCACATAATTTATAGCTCCAATATAGCTTTACATTCACAAACATACGTTTGCTGGAAAACAATGACATATAATGCAAATTATTATATGACTGGTTTATCATTTTTGGTTTTTAACTGATGCTTTGAAGTCAATTCTGCAATTCCAGAACAGAGAGCAATTCCATCAGAAAGCTTTCTGTTTATTTTGCAAGGCATATAAACACATTTACAGTACAAGATCAACAGAACTAATGATCAAGCAAGTGACTGTTCTATCTGCTGGCTCAAAGAAAAAAAAGCCCTTTGCCATCAGGCCATCCTTATTGCTGAACCCTAAGTGTGTATGTTTGTTTATATGCATGTACGTAAATGTGTGTGAGAGAGAGAGAGATATGGCCCATTTGGACAATCCTCTTACGTTATGTTTCCACCAATCAGAACAGAGAATCAGTGCTGTGTATTTAGTGAGCTGCATGCCTGTGTATGATGATGATGATGGAGACCTATATTGATCTCTAATGCCCAACAGAGAGTGATAGATCGATTAGTCCCGAGTCCCGACTTGCCGCTTCTGTCCATCATCGCTCATAGTTCACTGTCAACTTACAGACAATGTCACTTACAAGCAGCTTTTCACCTGAAATCCCTGTAAATTGCATCAAATCAATTATAAAATTGCAAGTGCTGTTGGTAAAACATTTGTTATAAGTACTTCCTGACATTTACAAGGCACTTGCTTTGTGACAGAATAAACTGTAAACAACAGTCTATCAAGAAAACCAAAAATGCCTTAGTTCAAGTTACACTTTGCCTGGCAGTGAAAAAAATCAATCATGCCTGAGACTACTGCTGACAAATGTACATGTCTGGGTCTTTATTTCAAGCTTTTGAGGCTAGGTTCCTCACATTAGAAATTAAGCATTAGAAATCTCAATAGATGATTACCCCAGTCTTTTGCACTGATTAAAATGGTTAATGAGGGAAATGTAACCTAAAATATGATCATTAGAGCAACCAGATAATTTAAAGAAATTTCACATAGGATATGAAGAATTTAAAATCCAATGAATGTGTCTCTTCCAAAAATAATGGCCAGTACTTCAAGAAAATCACAAAACTTCTACATCGATTAGGAATTAATTCTGCTGCTGTCAGCACCAAATGTTCGTCCTGCTCTACCCTGAAGGACAACTCTGAAAGATGGAGCTGATTAAGGTGGAAGTCAGGTATTTTTTTGGAACAAGATTATGGTGTTTTGTTTTTAGGCCTGATTTACTTGTAATACATTTTCATCTTATCAAACACAAATAAAAACAAAGCAATCAGACACAAAGTATAGAACAGAAACACATAGAGATTATAATTCACTTTGGGTTTTAGTCATAAAAGGTGTTCCTGGATCCATTCAAGGTGCCATGTGCTCATGAATATGTTAATAGGGACAGAAATAACCGGATCTTGGTTCAGCAATTCAGATGAAATGCTTGATAGATTAGCAAATAAAAGCCCTGAAACTGAAGAAATGTTATGATTATTATAACCAAGTTCCTCTAGAAGTCATTATTACTCTATAACCGGGTTCAAACAAGGGATGTAAAACCCTGTAGGATGGTCTCACTTCTCACTAAAAGCCTTTTGCTTCTTGGAAATCTGTGAAAAGTTATGAATATATGTATTCATTTTGCATTAAAGTCTCCCATTAACCACTAATGAGTCATATTCCTTTAGCAGACTATTACATTCTTGATTTTACATATTCTTCAGTGTATTTTATATGGACGCCCAAAATAACTTATATGAAAACTAGCCTTTAGTAATAAATCAAATATAATGTGGTTTCAGATTTTGTCTATTTCAAAAATAATTTTCCTTTTAAAACACTTCAACAGGACTTCAGTAAATAACATCAAATTGTAAGTGCTCAAAGTAACAGCACTGTACAGGAAATACAAATCCCTCAAGACTCTTCAGTGAAGAAAACATTTAACTCCATAATTCAGTGATTAATGTACAACTTTAAAACATTTACACTCAGACGCTCAAACAGCATTTATGGAGAGAAGGGAAATGACACAAAGTAATCTAAATAATAAATTAGTTTCTGAATAACTATACATAAATAATTAAAGCACAACTATCTTTCAGGACTTATCTCTACTGATTCAAAGACAATATGCAAAATTCGCAACTGGCATTGAGCTTTAGAAGCACAGTGACCTGTCCAACATTTCCGGGATGAATGTAGAACTCAGGGCCACAGATGACCCAGAAAAACATATGAGCTCAAACTCAGGGCCAATGTGACAAAATACCACCAACTACAACCTCATCTTAAATCATACATAACAGATAGACATCAAGATAATGCAAAAGCCGTATACAGAAAATACAGCCATATCCCCAAATTCCCCTTGAAAAGCTAACTTTAGCTTCTGCATACAAACAATATCATATTACGGATGTTGCCAGACTATGGGGTTGTTTAATAATTAGAATTATTTTAGAAATGTGCACAGTGTTATTGGTAAACACAAAGCAGCAGATGCTTAGTATTAATAATATATTTTATAAAATTATCATTTGAATCAAATATTTATTCTTCTTTCATAGGATAGGTGAACACCTCACCAAAAATTGACTGTATGAGAGACTGAGGAATGTCGTAACACATGGGCTGCGTCCAAAATCACATTGCCTACTCTCTTGAGTAGGTACATATTTTGAACAAATAATTACAACATAGCCGCTAAAAAGTATGTTCTATATAGTATGAGTGTGTGTAGTATGGGTGTAATCTGGACGTACTACATTCACCATGCTGTCATTATCAAGTGACCTATCAGCATCAGTTACTTCGCTTCACTGCCATTCACAAATCCTCTCCTGTGGCCTCATGGGAAAGTGTTCATCATATGCACACTTTTGAATCTCACAGGAAGTAGTAGGTCATGCGGGTACCTTTTGCCTACTGTGAATTCGGACATACATACTTATTTTGTCACATAGCTGTTTTTCGCCTACTACTATATTGTAGCCTAGTATGCGATCTCGGATGCAGCCATGGTGAACTTTACAAATAAGATTCAGGGGAGAAAATGAAGAAAATTACTCTGTGTGAAATTTAATCTATGACTTCATATTTGCTATCATGTTAATGGATGTTAAATTACAAAACTGTATCATCTGAACATTTGTTAGCCTTGCTTAGCCTACTACCTATTTGTTTTGCCATTTTGCTTTGAATTAAAATGTAACGTAGCCTATTTGTTTACCATTTTGAAATCAAATGTTTCAAATAAAACGAGAGCAAGCGAGGTATGGGGGTGACATAATAATTATCTGAACAATTACATTTAAGTAGCCTACCATAATTCATGCATACAATTTAAAACGTCCATTCTGTGTGTTAGCACGCGCCCCAGTAGTGTTTCACAAGATTAACGTCACTCTTTGTATTTGACGCTTATTTACACAATTAACACGAGGATAAGTGGTAGATATACTTTCATTTGCAGCAGACGAGTGAATGAATATTATTAAGAATACAAAGTTTGACACACATAGCGTCCAAAAACAGACGGTCTCTGTAATGACAGTAAAAGTGTGAAAGGACTCGTAAACTGCGCACTACACATAAATCTCTGTCGGTTTGCTGTGACTGATGTTGTTATGAGATGTGTGTTTCAAACCTTTGACTCCTGTTGGCTGATGGATGTGGGGGACTTTGGCTCACGGTGCTCCCGTTCGTTCTCCTTGCCCATTGTGTCCTCCTGAATCATGTTCGCTGGCGGAATCATGTTGATAATAACAGTTAAACAGCACCAGTCTGCCGGGTACGTCTGGATGCCAGCGCGCTCTACATGTTGAGTTGAGATGGAAGTTGTGAACTGCCGAATGCGCTGAGAATAAATGGTCTGAATGTAGGCTACAATATCGCACGCGTTTATCGAGTTTCCATCAGTTTGTATAATGCATAGTGGAGACGCGGTCCGCTCGAGATGAACTCACTCACTTCATTAGAGTCAGTAGTCCAGGTCCAGATCCAGCAGACTGACTGATCTGGCTGTCAGGCTGTGGATTAGCCAATCAGAACCGACTAAGGGAGGAGTTCAGATCTGATTCATTCCCATCCTTATTTTAGAAGGATTTTTTTTTTTTCTGAGTAGACTGGCTGTTGTCACCTCTATTCTTATCTTCACATTCATCCATAAATTTGGAGTCTAAAAATAACCGTGTTAACAGTTAGTGTTACTGTTTATTTCTATTCCTGGAATGAATACTATCTGTGCACTTAATGGGTGGTTTGGGGAGGATCTGCCTCCCCAATTAAGGCTTAAGCATTAGAGGAATTAAAACATATGTTTGGGGTGTCAAAAAGGATAGCCTATTCTATTTAGGCCTATACAAATAGGGACACTCTACCCAGGGTTTTGAACAACATTTCAGCACGCACAGAAGTTATATAAATTAGTAAATGTGTGGGCTAAAGGCCCATTCACACTAAGAACGATAACTTGGCTATAAAGATGACTATAACCACACCAACGTAGCCTATACGAAAAAGCTCTATTTACAGCCTAAGCACGCGCTACAGTTGTTTGTCGCTTTAAATGTTTAAGCTCTTTAAAGCAGGATGAATTTGCTAGTCGTGAATATAATTCCCATTTGCCTAAGGATAGCAACAGTAGTTTGCGTTACAACGATAAAAATAAAAATATTCATCAACAAAATGTCATTTTCACTTTTTAACACATGTAGCCTAGGCCATATATTTCAAGTTGTGTTTTAAAAGTACTTTATACGTTGACGTTCGGCTCCCAAAAGCTATACAGAACAGACTTGTACAAAATGTTTGGAAGACAGAAAAGAAATTGACTATGTAAAAGGGTCAATATATTTTTAAACCTACAGATGTGCCATCTTTGCACTGCAAAGGCAGCACAAAAGCAGAATCTGCTAATTAATGTTTTAAAAACGATACTAAGAATATTAAAACATGAATTTAATGGAAAAGAAAATATAGATGTACAGGTGCTGGTCATAAAATTAGAATATCATCAAAAAGTTGATTTATTTCAGGAATTCAACTTAACAGGTGAGACTAATATATTATATAGACTCATTACATGCAAAGTGAGATATTTCAAGCCTTTATTTGTTATAATTTTGATGATTATGGCTTACAGCTTATGAAACCCACGAAATCAAAATCCCAGAAAATTAGAATATTACATGAAATCACACAGTAATTACACAGTGATATGGTCATTGAACCAGGTTTTGGTTCTTTTGGCAGTGTGGGCAGGTGCAAATCCTGCTGGAAAATGAAGTCAGCATATAAAGCTTGTCTGCTGAAGGAAGCATGAAGTGCTCTGGAAATGTCCTGGTAGACGGCTGCGTTGAGTGGACAGCACAGTGGACCAACACCAGCCGATGACATGGCTCCCCAAACCAACACAGACTGTGGAAACTTCACACTGGACTTCAAGCATCTTGGATTGTGTGCCTCTCCATTCTTCCTCCAGACTCTGGGACCTTGGTTTCCAAATGAGATGCAAAATTTGCTCTCATCAGAAAAGAGGACTTTGGTCCACTGTGCTTTATTAAATCCAGAGTCAACGCAGCCGTCTACCAGGACATTTCCAGAGCACTTCATGCTTCCTTCATTTTCCAGCAGGATTTGCACCTGCCCACACTGCCAAAATAACCAAAACCTGGTTCAATGACCATGGTATCACTGTGTAATTACTGTGTGATTTCATGTAATATTCTAATTTTCTGGGATTTTGATTTTGTGGGTTTCATAAGCTGTAAGCCATAATCATCAAAATTATAACAAATAAAGGCTTGAAATATCTCACTTTGCATGTAATGAGTCTATATAATATATTAGTTTCACCTGTTAAGTTGAATTCTTGAAATAAATCAACTTTTTGATTATATTCTAATTTTATGACCAGCACCTGTATATGCCATATGATTTTACTGTAGGCTATACATTAAAAGGGTCACCGACCATACCAGCAACTGACACTGTTTGGAGCATCCAGGAGCTTTGCATATTGTAAATATCTTTTAAAACACATCACATTCTGTTTTGTCAAGGTTGTTGGTCTGATTAATTCCCATCATTATTTAATTAGTCTCACCATATGTGTGCGATTCTTCTGCATCAATATCCTATGAGCTGTTGGAGCCATGGCTCACAAACATTCTGCTCTTTTCATTCATTAGAAATCAAATCCAGTTAATCCCATCATTTATATTTGCAGATTTGGCCAAAAAATAAGCAAAGAATTACCAATTTAATGCATTATAGTGGCATCAGATTTTTTTCTTAAAAATCCTTCAGTTGTGATGGCAACAGATGGCATCTCATTTATATGAGAGGAAGAATAAGAGAGCTGTGCAGGAGAGCGAGGAAAGGCTGTAATTTTCACCCCCAGCTGCAGAAGAGCACTGAAGGCCACGGGGAAGGAAAACAGGGTCTTAATTATAGAGGACAGAAGGGTTTTACTCTATTAGTTCAAGTTCTCGCACATTGACAAGTATTTACCAGCATCACCGTCTTCTTGAAATTGAAACTTTAATCAGTCTTAATCTGACTGCTGTTAAATCTGAAATATCTTATGCCAGATACATTTGTATAAACTGATTTGTAATTCTCTAAAAAACAATCAAACTAGGGCTTCAAATTTATCTTTCATGAGAGGAGGTATAACATTTTCAATTTCCCTTTTTATGTGTTAATTAGATAAGAGTCCTTCATATAGCCAATAACACCAGATCAATTCTAGAATCACAAGAATTAGCGAAGGAGGATATCTAGTACTTCTTCAACCAGAATCAAACATTTCTCAGGGAATCATGATTTACTTTTCAGCTAATGAATCATCAGCTGTGAACACGCTTTAGTTTCTTTCAGCAAATTCCTCCCCAATCTAAAATAAGGCTTAATCTGTTGGTTACAATATGACATATAAAATCACTGCTCAAACATTTGAGCCTTATACCAACAAAGTGATCAGAGGCTGATTTGGCATTGCTTTGAAAATAAAATGGCTCAGATTCAATCAGATATCAGCTTTGAGATCCATGCACTTCCTTCTGAGCGGTTACCTTAAAATAGTGTTGATCCGTCTCTAAATATAACTATGGCTCATGTTATATATGGATTCAATAATATCTTTTTTTGTCATCTGTTTTACCTCTGATCCCTGCTAAGTTTAGCATTTGTGAATAATGGACTGAGGTAATTGCGCTTGCTGCTTGTTTATCAGATGACTCAACAAACAGAGAGAGAGAGAGAGAGAGAGAGAGAGAGAGAGAGAGAGAGAGAGAGAGAGAGAGAGAGAGAGAGAGATATCCATGACACTGAATATTTAATGGAATCCCACATAGGTGTGACATCAGAATCATAAAACAGGAGAGGATCTGGGGCCGTATTCACAAAGCATTTTATCTTAGCACTAGGAGTACTCCTAAATCGCACTAAAAGATTTTAGCTAGGAGTTTTCTCTTAAAAGTTATTCACAACGCCTTTCAGACCTACTCTTAGTAAAGAAAAATGACAACTCCTAAACTAAGAGTGAGTCTTCGTTGCTATGGATGACGTCATTACTCATGCACGAGCTTGACTGAAGTGACCACTTTGATTGGCTGATGATTGCAACGCGGAAATGATTCCAAACACCTCCCCTACGATGATGAGTGACAGGTGACAGGTCTGAGAATGCGTGCGCTACACAAGTAGTGCGAAGGACGGAAGATGATGAATAACTGAATAAATAGCCTAAATGAATAAAGAGTAAGGCTAAACAAATAACCTAGTAGCCTAATGAAACATATGGATTGATGCAATATCTTTGCAACATTATTGAATTAATCTGTCACTATATGCCTCTGCCTACGTTTGCAAAGAGAAGAACATTTTAATTTAATTAACAATGATACGTTACAATTAGTTTACATGCAATGAGTAGCCTAGTTTTGGTTGTTGTTGGTGGCGTTATTGCATCCCTAGTTATGCCTACAATCAAAATTGTTCCCTCGCGATTGGAAGCTCCTGTAGCCGCCGCATACGCATTTCAAAACATCGCAACGTGAAATGCCACCAAAAGCGGTTTGTGAATAGGTCTTAGTGAGTTAGGAGTCCTCTCGACTTCTTTTAAGCTGTCCCAGACTTAGGTGCTACTTTTAGGGCTAAAATGCTTCGTGAATTACTCTTAGTGAAAAAAATTAGGAGTCCTAAAGTTAGGAGTGACACGCCCATTATTTTTAGGAGTTGCTCCTAAATTCACCAATTAGGAGCTACTTTTAGCCTTAAAATTCTTTGTGAATACGGCCCCAGTACAGTATCTTAGTCTGATGAGTATCCACACTCTTAAATATCATACTTGATGTTCCTCATCCTCAAATCAGTTTAATGTGACATACAAATTATGGTCATTTACTTGTATTTCATGCCAGTTCATTGCACAGCCTCATTGATCTCTCCATCCACTGTTGAAACACAAACAGAGGGAGATCTTAAACTCTTAGCGTAAGAGTGTGATGAAACTGCTTTCGGGGTTTTCCATCTGTTCTATTCGAAGCTCCACATGAATCACGGAGTCACAAACATAAAAGCTGCAAGATTTGTTCAAATGCCCTCAAGAGAAAACACACGCGCGCGCGCGCGCGCACACACACACACACACACACACACACACACTGGCAGTGGCAGTAATGACATTTTACGCTAATCGTTTTCACCAGGGCAGAGAAATTAAACAGGTCGACATGCGTCTGCTCTAAACACTTCTGGATGAAACTACATCGAAGCAGAGAACAGAAAACAAGAACATTTTAAGGTAAACATAAAGATCAAATTTCACATGCATATCCAGATGCCAACAGACCACAAAATGCAAGTTCTGTGTGCAACAGTTTGATACAGTGTTATGCAACAATTTTCAGCTAGAAAAAAAAGTAGTTTGTTTACATCTTCAGCTTTAAAATAAATGTATATACGTAGGCTATATATAAAATTAACAGCTAACAGCACCAGTCAGGTAACACATTCAAACAGTAGATTAAAAACTAAAGAAAGTGAAAAATCTGAAGGTACAGCCAGAAAAAGAGCAATACTGCAAAAACAGCAACTGCTCATCCTCAAACATCTCTACAACACAAGCCCACCACAATCCAACGGCCTCAATGCACAATAAAAACCTAAACACAAACCAAAACAACCCCAACACACAATTAAAGAAACTGAACACGCAATACAACACACCATATCCTCTAAAGCAGGTGAAGGTGTAGCCAGTGCGTAGATGAGAGATCAAATGAGAAAGACTGACAGAAGACATAGCAGATATTACTGGCTCCACCAGAGGGCGCTAGACTTTTGGGCTCATTGACCCACAACAGTACGAGGGATACAAAATAATCAAAAGGCTTGTCACTTTGGACATACACTGATTTCTTACTGCAATTGTTGAATATTAAATTGTCAAAAATTCTCTTCCATAAATTACTATAGGAGGTTAAGGAAAAAAATGACACTGCACGTTTTGTGAGCAGTTTGTTTCACAAAGAGCATGAAATTAAACAGCTTAGATGTTAAACTGAACTAAATATGAACCCAAAACAAGACGCCCACACGGTGAACATGGCCCTCTCTACCGCTGTTAGATAGACAGAACAGCAGGAAAACTCGGGAATGTGCTAAATGGATTTCCTGAGAAGTTCTCCAGAGCATTAGTACCAATTAAACCACCCCCTAATGAGAGATTTAAGCATCCATCCCAGCAGGAAAGAGAGCAAGAGAATGGGAGGAACGGGAGATGGGAGTCATGACTGCAAACCGATTCTTCAGGTAAAGTTCAATGCTTTTACAACAGCCATCTAATATGCTGTTTGTGTGTTTTTTTTGTGTGTGTGTTTTTTTCTCTTTGTACAGGTTAATATATATAAATGTAAACTTGTTTGCAGATACACATGGGCTTGTGATGTTTGCGCCCTGGCCCAAGTCTCCTTTGGATCTCTGAACCCCTCACTTACATATCAGAGCTAATATAGAGTGCAACAGTTGGGTTCCAAAATAATCCCATTCATTTTATCCATAGGGAAATTGGTTTTTAACGATAAATTGTAAACCTTTAACACACCTAGCTACTGTCATTTATGAGGTTGTTAATCAATGTCAAATGCTTCTGTTGGCCTGCATTATTTCAACCTATATTTTTAAATAATTATGTTTAACAGCTGAATTCCTTGTGAGAAACTACATTACCCATGATTCTGCAAAAAACTCCATTAATCAGAGAAATCAAACGAGCAAGGTGCACCAAAACAATCGCACCCTACTCTTAGAATACTTATGTGTGTGTGTGTATGTATATATAGCAATACATTTAAAATATATTGTATCTATACATAATCAACATCTTTAAATCAATCGTTTTATATTTATCCAATGTTTTTATTTTGATTGTCATTCACAATGCTTCATGGGATTGTAGTTCTTTTCCTCATAAAAGCCTTTTTGTCAGATTTTCAAATACTTTTAGCTTCAATTAATGTTTGTAATGTTGTGATTCACCTTGTAGTTGGTTAAGCTATGAACCAATTAACCAACCTTCTTTTTTTTTAATCCCCACTGGAAGAAATGAAAGGGAAAGAAACCTCTGGAACAAAGGCTGCTGAAAAAGTGGACAGGCACTGTTTGCACTCAATTCCTGCATGTTTCACGTAAAGTATTTCATATTGTTCATAATTTACCTCAAGTCTTTTAGGAGCTCAGCATTCATTTTAAAATATAAATCCATGATCTGCTGAACCCGAACCGCATAGTTTGCTTCTCACTTATTTTGCCATTTGTGTCATCAAAGCACCTTAATAAAGCACATCATTTCCTGTTCAGTACATTGAGTCAGGGAGTGAAGAATAATATTTCCTCCCGTCTGGGGAGCGTGAGCAGTGCTCTGACGCACAATGAACCCCTAAGACTGCTGCTTGTTCAGGCCATCACTAATGAGACTAGAGCTAAAAACAGCGTGCTGTGTGTCTACGAGAGGGACATCCTTTCTGTCACACACACATGTTCTGGGCAGATGCTTATTCACAAACTTGCATCCATGCACATATGCAACAGCTTGAAACCACCTGTGCAGTTTGGGTTGCCCACAATGCATTCTTGACCGAAACAAATTATAATTAAGATCTCCCTACGGTGATTTAGTGTATTCTGACTTGATGATACAAGTTATGTTGCTAATACACCAGAATCCCCCTAGACTGAGTGTAAGTTCTTTCTGTTTTATTATAGTGAGCTCATGGCACATGCATGACTGCATAAACATTATGCATTCAGAATTAGACTGTAATTACTGGTTGCGTTTTGCTTCCTGCAAATATTGTGCAGCTCTCAGTGTTTACAGATAAATAAACTGCACAGAGGTTGGATAAAGCTGATCAGGAATGGTTTACATCTATGGATTAGATTCTGGGATTCCTGTAGCCATAATTCATTAAAACAATGGTTCTCAACTAGGGGTCTGGGGCCCACTATAGGGGCCTCAGCAAACTTCCAATGAACTGTTATTATTATGTTAAAGTAATCTAAATTAAAATGCACACATAAAATCAAGAAATCATATCTAATCAAAAAAACACAAAGTTCTATCTATTTTCTAAATAGATGTTATAGGTCTACTGTGAACTATTCATCTACAGGCCTATGTTTATTTTTTATTTTTAAATGTTTGGACCTCGTAATGTGAATTTCCAGTGAAAATGACAGACTTCTCTGGTGACGTGCCAGGCTTCTCTAATCATTTAGTCTGTTTCATCTCTTTAAATCGACTGCAAGCTCGGATTCTGATCTGCCTTCATCAAATCCACAACCGACTGATAGTTCTTTTCAGATAATTTGTTACACCTCACAATACAGAAAAAAGATCTGTTGCTTCTTCTGTTTTATCATGACTTTAAATCAGTATTACTTGTCAAATAGATCTAATCTTTCAGTCAAGGAACTAAACACATTTCCATCAAATTTACCAATAGATTTTTATTTCTCATAGATCTTTTCAGATCCTATTGTGCCCTGTCTCAGTTACACCATTACAATAATTATACCGTGTTCTTCACATCACTTCTCCAAGTGCATCATTTATCTAAATATCGGTTACAGATTACGCCACAGAAACTTTAGTCGTGATGCAGGCTGAACCAATGCCATAACAGTGCTAATCAAGTTTAATAGGTTGATCTGGACTGTCTGGCTTCAGAACGGATGCACTGCGAAACAAAAGTAGTCTGATATCAATTTGTTTTGTAATATTACTGACATGCTTGTGAAAATTTCTTGTTTAGTTTTCTGGTTAGTTTGCATTTGAAGCCTGATTTTCAGTTCACATAACATTTCACAGGAGGATGCCATGTACTGCGAGTTTTCTGCAATGTGTAAGTATGTAAGTACATGTAAATATTTCAAATGTTTTGCATCGATTTCATCACTGGTATAAAAAGTGTTACACTGAACTTCATAGCATGTGGTGGAAGTGAGTGGGTGACTCTGGGCACAATTACATAATGACTATGACTATTGGCAGACTTTTTTTTTTTAAACAAAGCACAACTGTCAGCTCTAATGGAAAGAATGACTCATGAAACAGTCTGAGATTTTATTGCAGATTGGAATATATATAATCAGATGATGAAGTGTCATCTAAAATAATCTGCTTAAACAAATCAAACTGACTAGAACAATTTTTATTGCAAAATCACATGCTTTTTGCTCATGTAGACGTCAGATAAGTGTTGTGTACTCATAGGGGGACAGGTTTGAATTCATCCCGTATGTCCCAATTCCAAGTCCCCCCTTTCCCTTTACCTCCATTGCTTTATAAAAGCAAAAATACCCATTGTAAAATGATGCCAAAATCTCTCTCTCTGATACTCTGAAAAAGAACAGATAAATGTGACACTTTCAGAAGGCACTTAATGATTTCATCCAAACATCAGATTAGCTTGAAACTTCATGGCAAGCTTTGATCCTCTAGAGGAGTTTGTTGTTTTCAAAACTTGATCACAAACAATAAAAAAATATTGAAGCCAGTAATTCATAATAACATGCCAAGAAAACCACCTAGTTTGTTTTCACCCTCTCCGTCTGTCTCTTCCTCAGATGCATGGGTGGAGGCAGATGGCTAAATTAAACGGTGAAAGAAGGTATGATTATGCAACTGAATACAAAAGGTGTGAGAGTCATATTTAGATGTATGTGTTTATTAAAGACAAGAAAAACAACAACAATATCAAGATCAGAACACTGTTCAATAAATAACAGACCTGTGAAACTAGGACATATAGTATGTTTTCCAAACACTATCTGGGACTGTTGACGTCTCTTAATATAACACACACCCCCACATCAAACGCATATCTGCTAACAACACTTGGAACGCTTTGAAAGACAAAGTGTTTATCGTTTCTATTTAGTGCACAAAACCTGTCTGAGACTGTTGATATCTCCTAATGTAACACACACTTCCGCATCAAACACATATCAGCTAAAACACACTTGGAACGCTTTGAAAGACAAAGAGTGTTTATCATTCTATTTAGGGCGGATGACAAACCTCTTTATCCTCATGTCTCATGAGAAACAAATACATCACGTTTGTGCATGGCAACAATTGTCCTTTAAAGCACAAAGGACATGTTTGCACTGATTGTGTTCAGTGTGTACAAGGCCATCTACAGTGATAAAACACATTGGATTCAAGCAAACAAGGATTAAAACCTTGTAGCTGTAAGGAAGCAGGACAGTGTATTTTATGTGACTGTTAGTAATTTGAAGTGGAAAGAATGTAAATGGCTTGCGAAGGTTACTGTGTCCTGCATTGACAATGGAAACACAGATTATTTCAGGACACTGACCTTACTAGTGAAAACAGATATATATGTGTGTATATATATATATATATATATATATATACAGTGAGGAAAATAAGTATTTGAACACCCTGCTATTTTGCAAGTTCTCCCACTTAGAAATCATGGAGGGGTCTGAAATTGTCATCGTAGGTGCATGTCCACTGTGAGAGACATAATCTAAAAAAAAAATCCAGAAATCACAATGTATGATTTTTTAACTATTTATTTGTATGATACAGCTGCAAATAAGTATTTGAACACCTGAGAAAATCAATGTTAATATTTGGTACAGTAGCCTTTGTTTTCAATTACAGAGGTCAAACGTTTCCTGTAGTTTTTCACCAGGTTTGCACACACTGCAGGAGGGATTTTGGCCCACTCCTCCACACAGATCTTCTCTAGATCAGTCAGGTTTCTGGGCTGTCGCTGAGAAACACAGAGTTTGAGCTCCCTCCAAAGATTCTCTATTGGGTTTAGGTCTGGAGACTGGCTAGGCCACGCCAGAACCTTGATATGCTTCTTACAGAGCCACTCCTTGGTTATCCTGGCTGTGTGCTTCGGGTCATTGTCATGTTGGAAGACCCAGCCTCGACCCATCTTCAATGCTCTAACTGAGGGAAGGAGGTTGTTCACCAAAATCTCGCAATACATGGCTCCGGTCATCTTCTCCTTAATACAGTGCAGTCGCCCTGTCCCATGTGCAGAAAAACACCCCCAAAGCATGATGCTACCACCCCCATGCTTCACAGTAGGGATGGTGTTCTTGGGATGGTACTCATCATTCTTCTTCCTCCAAACACGTTTAGTGGAATTATGACCAAAAAGTTCTATTTTGGTCTCATCTGACCACATGACTTTCTCCCATGACTCCTCTGGATCATCCAAATGGTCATTGGCAAACTTAAGACGGGCTTTGACATGTGCTGGTTTAAGCAGGGGAACCTTCCGTGCCATGCATGATTTCAAACCATGACGTCTTAGTGTATTACCAACAGTAACCTTGGAAACGGTGGTCCCAGCTCTTTTCAGGTCATTGACCAGCTCCTCCCGTGTATAGTTCTGGGCTGATTTCTCACCTTTCTTAGGATCATTGAGACCCCACGAGGTGAGATCTTGCATGGAGCCCCAGTCCGAGGGAGATTGACAGTCATGTTTAGCTTCTTCCATTTTCTAATGATTGCTCCAACAGTGGACCTTTTTTCACCAAGCTGCTTGGCAATTTCCCCGTAGCCCTTTCCAGCCTTGTGGAGGTGTACAATTTTGTCTCTAGTGTCTTTGGACAGCTCTTTGGTCTTGGCCATGTTAGTAGTTGGATTCTTACTGATTGTATGGGGTGGACAGGTGTCTTTATGCAGCTAACGACCTCAAACAAGTGCATCTAATTTAGGATAATAAATGGAGTGGAGGTGGACATTTTAAAGGCAGACTAACAGGTCTTTGAGGGTCAGAATTCTAGCTGATAGACAGGTGTTCAAATACTTATTTGCAGCTGTATCATACAAATAAATAGTTAAAAAATCATATATTGTGATTTCTGGATTTTTTTTTTTAGATTATGTCTCTCACAGTGGACATGCACCTACGATGACAATTTCAGACCCCTCCATGTGGTAGAACTTGCAAAATAGCAGGGTGTTCAAATACTTATTTTCCTCACTATATATATATATATATATATATATATATATATATATTAGTACTGTGCAAAAGTCTTAGGCATGTTAATATCCCCCACCCCCCGTCCCCCCCAAAAAATGGTTTTAAGTCAGTTATTTATATCTTTTGCTGTAGTGTGTCAGTAGGAAATATCAGTTTACATTTCCAAACATTCTTTTTGCCATTAATTGTAATAATCCAGTGAGATTTGTGTATGCACAAGGAGTCTGACAACAGCCGGTATGATCTGATCTCACCATCATCGAGTCCATCTGTGATTACATGAAGAAACAGAAGAAACTGAGACAGACTAAATCCAGAAGAACTGCGGGAACGTCTCCAAGACGCTTGAAGAAACCTTCCTGCAAAGCTACCTGAAAAACTATGCGCAAGTGTATCTCGACAAAAGCCGTTTTAAACCAAAGGGTCATTACACCATATATTGATTTTAATTAGTTAATAGAAGTTAAATCATAAATAAATTCAATTTGTGATTTTATTTTTGAAAGCATTCTCACTTTACAGCATTTTAACACAAGTGCCAGTACTTTTCACAGTACTGTAGCTTTGCAGGAAGGTTTCTTCAAGCATCTCGGAGACGTTCCCGCAGTTCTTCTGGATTTAGTCTGTCTCAGTTTCTTCTGTTTCTTCATGTAATCACAGATGGACTCGATGATGGTGAGATCAGATCATACCGGCTGTTGTCAGACTCCTTGTGCATACAGAAATCTCACTGGATTATTACAATTAATGGCAAAAAGAATGTTTGGAAATGTAAACTGATATTTCCTACTGACACACTACAGCAAAAGATATAAATAACTAACTTAAAACCGTTTTTTGGGGGGGGACGGGGGGTGGGGGATATTAACATGCTTAAGACTTTTGCACAGTACTGTATATATATATATATATATATATATATAAGAATATCTTAGTATTTGGTTTGTTTTTCTTTTGCTATAATTACATAAGTGCTTAAGCTCAAACTTCACAAGTTAAACACCAATGATAATGATGATCCATGATGATCAATGATGATCCAAAGAGCATTTTGTGTGTCATTGTATAGGACATGTACAAAGGAGTTTACAGTGTAAAGGAAGCGTAGCCCTATGATTTGATAAAAGACAGAAATAGTGAAGAATCTTACATATTAGCACATAATCATTAAAGCTTCTTATTATTTACAGGTTTAAATGGGATTTTAAATCACAAGCCCCACTATATATGCAAACAGTATTTCAATCCCATTCAACATAAATCTTTTTCGTAATTCCACAGAACATGAAACATTTATGTGTGCATGATGCAAGTCTTAGAAAAATGACAAACAGAGAGAAAAAAAACGAGAATAAACAGACTTCTCGTTTTTCTTTAATGATCTCAATCAGACCATCAATTCAAACATATGGACGAAGACACATCTGTGTTTCTCTGTGGAGAAACTCTCCCATTGATGACGTCTTGCAACCATGAAAGAGCCTTTCTGAACCGTTCAAAAATGCTACATCTATTATTGAAGACTTGCATTTTTCATTCAGAAGGCACTTCTTTTCTTCTGGGCCCATTATACTTCTCACGTAGGCCTCTACGCCACTTCTGCCACATTTAAAGCATAAAAGATGCATTCAGTCCTGACTCGGTTTCTAAGGAAATGGTTTTATTGGCTTAGTATTCTTGGAGTCAAGCTCTAATTTAAACAACGCAGACTCTGTGCTTCAGGTATGTTTTAATAAAGGAACCTGCATGTTGAATCATCAGCTCATTATGGGTGAAAACAACTCCATTGTCAACATGAGATCGCTTCAGTCACAAAGTACTTGTCTGACACCGAAGACAGGTCAGACATAAACATTCTAGTTTTCGTGATAAAGCGGATCGCAAATGTGAAATATGAAGAAAAAAAATGCTTTATTTGTTATTCTTCTCATAAACTGGTCAGTCTGACAGAGATTTTTTTTATTGTTCAGTAAATCAAGGTCTGAATAAGAGCTTTCGGGAGCTGGTGTGACAGCTTTCATCTTAGCAACATAACGACACCTGAAATGAATCAAATTTGACAAGTTTGTGAGAATGTAAACGTAGATTTAGTAGCCGGAAAATGATCCGTGAAACTTTTGAGCAACAGGTTAAATTAGTGTGTCAATGTCACACAAAGGTCAATATTTATAGTCTCAAACAGTGCCACTGTGTCACTGGACTCTATTAAACAAAATCTCCACAGACGTCTAAAAATCCTCTCTGATCTAAAATAGACAGAAACTGCTTTCCAGAGGTGAGGTGTAATAAAGTAGGCCAAGGACTGCCACAGAAAATAGACTAAACACTAAAACTGGCCTGGATCAAATCAGGTCTTTGAGAGAAAATTAAAAAAGGAGGTTAACTAGAATCTTCGAAGTCACGGGTGTCCCTGGGGGGGTAATGTGAGGAACAGGCCCCATGTGCACTGATAGGTGCAGGAGACTCAGTGCTAGAGGTGCAGCGACATCATCATTTCACCAGACAGGACACTCATGTAAACGCTATAGCTGGCATATTTATCAGTGTCAGTCAAAGAAGAGAAACTGTTTGTTTTTTTAGCAACAGGGACTGTAATGTTTCAGTAACTGTAGTATTCAGGGAAGATCATGTGACTAGATAAATCATTTAAAAAAAATTACAAGCTAAAAATGGCAGAAGAAACACCTTGGCTCTGAGCATTATTATTTTTTTTGAACTGTAAATAATGCAACTTATTACAATGAACTGCAGAACTACCCATATAGTATTGTTGCACTGCTAATACTGTTGACTTCTACATGATATGCTTATTGTGTTTAACCAACATTTATAAGTAACTTTTATAAAAGCATCTGGTAAATGATTAAATATAAATTGAAAGGAAGTTTTTGGCAGCAGGTTTGGCCTGAGACACGATCACGATCAACAGGTTTGGCCTGAGACACGATCACGTATCGTACCAACATTTATAAGTAACTTTTATAAAAGCATCTGGTAAATGATTAAATATAAATTGAAAGGAAGTTTTTGGCAGCAGGTTTGGCCTGAGACACGATCACGTATCGGCGTGTGTTTGCTTCAGCTGCAGGTCTAGAGTGTCACCAGAACCTGTTTTTGTTTTCAGCTGTTCAGTTTACTGAGAACTGATGGCAAGAGCTTTGTATAAATCAGAAGAATCAGCTAGCGAGATAAAAGGGTTGGGTGAAAACCCCATCCATAAATGTAACGCACTATTGTTCAAAAGATTTTGAAAGAAGATTATGCTCACCATCGCCTCATTTATTTGATACACTAAAAAACTGTAATATTATTTCAGTTTAAAATAACTGACTTTTCAGCATCATTACTCCAGTCTTCAGTGTCACATGATCCTTCAGAAATCATTCTAATATGCTGATTTGCTGCTCAAGAAACATTTGAAAATGGTTGTTGCTTAATCTTTTTGCTGAAACTGTGATACTTAAAATCATTCTGTGATGAATAAAAAGCTCAAAAGAACAGAGTTTATATGAATTTGATTTGATATGAATATTTTTTTGGGTAACAATTTCAAAATCAATTGATCAATTTAATCAATGCATCATTGCTGAACCCAAGTATTAATTTTCCAACTTTTGTACAGTAGTGTAAATGTTACATTTAAAGGAATAGTTCACTTAAAAATGAAAATGCTGTCATCATTTACACACCCTCATGTTGTTTCAAACCTGTTTGTATTTATTTCTTCTGCTGAACACAAAAGTAGTTATTTAGAAGAATGTTGGTAACAAACAGTTGATGGACACCATTGACTTCCATAGTAGGAAAAAAATACTATGGAAGTCAATGGGGTCCATCAACTATTTGTTACCGACATTCTTCTAAATAACTTCTTTTGTGTTCAGCAGAAGAAATAAATACAAACAGGTTTGAAACAACTTGAGGGTGAGCAAATGATGACATCATTTTTAAGACTGAAAAGAATGCCGCCCCCTGTGGGTGAAGAAAATACATGAATTACAATGCATTTTAACCATTTATTTCCTCTTACACACAAACAACAGGCAGATAGAATACCCTTATTTGACAAAAAGCAAACACACAAGTTTCTGTCTTGTAAAAGAAACTATGGAACTGCAAGATTTACCTGAATAAAAGCAAACTTGCAGTGTTTACTATGGTAAAACTATAAATGAAACCTTGCAGTCAGAATGAAAGAGCAGCACACACATTTTAACCTGTTACTGACAGGTACAGGAACATACGTTAGTATGTTCAGTGCATGATACAACTCTATATTACAGCTCTACTCACCCATTAGCATCGATGATGACATTAATCAGGCTCATATATATGAATATAACGCCGATATGAAAACATTTATAATGTAAACTAGAGTATCACTTCAGGAAATAAAGTTTAGGTAGTTGTGGCCTTAAATTTTGTTTTAAAAGTAACTATAATTCATACTAAAATTGTTTCAACATAGCTGGATGACTGTTAAGTTTGAGAAGAAGTGTTTTGGATTAAAAACACCAAAACATCTCTTCTAATGCAATGTGTCAGACAGATGGGGAAAGGCTGCAGGCATGTCCAAAAAAGAATGTGAAAGAATTGAAAAGCACATTTCGAGTTTGATTTCCACTTTAGTGAGCGATCATGGCACCAAAGCAGTGTATGCATTAAAACAGCTTCTTGTTACACTTTGCAAAAGGAAAAAACATCCTTCATCATCATATAAAACATGAGGCATCCTCAAAACTGGCTTACAGTCACACCCAGCCCCACATCACACAGATTTTACAGAAACATTTACAACCTGCCTGACACAAGCAAAAACCATGTACTTCTTGAAGATAAACCACACAAATTATGAATTCAAACTTATGTTGCTGAACCACATCAGTCTTCTTACACAATATACACTTCAAAAGTCTGTGGGGTAGAAGGGGAAAATCACAGAGCGCTAATTACAACAGAATGCAATCCGAAGTCTTCAGTGCACATGCACACACACACACACAATAAACCCTTTAAATAGAACAGCGTCTTGTTTAGTCTCTAAACGGAGGCAAAAATACGCATGTATCGTAACATCAGATCACTCATCAAATCTGCTTCAAGTATAACAGGGATGTATGAAGGAACGCGTAAGGCAAGAGATACACTTCTACAGCTCCAAACTACACATCTACAAAATAACAGACTGGAACTGGGATCCTTCACGAATCTTCTGTAATTTCATGGCTTGAATAATATGATTTTGAAATTTCGACTGCTTGCTTGTTGATAAAGGATCTGAAGATACTAATGTCCTATTAAAATTAACAAAACAATGATGGTGAAACAGGAAGTAGTGCTTAGATTTCACAAAATCTATGATGGAACGACAAAGGCTGAGTGATCACTGATCTGCTGAGTGTAAAGGCTATCCTTATGGACCCTTATGTGCGCACACACACACAAGCATTATAAACTTAATCGCTCAGTGCCAGTTGGAGTGTATGTGTGTGTGCTGACGAGAACTGCTTCTTTTCCTTCCAGACGCGTCACAACAGCGCAGCATTGTGGAAGCACTGAGGAACGCAGAATAACTCCTTTTATTCAGAGGCTTTGTGGGGTTTCCATGGCAATGATCCACAGGCACAGGCCTATTGACCCAGTAGAAAAAAAAAGACTTAACATAAAAGTAGTTAAAATTCCACAGTCATGTTTTATTCTCTCGGCTTTGTATCTCAGACTGAAACTTTAAACCAGAGGGGAAAAAAATCCATGCAGTTCAGCCTTACATAGAGAGTCTGCTGAGAAGGTCTGGATAATAGATTATTTCCTCATACTGATGTCATCATCCTTCAGAACGAATTTCTTCCTCAATGCTTCAGATATAAGAGAGGCAGAGTCTTCCTCCCTCAGTGAGGTGCACCCACGGTTATATCTGAATACAGTACACAATAACATTATTCACTTTATTAATAATAAAAATAACAATGATAATATAATAATAATAATAATAATAGGTATTAATATGCTATCACTATTAATTAAAATAATAATTATACATTTAACACGTAAAACTCAATTACATTAATTAATAATATAAATAAAATAAAAAATAATAGGCATCAAAACATTATTAATATCATATTATTAATAATTATTATTATTATTATTGTAAATATAAATCAATAGCAATGATAAAATAATATATATTATGATTACTGGTCACAAAACACAACAGCACCATCTATATTAATGAATTAAGAAAAATTTCTAGCCCTTATGGTTCAAAAGTTTTTAGCATAAACGTGAGCACAACTTTGGACAGTTGGTGGCGCTAGAGAGATTGGGTTAGAGACTGTCCTCTATCTGTGTGCCAAATTTCATAACTTTCCTGCAAGCGTTTCTATGGGCTGCCATAGACTCAAAATAAGTAGAATAGTAGTAATAATATAATATTAATACAATAAAGAATATTAATACAAGGCCTTTACAGAAGAATGAAAACACCCCCCACCAAATTTCTGCATAGTCAGTGTCAAGCTGGTGTTGAAACAGCGCTCACCTGTCCTTGCTCATCTTCATGCGGTTCATGTCTTTCAGGATGTCCATTACATCAGCAAAGCTTGTCGATTTTGAAAGAGACACCGTGTCCTCCTCTGGCTCCCGAAAGTCCATAGTAGGGTGATCAAGATCAAAAGTTGCAGATGCTGTCATGGAAACTGGCGGCACAGGATCAGGCACCAGCTCTGACACCTCCTCCTCTTCATCCTCTTCCTCCTCCTCTTCTTCTACCTCTTCTGTGACATCACTAATGACAAAGGAGGCTGTGGGAGCAGCCTGGTAAGCAGCGGTCTCAAAAGGAGCCATGGAGAAGCCCACACTAGTGTCGTCAGGGGACAGCAGGTCAGGGGTGATGGGGTTCGAATCTAAAACGGGTCAACATTTTTATGAAGCACTACAGGTCAAAACATTTTCAAGCAAATACATTTCTGCCAATGTCAAAAAATTTGAACCTAAGAGAAACTAAATTCTATAGAATTAAATGATTTAGTCAAATTCTCAACCTGATTCTGAAGCAACAATCTTGGCGATCTGGGCTCGGAGTCGAGTCAGCTCATCTTGTAAAGCTGTGGTGCGGTTTAGAGCGGTAACCCCTGGTTTCCTCAGGCCCTCGACTCGCCTGCCTTCTCGTCTGAAGTTGGGCACAGACGAGTTCCTGTGCATGATCAGCAGCGGTGTTGGCCTCCACTCATGCCTAAGGGGACGTGTGTCACTCCTGACAAACACCAAGACAGCATTGGGATAAAATTAATTCATTAAATATTTTAGTGAGGGTCCAACACTAAATTCAAATTCTGCTCTAAATACTACAAAACACCATTAAAAAAGCAGTCAAATAGGAAATCTGGTGCACTAGCATGACAGCCTTACCTCACTCTGGCATATGTCTCCTCCTCATCATCTGCAATCCAGGCGATATCTGCCAGCGTAGGCACCAGTGGACCATCCAAAGAGCGCATTGGAGGAAGGCCTGGGAGTTCCTGAAGAACACAAGCAGAAAACAGCCATTCCTTTAGTCATTTTTGACTGATTTCTTTTTTTTTTTTTATAAAAATGGTTTCCTCAATCTTAGTTCATAGCTTGGGAATTTTGTTTAGACATTCTAAACAATCAAACAAAAAATGGACTTCATTTGAGGAGTCATCATTAAAATAAAAAGGTCACACCAACCATAGGAAATGAATGGGAAAGACCCTAATGCAGAGTTTTTTTTTTTTTTTATTAAAATCCATATATCAGCCCAAATGTTGAACAAACACACACATAAATAAAGGGGCGGGATTATAAAACATTTAGAGTGCAAAAACTCACACACTGACCCATTTACTGCAAAACTTAGGTTTCAAAATGTTTTTTTCTTTTTATCCATTTAGGATAATGTCTAAATAAATATCCAAAAGTATATTTCCTAAGCATAAGATCTCAAATTCTTGTGCAACGGGTGGATGCAGAGGACACTTCAGCCATCTACTGGACCATTACTGTCAAAACATGGTTTTGACCTGACATGAAGTCATGTTATACTTCTGTTTTCACCAGATGGCAGCAATGATTTACTTTGGCCTGGTTTTACAGACAAGGCTTCGATTAAGCCAGGATTAGTTTAATTAGGACATTTAAGTAGCTTTTTTAAACATGCCTTAGAAAAAACATTCCTGGTGTGAAGTTACATACACCAGTGGAAGTTGCTTTCAGTTAAAACAGCTCAAACATGCATTTTAATCTGTGACTAGCTAAAGACTTGTCTGTGAAACAGGGGCTTTGTTTCAACTGTTTATGTTAATAGAAAGTGTAGATTTAAATAAATGGTAAATAACATCTGGATGATTATTTTTGGTAATAGATGATAAATGACATCTAAATGACCTAAAATCCAAAAAGAGCAGCATATTTTTATTGTTTCTTCAGGGAAATTAGTGTTATAACATTTCATTTAAAAAAAAATGTGACACTTTTTTTTCTTTCTTCGAAAATATGAGGGTTAACTTAAAACACTTTTCAATCTTTAACTCAACCACCTGATGATCTGGGTGCATGAAAGCATATGCTTGTTTATATGAACAATGTTTATTCCCATACCTGGAAACAAGCCCTGGGACAGGGTTTAAGAGGCAGTGTAGAACCAATTCGTCTCACCACACTACGAGTTGATCCATGTGGTTTATTTTGCCAAATAGGGATGACCTCCTAAAGAGCAAATAAACAAAAAAAAAAAAGTATTTTTAAAAAAAATATATAAACATAAAATAGCTCTTTTAGATGTTTATTTACTTACTGCTTCTGTCTCCATTTTCTGAAAGTGTAAAAAGCACTGCAGCCTTGGATTTTACAGTGGTGTTTTGATTATTATTATAGCACTCTGATCATGTTCATCTGGGAGGAGGGTTCCTTTGCCTTGAAAAATTAGCAAGAAAAACATCAAATTAAAACAAAAACATTCTATACTTTATGTGCAACCCCACTGTGAATGCAGATCAAGAGCACAGAATTGTTTTTTTAGTTGCTGCAGACTGATTGCCTCCTTTGTGTTAGTCTGTGTAAATCAAGTGAATAAAGTAAATAAAGCGTTGAGCAGTGTAAGCAAAGGTGTTTTTATGACGCGCAATCGCTCTATAACATAATTTATCTAACTTATATGCGTAATAAATTAAGTAAATGAACTGATAAGTTGAGTACTAAAATTATAAATAAGAGTAAAGAAATAAAAATGGGAAATTAAATGAACAGACGATAATGCTATACGTTATGCGGTAGAACAGAGTAATTGTGAACATTAACAAACACAATAAAACCTCAAATGTAAACAAGGAGGTAAACAAATCAAAGGCGTCCTGTGACCCTCATTCCTTCTTTTAGCATCACAGCTAACAACCGACCTCATAACGTACTGCTACTAATTATGCATTTAGAAAACATATAATATAAGACATACCGTGTGTGGTCAGATTAGTTCGGTTAATTTTTTCTGCACTGGTGCATATTATTATGGTATATGTGTTGTGAATGTCCGGGCTTCCTTTCTCCCTGTTCCGTTAGCCGTTTAGCAGTTAGCCCAGCGCGCCCCCGGCTAATTTTGCAGTCGGAAGCGCGTGTGGTAACATCGTCCTGTGCAAAATAAAAGTAATCTTGCACACAAAATTAAAAATATACCGCTTTGAAACGATTTTTTAAATATACATGTAAATAGATTTTATATTTTATATGCTTACACAATTGTAAATACAGACGCATTTGGTTTATTTAAACTACTATATACATAAAAACAAAATAAAAGTCACCTTGCAGATGGAAGTTAATATACCTGCTTGGCCAGACTGCATCGAAGCAAATGTAGGTTTAGAAAATCAAATATTTAGAGGGAGATATTTTCAGCTGGTACATTCTGCAACGATATTTCGATTGTAATTTGGAATTTGAGCGAAAGGGAATTGTAATTGGGAATTGAGCGGTCCTATCTATTATCTAATGACTGACAGATTCACTGCAGAGGCATCAAAACACATGACAGTGCATCATGCGGAAGGTCCCGATCAGCTGGTCGTTATATGGGATCATTAAAGACCAAGGTAAGATGAATGCACATATTTGGTGATTTTCGATTATTGTAACTCGATTTTAGTGCCAAGTTTAGAGAAACACATAAAACATGAGCACAATGAGTGGTCCATCAGTAGATACTGCTTAAGAATTTTAATCGGGAGAGATTATGATCTATCAAGGATTAAGAAAAGATATTGTTTATTAATACTGTATATTATTGTGGATTCTAGACACAGAAGTGCGACATTGTGATGTATTTGGGGCCTGTAGCAGCAGCACTATCAACAATCCACATCTCGTACTGTGTTTTGGGCCTGATTATTGCTATTAAATTGCTGAATTCTTAAAGCAGCTGTGAGCATCTGTTGTAGATGATGATGATGTTGTTGTTGTCGTCGTCGTTGTTTTTTGTTTTGTTTTTTTAAATCTTAGATGAACCACATAATTACTGGACCTGGGTATTTGCTGTAATATTGGGCTCAAGTAGGCCATTTTGCATGAATCTGTCTTTTGTTAGAATGTGTGCATTCCCTGGATATTAAATGGCTCTATGTGGACCGAAAGAGATCGATTTGTTTCAGTCAACTAAGCTTTATTGGCATGATATTCTTACAAAATTGCTGAAGCATATACAGAACATAGTAACTGAAGTATTAAAATAGTACAGAAAATAAAATATTAGTAAAAAAAGAGATAGGCTACAATGAATGGTAAAACCAAATCAAATAAAAAAAGACAAAATATAAACAAATTATATAATATTTATAATTTATATTGAAATATATTTACTTATCTATAATACTTGTGTGTATGTGTATATATATATAAGAATACAATGAGAATGTCTTGTGCATATAAAAAATGGTTTGTACAAAGTGCAGACTCTTCTTATTGCATATTGCAGGTTTCCTGTAAAGTGGAGAGAATGCTGATGAGGATGGAGAGAAGGAAGAGGAAGAATTCCAGATGCCGACACAGCAGTGGGCAGTCGTTCCATCACTGATTCCTGTACTGGAAGGGTTAAATTTTTTGACTGGTCAACTCTCAATCTCAGCAGTGAGACCTCATGGACCACAGAGCTCAGAGAGACAAGAGCAGGGCCAGCTACTTTGGAAATGTTAAGAATAGGTAAGGTTTGGTTGGGACTAAAGGGATAGATGAAAAAGAAATCATTAATGTGTAGCTTAAGCTCATAAAGAGACCTGTGTCATCTTGTCTTTAGACTGGGATCAAAGCTGCCGGCTGGAATTTCGCAGCCTCCAGGCTTCATTACTGCTCAATGTTCCATAGGCGCTCAGAGTGTACTGGGGAACAGTGTTGGGCAGGACTGTGGCAAAGGAAATCACCAAATCCGAAACCCCAAACTAAGACAGTACTATCTAAAGGGTAAGTGAATGGCCATCAACAACGATTGACAATACAGAAATAGTGTTTAGTTATAAAGTTGCTTTTTTATAGACATTTAAAATGTCACAAAATATTTGTTTCAAATAAACTTTCTATTCATCAAAGAATCCTTAAAATAATTTATCACATATTCCACAAACATATTAAGTAGAACAACTGTTTAACACTGACATTAATGTTTCTTGAGCAGCAAATCAGCATATTAGAATGATTTCTGAAGGATCATGTGACACTGAAGACTGGAGTAATGATGCTGAAAATTCACCATTGCCATCACAAGAATAAATTACATTTTAAAATATAAAAGAGTTCTTTTAAATTCTAATAATATTTCACAATATTCCTGATAAATAAATGCAGCCTTAGTGATACTGCAATGTAAAGCCAATCTTGGAGTTTGTACATACTGTATACATTGAAAATCCCAGCTGACATTTTTTTAAATGGTAATGACTCACAAACTCTGGTTTAAAATTACAGTTCCTGCTTACTAAACATACTCAGTGTGTTTGTAGTTTAAACAGCTGAAGAAACAAACTGAGAAACAAACACATCTGCTTTCTCTCTAGTTACTTGTATGCAGTTTGAACTGTTTTTGCATCTATCTTCATAGAGGCGGCATTTCCAGTCAAAGATCCAATAACGAAGATTTTGGAGTCATGCAGAAACAATGAACACGGAGTGAGTAAAGTTTTTAAGCTTATTTACACACTCTATCGCCTTCAAGTTCCTGTTTATGTACGATAGAAGTCTCCATAAATATAACTGCCAACATTGTCATACCTTGCTGTCATGCACTGATAACTTTGGAACAAAGGTTACTGAAACACCCCATGCTGTCTTGTCAAGCTTTGTTTAATGGATAATTCAAGGAGAACATGGAAACTTGACAGCAAATATAATGGGAGAATGTCGACTGCGAAAGCTTTGGTAACTGATATTTTATTATTTAAAATGAATTAATAAACTAGAAATAATAAACTAGGCTAATTTGATGACACAGCCAAATGTCAATGTCAATCAAACTGTCTTTCCTTCTCATTTTTTAAAGTTGATGTCCATTTAGTTTCTTGTGTACAGTAGGTAATATTGTTTGAATTGTATTACACAGAGACACCGTTGAAAATACACAACGTCTGTCGTTATTCAAGCTTCACCAGATGAAATGTGTTACAAGAGCATAAACAAGATTCTCAGTTTGACTTTTGTGATATTTGGAAACAAACTGACATTAGTTTGCTATTAAGTGTGCTGGGTTTAAACAGTTTCAGAATAAAAGACTGGGCTGTTTGTTTAAAGATAAAACTATGCAAATCATTAGATACCACTACCAGTATAAGTTATACATGTTATCCACCATTATTTGCATGTCTGGACTGGAGACAGTTGTCTGTAGCAAAGCCATAGGGAATGAAGAATTTGAGTTTGGATGATCAGATATTACACTGTGTTTTCATTGATTTGTGGAACAATAAGAAGTCCACCTTTCAGTTAATGGCATGAATAAAATCAGAAATAGAGGTCAGAATAGTTTTTTCAGAGGTTTTCTTTTTAGGGTGTCCCTATGTACTTTTAATTATGCATATTAAATCATATGTATTATACTTAATTTTATTATTCAATGCCGTTCAAAGACTAGATTTTTTTTATGTTTTTGAAAGAAGTCTCTTATGCTTACTAAGACTTAATTTATCTGATCAAAAATGCAGTAAAAACATTAATATTGTGAAATATTATTGCAGTTTAAAAAAACTGTTTTCTATTTTAATATATTTTAAAATGTAATTTATTTCTGTAATGTCAGTTTTCATGATTGGGCCTTCAGAAATCATTCTAATGTGCTCTCAGTTTAGTAACTCACAGGCCCACAGGTAAACACTACAAACACTAGTTTGTAAGTAGTACTTTTTTCTCCATTAGGTCACCTGATGGAGTTTTAGGTCACCATTAGGTCACTTGATGGAGTTTTTCGGTTTCTTGCCACTGTTGCCTTTGGCTTGCTCAGTTGGGGATATTTTGGAGATATTTAATTTTATCAATCAATAAATTCCACTAGAAACAAACCTTGTTGTATTATTTTAATTTAATACTGTGAAGCTGCTTTGATACAATCTGTATTGTGAAAAGCGCTATACAAATATACTTGACTTGACTAGTCTTTACGGTTTTAATGTTATTTGAAAAAAAGTTGCAGTTAATCTCCTATTAATTTTTATTCTTATGTATAAGATCTCTCGGGACAACTGGGAGACAAACATGACAAAGGAAAATAATCTATGACAGGAAGTGACAATGTCATGTGATCCCATTTGCATGAATTATGCATTTTTCTGATTAGCTAATAGTTCCTGGGTGCTGTGACTAAGTCCAGACATCTGATGTCACTGGGCTATGAATAAGGAAATGAGGGGGTGTACAGCAGTGTGGAAAAAAGGAAGGGAAGTGAAACTGCTCTCAGTGTGACAATGTCTTCCCTTATGCACCACCTCAAACAGTTATCCAAGAACAAGGTCTCAACTTCTACGGCGACAGCTTCTGACCCACATCCAAGACAAGAGCACAGCCTTGATCCTGCGCTCGACATTGGTGTTGTGGGAACTGCAACTCTTGTGTCTCCTTCCACGGATGCGGAATATGACAAACTGACGGTGAGAGAGTAAAAAATAGTGTGTTTACAAACCTTGGCGCTTAATCCATTATGGTTTAAATAGTGAACAGCCTGACAAATCTCAGTACTGCTCGTTTGTAGCATTAATTCCAAGTTTAAGCTCTTTGTGATGCCAGTCAAACTGTAATGTAGTGACTCACAACGGCTTCTCTTCTACTGTTTTGTGTGATGTTTATTTATCTCTCGTAGGATGTGGAGGCAGTTCCTTTACCTGATGGAAATGTGTGTCTATTGGCTCTTCCATCTGAATGCTCTCAGGGGGAGGGGCCAGCCGCAGTGTCTTGCCTCAAACTGTTCTCCCGTTACATCACAGACAGAAAGGTGACAATGTTAGGTTTATGTTACACTGTTTTATATTCCCATTACATTTCATAAAATGCAGCATATTCAACTTCAGTTCTGACTCACCATTTTGCTTGTCTCACTAGGGTGTGGTCTCTGGAATATTGCTGGTGACGTCCAATAAGATCTTCTTTGACCCTCAGAAGTCTCACCCACTTGTTCAGGAGAATGGCTGTGAAGAATATGTATTCTCCTGCTCTGTGGATGATCTTGCCTCAGTGTCCTTCTACACAGATATCTCTCACATTCACTTCAACAAGACCACATACAGGTACTTTCTGCTTCACTGCTTGGATATATATATATATATATATATATATATATATATATATATATATATATATATATATATATATGTATATATATATATATATATAATATATATATATATATATATATATATATATATATATACATAGATACACAGGGCTTGACATTAACACCTGCTAACCCTCCAAATGCAGGTGGATATTCCTACTAGCCACTTTGATGGATTGAATTTAATATAATATACATTTTTCAAGTCTTTTAAACAGGCATCTGAAATAATAAACTAAGTGCAATCTAGTGTTGTCAAAAATATTGATTTATCGATACTGAAATATCTGAAACTCTTCCGCAGAATAGATACACAATGCAATCTGTGCATTCTTGCGCTCTAATCTCTCCGACAGCGAGTGACACACAAACCCGCGTCCCTTTAATCACTCGTTTAATTTAGGATTGTGCATATTGAGCATAATTTTACTCATTCCAGCAGATTTTGTGCTCAAACCCAAAGTGCGTGCACATAAATACACCATAATGGCTATATAAAATAGTATAATGGGTCTAATATACCTGCTGCCAAATTATGAGATAGTATAAAAAAAAAACTATATATATATATAAAATGATAAATTATAAATAATATAAATGATTAATTAATACAAAGCAAATAGTTGAGATTAACAGAGATTAACAGAATAAAATTGTAATATTATCAAATTTGGTGAATGTACAAAAATTCATTACATTTAACATATTTCATTCACCAGAAGTTTAACTTTGACAGTCCTGAAAATACATTTTGTAATATACAATGTAATTATATGATGTAATTTGTAATAGATAGTGTGTGTGTGTGTATATATATATATATATATATATATATATATATATATGTACTACACATACATACTGTATATACAAACACGCACAAATAAAAGTGACAATTTGTTGCAGACCCCTCAGCACCCCACAAACAACTGAATTTTGGTTGTTAATTAAACAGTGCAAAGAACTAACTTTCCCATCATTCATTGCACATACAGCACAGACACATTGATCTAATTTTTCTTCCAGATGTAACAGTTGTAAGCCATCAAAGAGCAAAACAAACAGCCACAAGAAAACCCGTCAGTCAGCATTAGAGGCCATTCCCGCTCCTGTGTCCTCCGTTTCACATGATCTGACAGCGACTCCGGATGCTAAAGAAGAGGATGAGGTAGTTGGAGAGACTAGGGACATGTCTGAAGCTGAGAGGCAGTCTGGGGGAATGCTAACATCTGCTGCTGCTACTTTCTGTTGTGGAGGACCAGACAGTGTTCAGAGAGGAAACAAAGAATATGAATTCCGAGACAAATCCGAACAGCGGTCATATTTGGAAAGACAGCTGTTAGGTAATCAGGATTTTTACTCGAGAACTTTGACATTTAACTTGTACTGACAACTCTTTTTTTTTCATCAGCTAATCCACTTAGTTATCTCTCTTCACTCATTAGGTCCTTGCACTTCTACATCTAGTAGTGGTGTAAACGGATCTCTGATGTTTGTGAGAATTCGACAGAAACTGCAGCATGGGAAGAAAAGGGCTTTCTCTAAGCCTAAAATTCCTTCCAGAGACGCCTGGTTCACCATGCAGCAGGGAAGGTACTTAAGCCTTACCTAGACTACACAGCCTGCTTGAAATAAACAGCAAAACATGGCAGAATGTTTTAATTAATGTGCTGATAATGTTATAGTACAAGTTACTTCATCTCACTTTCTTGTTCTTTTTCCCTTTCTGCCTTTGATTTTGTGCTGTAGCTCAGACGAGCTGTACGCTTACATGAGCCAGCATCGACCGGACCTGTGCATCCTGGAGGGAGGTGAGGAGGATGAAGCAGAGCATGATGAAGAGGATTTTGTGCTTCTCGATGATGAGGAAGAAGAGGGGTCTCCACGAGAAGGCCAGGCTGGAGAGGACTGGGAGGTCAGTTATTTTCTAAATGTATGGATTAAACAAATAAATTGAGATAACGCACGCCAAGAGAGCAAGAATAACAATCGAACTAAAGTGATACAAAGAAAAATGCCTGTTTTGGTTGGAATATGCAGGGGATGTCTCTCGCTCACTTTAATGATACTAAAACTAAAACACTTTGCATTTGTAAATACAGACATGGTAATTCACTGGTCGAATATGCTTAGCAATATTCATGGACTTGTAGTGTTGCTTCTATGACAACCAGATTACTCACACCCTCAGTATCTCAATCATGGTCAAAGGTCAAGAACTTGAAGCCTAAAACAAACTACTTTTTGCATACACTACTGTCACTTTTGATCAATTTAATGACCCCAAGCTTTTGAAAGGTAAAGACATTATAATGTTACAAAAGATTTGTATTTCAAATAAATGCTGTTCTTTTGTACTTTTCTATTCATTAAAGGATTCTGAAAAAATATATCATGGTTTACACAAAAAATATTAAGCAGCACAACTGTTTTCAACATTGATAATAATAAGAAATGTTTCTTGAGCAGCAAATCAGCATATTAGACCAATCGAATGCAACGCAATGCATTCTGGTTAGAAAGTTTGTCCGCTGCCGCGTCACAATCACGTGTGCCATCAAAGTACCGTGAGAGTAAGACGAGACCAGCCGCCTCGGTTAGGTGCTACAGCTGGCCCAAATCGGCTTCACAAGCTCTGATGACGACACAGCAGTTTCGTGTTTATTCTGACACATTCAGCTCAGGTAATGTTCAAAAATTGGTGTTTTTATAAAAGTAAAAACTCTTTTCATCTAACCTTAATGTTATAGTAAGTCATGTTTATCAAAATAAAACTGATAAAAAATATAGATCCACTTTATTGGTATTTAAATAGTATAGGCTTCTGTTGAACTTTATGCTTGTACAGATGGTGCTGTATTAAGCAGTACATAAAGACTTGAATGAAAAGTGTTTTTGTTGCTTCATGAAAACATCTAAACGTCTATGTATTTGACAAATATTGCATCTAATGCAGTTCATATGTGATAAAGTGCACAAACACCTCGCAAGCGTCACGAGAAGCAGAAAGTGTCCAACTTCGGGTTTCTGTTTTTAGCTCTTCCCTGCCCACAACTGGCAGATGTCACCTATTGGTGGAAGCCTAGTATAGTTAGACTCAAACACACCTAATGATTTATGAAGGATCATGTGACTCTGAAGACTGGAGTAAATCCAGCTTTGCCATCACAGGAATAAATTACATTTTAAAATAGATTAAAATACAAAACAGTATTTAAAAAAAAATCTTAACAACCCCAAACTTTTGAACAGTAGTAATTTAAGTCTTCATGTGTTTACTATAATGTAAATATTTTTTTAGCTTTATCTGTTATGTTTTAGATCTTGTGGTTACTGCATTAACCTTGAGTCTTAAATCATATTTTCACATATATGTTAGATAGGGAATTCATATAATATGAATAAAGATGTTGAACATTCATTCAAGGTTTTCATCTGTAAAACTTAAGTTTGGAAGTGTTTGTCTCTTCAGCTCAGTTATTGGCAGTAGTGTTATTTTGGTGGTAGATTAAAGTACTTGGATGAAGAGACCAGTCATTTGTTTCAATCTTTGTAAGAAAAAGCGCCACCAGCCGTGACTGTCCAAACAGCAAACCCTTGCGCTTCAAAATCATACATAGGTATTATCCTGCTAAGCATTATCTCCTTAGGTTTAAGCTTGACATATGTGTTAACTGTTCTTTATGTGAAATATGTAAAAAAAATAAGAAGGCTGCTAAAACGATTCAGTTATGCTCTATCTTTAATGTATTTATTTGAAACTCCCCCTGGCTCTGCTCTTGTCTATATTTTTTCCCTCTGTATTAATGACTCTATTTGTGTGTTCTTACTGCTTGTATCGTAAAGATTTAATAAAGATAAAAAAAAGAAAAAAAAGAAGCAAACCCTCGCGCGCGACAGTGACGTCATCGCACGCAGTATCGCGCGCGTTGGCTCCGCAAGGTTTCGCGCGTTCATTTTTTTACAGTCTATGACGTTTATAGGTCTCCAGTTTTCGCAACTAATTTGAGAATGAATCATTTCGAGAAAATAGTGGCGGACCAAGTCCGCCGACATAGGTACCTCTATGATCGGAGTATGCGCGATAATACTGACGTTCAGATTATTAATAATGCATGGAAAGATATCGCCGCCGCCACGGGAACAGACGAGGCAGATTGCCGTAAAGCGTGGAAGAATTTAAGAGACAAGTTTGTGAGGATCAAGAAGAGGGTCTACACAGGAAGCATTGATCCAAGTCCATACACGATCATGACAGAGCTGGGATGGTTATGCCAATTTGTTAAACATCGGGGAAAAGTCTCAAACGTGAAGGTAAGAAACACAAATGATGTTTGTTTTTTTTAATCGCTAAATGCACAAATGCATATATTTAGGCATTTATTGAATGAATTTTATTAAATGAATACGCGTTCAGCCCTAGAGTTAAAGACAACACTTTCTAACGTTTCATTTTAACGTCACTCTTACTTTCTTTAACGTTATTGACGGATGTTATTGTGTTCTCAGGCTAGTGTTGCATAGTTCAGTGGGATGGGATGCCCTACACTTTTTATATATCAATAGTCTGTTTCAGTAAGAGAGTAATATGGTACAGATTAATATGGAAGTATTTGTACTTCATTGTGGCTTTAATACTAAAGTTGCTTAATTTTGCTAGAAGGGAATGAAAAATATAGTGGTAGATTGTATACATGTTTGTAAAATATACCCATTGACGTTTACAACATCTTTTAGACCTGAATGTAATTATTGTTTCTTCATATAAGGAAATATATAAAGTGGTCTCCATTGAGGAACAACTGAAGACAAACAGCTTCCTAACCTCTCCGGCATCAGGAACATCAGAAACATCAGAGACTGCGACTTCTGCCAAACCTCCACCCTTGTCCCTCATGCCATCATCGCCACCTCCCCCCACTCCATCTATTCTTCCACCCTGTCCATCACCCAAACGCAGCTCCTCGCCCTGTTCAATTTCAGCTTACCCTACCCCAAGCATCTCATCCTGTTCCAATGCCTCACCATCTTCTACTGACTTAATCCCTGAGAGAATGTCTACCACTGAAGAAGCCTTACTGAAGATACTGGAGCAGCTGGACTGGGAGAGGGAGAGGGCCATGCAGCAGGACACTGAAGATTTCAGATTCGCTGCCGTCATTGCTGACATGTTGGCAAAAATTGATCCTCAACGGAAGCCTGAGGTTAAATTCAAGATCCATCAAGTACTGTATGAAGCTGTGCGAAATACCCAAACGTAGACAGCATCATGTTTTCACTGAGACTATATATGTATATATATGTTTTATTTTATTTCACAGATGTAAATGTTTATGTATATAAATAAAAACTTCAATATTCAACTGGAGTTTGATTTTATCAATACAAAAGTTCTTGTAAACCCTATTCTGTGTAAATATAGTACTAAAATGTGAAGACAAAATTAATCCACAGGTCAAAAAATATTGTAGATTTTCATGCAGTAGAGTTCTATTGTACACGGCACACCGTGAATGAGCAAATTGGTTTAAACCTCTCATATAGCCTACCTGTCTAGTGCTCCATATTATTAAACTAGAAACTACAGTAGTTAACATGCATTCATTATTTATAGGTGCTAGTTTAAAGTGAAATACACTTTTTATATAAACATTTTTTCAAAGAAGTCTCCTATGTTCACCAATTTCATAATTATTCCTGTGATGGCTGATTTTTAAGCAACCATTACTCCAGTCTTCTTTATCACATGATCCTTCAGAAATCATCCTATGCTGATTTGCTGCTCAAAAGACATTTCTTCTTATTATCACTGTTGAAAACAGTTGTGCTTTTTTTGTAAACATTCATTTTTTTCAGGATTCTTTGATGAATAAAAAGTTCAAATAACAGCATTTATCTGAAATAGAATTTTTTCTGTAACATTATAAATGCCAAGTTCTGTTATGAAACTCTAGATGGCGCAGGTTGATGGGTCCTTCTTTTACATCATTAACTACATGGCACAAGCAGATTGGTTCCTGTCGCATCTGCAGCCAATGAGCTTGCTGCTCAATGTTTAAAGGTGCAGTAAGCAATTTCTGAGAATCATTGTTGAAACTTTCATATTTGAAATCAACCCAAACAAACACACTTCCCTTCATTGCTCCGCCCCCAAAATGCATTAACATGAAGCGTGAATGTCTCTTTATCATAGCTGAAGCGAAGCAAAATTAAGCTTTGTGAAAAATAAAGCGAAGATGAAGAACGAATGACAAGGAAGAGCAAAAAATGAACATACAGTACACGAGTATATATAAGCAAGAGTTTGTTGTTAGTCACCAGCAGCATACACTCAAAACCAATGTTACGTTTGGAGCAGAAACAAAGCAACCTTGGCCTCTGTTTTCAGACCTTCCCGCTTAGGTCTCTCCAGCGCTGGAAAGCTTTTCTAATATTAACGCGGGTCCTAAAGCTCTTGATCATAACCCTTCTTTTTCCATTGATATTCCTCTGACCTTTTCTGTTTTGTAATGTCTCTCAGCCATCTCTCTTTCAGCAGTCTTTCTTCAAATCTCCCTCTTGCTCACTCTCTCCTACCCTGTCATGAGTGGACACACCCCCTACTGCTGATTGGCTAGAAGTTTGTTGTGTTGCTTGGTCTGATTCATTTTCGACAGTTTTTCAGAAATTGTTTACTGCACCTTTAAATAGCTGGTTAGCGTTCACTATAGCATTTTGCAGCATGCTTCCAGAGTTCCTCTGAAACCCTCCACCTTCCCCAGCTCCACCTGTACACATCTGCTACGGGTAATTTTATATATGCTATGTGTGCAGCAGCAGTCTTACATGCTCACAGCAGCGTATCAGTGTATGTATTGGCAGTAGCAAGTTCCTGTACTTGTTCTGCAGAAGCAGCAATAATCTACAACACCACCAATAATCAACAGCAGCATAGCAGATCTATTTCTTTTGATCAATTTAACGCATACTTGCTGAATAAAACTATTAAAATCCTACTGACCCCAAACATTTGAACAGTAGTGTATGGGTTGGTGAGTCATACACATATTGTTTCTGTACAGATGGTGTCAGTGGAGGAGAGTGGGCTGAAAGCTTCTGTCTCTACTGAACCAGAAGGTTTGAGTAACATATTGAAGCATAGTGTCATACTGGATGCCCAACAAGTTAGAGAGGTCAGTACTCACACACTTCAGATTCAGTATACATGAATACTTATTCATAGTCATGCAGTTTTGTAAAATGAAGACCTGATCTCATTCTGGTGGCCCAGTGTGTGTAATGTGTAGTAAAATATGTAGCATGCGTCTTCTCTCAGATCTCGAGAGAGCTGCCTCCACGTACCATTGGACGCACGTGGCAGCTGTCCTACAGCACGGACAAACACGGGGCAAGTCTCAAGACTCTGTACAGAAAACTCAGCACTACCGACTCACCTGTGCTGATAATCATCAAGGACAACAACCAGCAGGTCATTATTTCACAGCTGGTGAAGTGGACAGCTGAGGGTCAAGGGTCACTGTTTAATTGCAATGTTCATTCCACTTGTAATTTTGACCTAAGTTGGACGGTTTGGTTTCGTAAAGGTGTATTGTTATTTGAGTGGTTTTAATTTCCCCCTCAGATTTTTGGGAGCTTCCTCTCACATCCTCTGCATCCTAGTGAGGCATTTTATGGCACTGGAGAGACCTTCCTGTTCCTGTCACACCCACGCTTTAAGGTACACATAAAGACACATTTGAGCAAATTTATTATCATTGAGAGAAACAACTGTAAAGGTTTATGAGATCAAATGAAATTCTTAATGGGAATTTCTTTTAAACACCTCTGAGATTATATTTATTACATTTAAGTGTTTCCGGTGGACTGGAGAAAACTCTTTTTTCATCAAAGGGTATTTGGACTCTTTTGCCATTGGAGGAGGAAGGTACATATTAATATTCTGCTAAATGCTGAATTTATTTCTTATCTTTTATTTTAGTCTTGCAAGTAATTTGTATAAGTAAACTTAATTTTTGTCTCTTTTCATTTCAGTGGTCACTTTGGTCTGTGGGTGGATGAGAGGTTGTTCTTGGGCAGAAGCAACCCCTGTTTCACCTTTAATAATTGCAGCCTGTCTGAGACAAACGACTTCACAATTTTGGATTTGGAAGCCTGGACATTTGGCTGACAATATAATCATGATTTAGTGGGAAATATGGCCATTCAAATTAACTATTCGATCACATTTTACTGACACCTGTAAATGAAGGGAAAGAGACCCTGCAAACTGTGAATATTCTTCCTGAAGTGAAGTCAAGGGAAGAGTTTTGCACCAATGGATGAAAGCTCACCTATCATCTTTACCACCATGATGGAAAAAAAAAGCCTGTTTCGTCTTGTGATTAAGATGCATTTGGGTTAATTTCATTATTTAAATGAGTGCACTTCATCGTACAAGAAATAATGTTCTGGGACAGAATGGAATACTATCTGCCCAAATAACATTTGAATGGTACGCGTTTACACTAGTGAGGTCAATCATGGATCCACATTATTACTGCAGCGCTGGTTACAGTGTGCATGTTACTTTGATGAGGAACCTTCTGTGTTAATTTATAACAACTTAAATAAGCTACACCCTGACTAAATGGCACAGATGAAAGCCTCGCCTGCTGTTAGTAAGCAAAGCATCTGCTATACACAGTAGCTTAGGCGTTAGTTTAAATTTCCATAGCTACACTTTACACATAGAAAAGGTTCCTCATCACTCAAGCCAAAACAAAACCAAGACTGAAATGATTTTGGGTTAAAAACCACACACACAAACATCACACAAACCTCAGAGATGCATGTTAAATGTCTTGAGAATTTTGGTGTCACAATACTTTCTTAGACATTCACATAAAGTCTTAAGCACTCCTGTGGATTCCTAGCCTGTAGGAAAACTTACTTCCTGTAAATAACTCTTACACTAGTAATAACATCAGTTCACAAAGATATCTGTACAAACAATGGGTCTAAAAAAAAAAGTCAAAACAAATTATAGTCATACAAGACCAATGCAATATTTATACATGTGAAAATGCAGTCACTCCATACTGAAAGTGTTTATTAACTTACCTAATAAACATCAAATTAACAATAACACTGTTTATTTATGAAAAAAAGGACATTGTATCTATTTGACAAAGGTAGATAATTAGTTGTGCAAAAGTTAATTCAGCTTCAGTTGCACCATTTAAACAAGACAATGAATACTATGCCAAATGACATAAATCTATTCTAGTCTTCGTTCCTGTTTCTGCTCTTCAGCTTAAATGTGGTAGAAAGAATCAGACACGAGTGCATGTGAGCTCTTTGCATTATATTTAATTTTTAAAATATATATATTTTTTTAAATTTAACTAGCCATTACGCATCTCCACCTTTAGACAAAAGTGGATTTCAGCAGATATATTAGAGCCCATGGCAGCTTTCCTGCAGCTGTGTGGTTGAGCTGAAATCCAAAGCTTTGCTTTGTGTGTATTTTAGCACAGTGCCAGTATTTTGTTGAGACAGAAAAGCAGGCGTTGCTTCCAGACTTAAACAACAACATCAGGCCTGGCCTCACCCTGATTGGGCTTTCAGACAAGACCATCACAAACTGCCTAATCGTGGAAGCCACAGCCTGGATCATTCTGTCTACTACAGAACCATCTGGAATAACAAAACAATTTGCAGCAAAATATAAGTGGCTTTGTATGTAATGAAACAAAAGTATAAAAGTGGTTTTATCAGATCAGTAATACTACATAATGCTGTTTTAGTTCATTAATCTGAGCAATAGATCAGACTAATGACATTCGTCACTCAAGAAGTGTTAAATTTGCACATAAAACGGCAAATTTCTATATAAAAATATATGACTTAATTGAGATTATTGTGTATAGCTAACACCCCCGTTTCATTGGGGTGACAAACCACACTCTTGTGACTGTAGTGACAAAATGATGTTATATTGTGCATTTTTACGTGTCACACTAAGGACCATGTACAAGAAGATGTGGTCAATAGCTGCCTTCTGAATGAAGAAATGGCGTCAGCTCCTCCGCATACCTTTCCTCAAAGCAGACATGGGGGAGTCGAGCTGATATCAGCACTTCCTTTCTTTTCCCTCATAGACTCCCTTCAATTCTCTCTGAGATGCACTGATTTTTCTGGAGACAGAAATCTGATCTTTAAACTAGTTTTATGACTCCAGGTAAGGTCTGGCCTTTTCAAGTCCTTCCTGCAGGAAGCGGATGTATGTGGAGGTTGACGGATCTTCAAAACCTGCTGAGAAACTGAGAGCTGGCCCCTCTTCCTCAGGTTTCATGGATGTCTGGTCCAGGAAATTATTAGCATTGATGTGATGGACCTGGAGAAGTTACAGTGATATTAATCTAAGCAACTTGAATAAGGTTGGCACAGATTAAGAAATCTAAAGCAGACTCACCACAGTGCCGTTGGGCAGTGCCACCATCATCTCCACTGGAAAAGTATACATTTCCAAATGCAAACGAGCCTTTTCACTCAAATCCAGATTCTTTTTATCACCCTAAATGGAAGGAAAAGCACTTAATTAGCACTGATATGCGTCTAAAATTATAAGTTTTCATTTTGGCTTAAAAAATATACATCAGCTAAAAAACCCAAACTCTTCACCTGCAGATCCTCCAGCTCTTTGACTAGAGACCAGCTGCTGATGAAGCTCTGGTTGAGTAAGGCCAGAACGGGCGAACTCTCGAGGACTGTCTCCCGAAGAGTCCGCCCTGAACCTACCGGAGATAAGGAGAAACAGAAGTGTACAGAACACAAATCAGAGAAACATCTAATATAGTTGAAAGAACTTGAGTACTCTAGCTTTAAAACACACTCTGAGCAATGATTAACACTACCAGAAGATCTATGTCATGCTGACTATGGATACACTGAAATGAAAATTCTGGGCCACTGAAAACCAAAAATGCTTTATTTATTATTTTAAATTAGCTTTTTTTGTATGATTGTATTAATATTAGACATATATATATATTTATATATTTTTTTTAACCAGTGTTGCCTAGCATGGCTATACCACACCATGTTACGGCACAGTAGGGCTATTCCAAACAGAAATAAGTCTACTACTACATATAACTTTTATGTCAGGACGTTATTTGAGTGGACTTTTCCGATGAGCATGAGCGGAGCACACATGCATAGAGCGGAAAATTGAGCAGAGCATCAAATCACGCAGTGATAACAGCTAGAGCGAGAGGAAAACTGAGCGCTAAAAACTGAGGGGCCGTTTTTCTTTTTCAGCCAAAAACCAAAAATTCCATTTTCAGCCAATAATCTTCGGCTGCCGAAATTTTGGTGCATCCCTAATGCTGACCCATATGGCCGAATTTAGCTCTTCCAGCAGCATGTATGCTTTGTTATAGTCGACCATGGGCGTCTTACCTCAGCATGACTGGTCATCCAGGGATCCCCAGAGCAGAATGGAGTGAATCAGCTTTTTCTCAGCATCAGCTCTGCTAAAGGCCTCACTGAATGGTAAATATGGCACCTTCCAAAGAGAAGACCCATGCGTTTGACATTTTGAGTGAAAATTATGGGCTCCAAATAAAAACATACATGGATCAAACATTCACAATTAGAAACATTTAGAAAATAGATGCACTCTTACAAATAAAGGTTCCTTATTGGCATCCATGGAACCTTTCCATTGCACTAAAGGTTCTTTAGATTATTAAAATTTTACTTTTAGAAACAAAAATGGTTATTTATTACGAACTGTTCACTGAATGGTTCTTTGGGGAACCCTTCTTCTATGGCATTGGTGTGAAAACCCCCTTTTGAAACCTTTATTGGTAGTGTGAATTCATTTCATGCTGACTTCAAAGAACATTCATTGCAACAACATTGCTGCAGACTCTTATTAACTGATTTCAGGTGTTCAAGTATGAATTTGTAGGAATTGTAGCAAGGGACTCACCTTTTTAAATGGGTACATTGTGACCTCCAAGCATCTTGATGCTTCTTCTCTGCTCAGCTCTGCACTCCAGACAATCTCCTCGAACACAAACTGAATGGGCTCACCTCCCTCCCCTCGGCTGTCAATCATGTTCCCTTGCTCGTCATAGATCACTGAGGGAGTGGAGGGTCCTGCTGCCTTGAGCTCCATCTGTAAACATATACGGCCCGTTTACTTTTTGTATCATGTTTTAACTAATCATGCCAAGATGTCAGTAAAATAATAATTTAAGCTTTGATTCATCAGCAACGAGAAAAACTGATTTAAGAGCATGCAGTAAAATGTCAATGGAAGCAGTTTCAGTATTATGTATAACCATAAATCAAAACCCTCTGAACGCGTTGTACATAATTATCAGCTCTAACCTGAGGCAAGTATCCAATATCCACCTCCATGTTACTGCTCTCGCTGGCACCATACAACCATTCCATGTCCACATTCAGAGTTCTGCCATATAAAACACACTCAACTGGGGCTGCACAATAACGGTTAAACAGATAATCACAAGTATTTGATCACAATTACAATTATATAATCATGATTATTTTGATTTTAGTTTTTTTTTTATACATTTCATTAGAATTATTGCACTTACATGTGAGCACAAATCAAGAGAACATGGTTTTATTTTACCTCATCTAGTTTTCTGGTTCATTATGTTTATTATATGAATTAACACACACTCTACATTATTAAAAACTAAAACTGAGAAATGAATAATTAAATTCAAAATTATGTTAATGTTTTTCTATTTACATGAAAGCTTGTAGAGGCTTGTTACCAATGCAAAATAATGGAAAAGTCAAATGAAAACAACTTTGTCAGGAAAAAAGCCCAGCAGGCAAAATGCACAGGCGATTATGCTTAATTTATCGAGAGAAACAGAAATTGTGATCATGATTAAAACAAGATTAATTACGCAGCCCTACACTCAACACCTGAAAAGTGCTTATTCTTGCAGTTAGGAATAGTGGAGGGAAGACTGACTTGTCATTTGGGACGTAAAGATGAAACTCTCGGATGTGAGAAGCATCTTTAGAGAGGATGATGTTACCAGCAAACTGCCCAGGAGTGAACCAAAATGGAAAGTTGGGAACATCATTTAGCTGGAACTCCGCATGGATTCTGTAATTAACACAATACCATCAGAATCCGTTGGAGGCTCACAGTTAAAACAGAAGATTTCAAACAGTTACATGCACAGTAGATTACTACTAGATTTTAAGAAAATCCCATTTATTTTAGATTTCTAGCATGGCAGTTTTTTTTAACTCACCTGAAAACAATGTCATAATAAAAGTCACTAGCAGCCCGTATACAAGCCACAGCTCCCTGTGGAGCAAAGCGGGATTTCACAAAGGGCCGCGGGTGGAACATACTCAGCAGAGAGTGGATCAGCACCTGCAAAAAAAGGACAATCATGTCACCCATCTACAACTAAAGAGATCGAATTAATCTCATTCTTGATCAAAAATACTCTTCACAATCTCAGATAACCTATTATTCATCAAGTTGCTTTGAATAAATACAAGTGATATTAAATTAAAATTGTTAAATGGGTGTGAACAATGAACATCTAAACTCACTGAACTAATTAAAAAATTTTAAAGGTATATTTGTACCTCTTTGCCTCGTGGAGTGGGAGGATGATAACGGTTATTGGGAAGGTAGCCAGTGAAAATGTTCAATTCGCTGGGAACAATCCACCAAGTGTCACCAAGGGCAGATTTACCACTGGGTGGCAAGAAGGCCTTGAACCGACTGGCATGAAACGTGGATGAAGGAACAGCTGGACGTTTCCAAGACCGCAGCCCACTAAGAGAGCTGTGTGAAACCTGTTGAGAAGGACACTGCACTCAATTTACCTTATACACCCATTTTTAGTATGTACCTTGTAATGGGTCCAACTTATATAATTAAAAAATAATAATTTTAATAATAATAAAAATTAATTTATTATTACTTTGAATTGTTCTTATTACTGGTAATTTTCATTTTAATATACATATATTTTGAAATCATCACCCTGTCTGTTTATATCATTGTTTAGTGACAAATGTATAAATAATGAAGTCTAATGTTTAAATTACCCCTAGAAAGCCATCTTTGCTCTTAGTCATGCTTTCCAGTAGTAGTGGCTGCATTTCAGCATGTATGGTCAGCGTCTCTCCATTTGGGTCATGTGGTATCTCCTCTTCAAACTCTGGAGGAGGTTCCACACCTTCAGGCAACAGAGATGGACATCAGGCATTACAACAATGTGAAAAATGCATTGCTTTAAAACTCTCAGCTGGCATTCAGTTTTCTACAGTGATGAATACTGACATTGAAGCACATTAATTCTGCTTTAATAGACTATATCTGCCTGTGAAAGGATGCTAATGCTCTGCAAGAGTACAGACAGGGTAAATAATACCTGTGAGTTTTTCTGCAATAGGTTTGAATTCCTCTGGACTGAGATAAAGGTCATGATCAGTATCCAGGGATGAGAAGAAAAAGAGTCCATCTGCTCCCAATGCCTTCAATCCTGCTTCCTACAATAGAGACAATCCAAACAGAGAAGAAACCTCAGCAATTTTACAGGTTGCTCCTAACCCTAATGAAAGAACTAGTAATTGTAAAACAGGCTAATTTTGCGATTAGTTCTTTTGAACAGTTTGTTTCAAAGAACTGGGGGGGGGGGGGGGGGGGGGGGGGGGGGGGGGGGGGGGGGTTCTCGGCGGTTTTTTGCAAGGTTTAATAAAATGATATTTATTAACTTTCATGCTTATTATTTTTACACGACTTGACTTTTACAGAACTACTCGGACCGATACAGTCAGATTCGTGGGTGATTGATTTTAGACCATTTTAACCGGTTCAACTGATTCAGTGAAAAGATTCGACTCAAAAGAACGAACCATTCGTTTGGAAAGCACAGCTAAATACCCGAGGGCAACAAAACAATGATGGCTGCGTCGTTTTTTTTTTAACTGAATTACTGACCTATTTTTATGTTGTGTCTGGGTTTATTGTCAGTCTCAGAAGGAGGGCAACCAGGAGAATGTCTAATGTAGGAAGTGACAGAATTAACAGTGATGTATGAAAGAGAGGGGGGTTGGTTGGTGTTCTAACAGTCTTTCCCAGCTGTGGCAATTACCCAACCCTTGTAAAACAGCGGGCAGCTGGAGCAGATGCAAGTTTACTGTTCGCAAATAACAAAAGAGGACGTGGCAAAGAGAGCGCAAATCTGTAGCCAAATTCATTACACTTTAAACGAATATTAAAAGAGGAGTGTATAAAGATAAATAAACTTACAGCATTTTAGCCAAGTTAAGTCAACTGCAAAGACAACATGTGGCTTGAACAGCTACAATAAGACAATCACGCAATATCTCTGGGAAGCATCCCTCCTTCAGTGGTCAAACAACTGCAATCAAAATCTGACCAAACTGGTATAACTTACATGTCGTTTCACAAGCTGGATGTCCTGATAATGTTTAATGCAGAAGCCGATGAAAGGAACAGCAGCGATTATGAATAAGCTGAAGAGCTGCTTGAAACGTGAGCGGGCGCGTCTGCTGGATGGAGTCGCGCGATCTTCATCATGATGATCAGCCGTTGGGTCTCCAGCAGTAGTTTTATCCACGTCTGCGGCCATACTCTAATAAATGTCTCTATCTGCTCTGTAAATCACTTCAGGGGCATAAAAACAGCCCAGGGTGAAAACAAGACTCTTAAGTGAAATCACACTGTAGTGGAGCAGGAGGAAATCACTCCTGCTTCTCCGAGATTTCTCCGGCTAGTGGATCATGTCTGACTGACGCTCTTAAAGGGCCAGTGCGCACATTTATAACACTTTGGGTGTGTGATGATCAAATCTAGGGATCTGCCTATCTAGACAACATTCGGAACGTGGCTATGATGGCAAAATACTGTCAAGATAGGCAGCAGATTGTTTTTTTTTATGTGTGACCATAACGGTATCTCGGCCAGAGAATGTACTGTCTCTGTCTTTTTGTCCTTCGTGTTGCTATTGCTAATAGAGTTAAATATTCGCGTAATGTCCATGAATGATAAGGGCATTTCAACCACAGGGAGACTAGACGTGAACACAATTAACATTAAGTGAAAACAGAGGAATTGGGTCAATAATATTTTTAAGATTTAAAAGAAACAATAAATGACTTATAAAAAAGGATCTGTACATTTACAACTGTGGCAATTCTAACCATAAAACCATAATGCAGGGTCCCACTCTTTAATAAATACATTTCCATGTTTCCTACATGACAGATTAGGTTTTTAACAAATAATTTTTATAGTTTGCTAGCATTGATTATGGTTTACATTAAATATTTAACTGCCATTGTTCAAGAAGGGCACATGACAAATATAAACTATAATATGCTATAGGTGAAAAATTACATTGGCAAACAAACATTTGAGAGGAGACATTAATGGATTTATAATTTTATTTCAGCTCTCTTAATGCACATTTATTTAGTATATATACACACTCACACAGAGTAAACACTGTGAGGCTTACAGTCCCAGAAGGTTGCTTGTTGTAAGCAGACTTCAACAACTTAATTTCAGAAGTGTATGAAAGTAGTCAGCTGTTCCAGGACTTCTCCAAAATCAAACAGTGTCTAAATTTGCTGAGAATGAATATTCATAAAATATTATATCAACTTATTTTAAATTGTCTCCTTCTAAACTTGTAATTCACCTGACACTGGGAAAATTAATTTCAGCTCTGAAAAAGGTTAAATTGTTGGTCTGAGTCCAGACCTAATGGTTTTACTCAGAAGAGTCCATAGATGGGTAGAAGTCGTTTTTCAGTCCATATTCTCCTCGACTTGCTGTGTGTGAACCTCTATGGTTTTGGGTGGGATGTAAGAGCCCATTCCTGCTGCCCGCTCTGCCTCAGCTTGTGTATACGGCTCTTCCCTCAGCTTTTTCAGTCTTAAAAAAAAAAAATTATATACATATATAAAGTTAATATATATTAGGAAGGAAGTCTGAACAACAAGGGATGCATTATGGAGCTTTTAGAATGAGCATCATTCTGATTCTAAATGGGGAAACCCAAGCATCATTTTATTCGAGTTATGTAGGTAAATGTATTTTATATTATGATCCAAAGATTCAATTTTAAGGATGAGAGGAGGAAGATGATGAGGCTCTGCTCACCGTTTTTTATGAACTTTGGTCTTGAAATGCTCTTTCATGGTTTTCAAATCAACAAAATATCTCCTGCAAAACAGGAAGAAGAAAAAAAAAACATTTAAGATAAAAAACAGATTTTTATGGTGTGTGCGTGCTTTGTTTTCTTTGTGGTGAGGTGTGACTTACGCGCAGTGCAGACAGTAATGCTGGGCACTGCCTGTAACATCATAATCTACATCTTGCTTTAATAACTTAGCAGCATTTCCAGGGGTCATGTCTACATGGATCTGGTCAAGGTCCTTTGTCCTGTGCTTGGTCTTCCATGTCTTGGCAATATGCTTCTTCTTGGTACTTCTGTGGTTTCCTACCTGTTTGGACTTACCCATGATCTGAAAACAAGAGAAAACAGTTTTTAATTTCTGAAGTGAGTTTAGGGAGTTGTGAACTTCTCCAAAAGACAGTATCACTGAACTAAAATATGCCATTACAACTAAAATCTGCCATCTGAACCTCAAGTTGTTCCAAACCTGTATGAGTTTCTTTCCTCTGCTGAACACATAAGAAGATATTTTGAAGAATATTGGTAACCAAATACGAACCCCATTGACTTCCATAGTATAGAAAAAAATACTGTGGAAGTCTATGGAGTCCATCAACTGTTTGGTTACCAATATTCTTCAAAATATCTTTTAGTGTTCAGCAGAAGAAAGAAACTCATACAGGTTTGGAACAACTTGAGGGTGAGTAAATGATTTCTTTTTGGGTGAACTATCCCTTTAATCTGTCAACAGAAAAGTTGAGCTATCAAATGTCAGAGCAACACATTTTAAAAAAGTTACAATTTAAGCTCCATTCTGAAAATTAGCAAAATGGGGTCATACCAGTTCGTATGACAGTGGTAACGTTATATCACTCGCAAAGAACAGCATATCAAATACATTCAACAAAAACATCCACTCAAAACATCTTTACGTGCTTTCTATCTCGCAATAAGCGCCCTTTCATCAAGTTGTTATTATGAATTATGGATCTGGAAAGCAGAAATGATGAAGATATAATTATTACTTTACTCACGTTAACACGCAGCTGCCTCACCGTACACACGTTGGACACACGCACGAATAACTTCCGGGTCGGCAGGCGCGCTCGTGTTATCTGCGCGCTCACCTTTAGAGGGCAGTACAGAGAGCACACGACCCAAAGCAATCAGACGAAGCAGAGTTGTTGCGTCGTTGCTATGGAGGTGTCAAGAGTTTTTAATAAAGCGTTTACTAAAACCAATTAAATACACCATCATGTCTGGTAAATATATTCATGATATATAATACCGTAATAAATGTTCTGAATATAAATGCTTATTACTTGCTGAACAACTTAAACTATGTTTTTTTTTTGCTGTTACTTCAAGATATAAAAGTCTTATTGATTTAACTTTGCTACTCTTTGTTGCAGAGACTAACGTTACAACACTTAAAATCTCTTACATTTTTCCAAATGGAGACAAATATGGTGAGTTAGCTGTCAGCTTTTGACATGTCTGTGATTTTTCACTATTATTTCATTAAGCACATTGAAAAGATGTCTGTTTGTGTGTTGTGATTAGATGGCGAGTGCTCTCGTACTTCAGATGGTGTGGTTATAAGGAAAGGGTCTGGCACACAGACATCAGCCTCTGGACTTACATACACTGGGGAATGGGCCAATGATAAGGTCTCTCTCTCTCTCTCTCTCTGTGTGTGTGTGTATGTGTGATATGATTTAAAAAAATAAAATATTTCAATAAGTGAAGCAGTCACATGTGCGCTAAAGCTCTGTGCTGGACTGAAAGTCAGTGACATACTGGAACTTCAGTCATATGATCTCCTTTCATAGCCTACTGTTATTTATGCTTGTATCTCTATTTTGAGTGGATTATGCAGCAAAGTTCATTAAATGTAAATTAAAATATAAAAGTGAAATAAAATGTGCTTTTAGTAATTAAGTCTTGGTTGCTGTTGTTATGGCCAGCAGATGAATGGCGAAGGAACTCTTACACACCCATCAGGGGCAATTTACAGTGGCCTGTTCAGAGACAACATGTATCATGGCAAAGGAACTTACAGATTTCCTGATGGGACAAAATACACTGGAAACTTCCACAACAACAGGTGAAACAATATAAAATCAATCCTTGGTCTCAATGACAACCTTATTTTATATGCAAACATATGCAAAAAAAAAAGGTTACTTATGATTTTTTTGCAGATTAGAAGGTGACGGGGAGTTCACAGATTCACAAGGACTTTTGTGGACTGGGATGTTCCATAACAAAGCAGCACTGGGGCTGAAGCTCAAAGTCAACATGTGACATGCACAGATACACACACCATTTAAATGAATACACTGTGAAACCCTTTGGCACTCAATAAAATGTCAAAGTTGTTTGACAGAAAGTGCTTTATTGTTTTAGTTTTTTTTTATTTAATCACTGGATCAAGCATAACTTTAAAAGATATTTTGAAGCACTGAATTATCAAATAGTGATAGTACAATATGAGCATATTTTCAAGATAACTTGAGGCAAATCTCTAAGAATTAACGCCTGTGAAACTACTGAGAGAGATCAAAGATACACATTGATGCATTAACCACAGCTAGCAATCCTGAGGCATTGATGTAATCTGTTATACAGATGAAATGACTTCAGTTCCAGCAGCATCCACTGACGATCAAGAACACATGTTCTTACACACTGCACTTCAGAAAGAATCATGACTTTGTTTTGTGCGAGGAATGTGACTCTCTGTGTAAAGCCACTGGTGGAGTGCATCTCCAAAATACACGAGCATGCACAAGCAGCTGAGCTCATGACTGGGGTGAGAAGTCAGGAGTTGTGTAAGAGCGTGAAGCTCAATTTCCTGTCCTCTGGAGTGAGAACGTGTTTACTGTGAATCAGGAAAGCTCAATCCTGCTCCTAGAGATCTACCGCCCTGCAGGCCACTTCTAATCCTGCTTTAAATGAACCTGAAGCTCCAGTGCATTTGATTAGACTTGAAACTGAATAACTTTTTTCATTGCTATACCTCAATTTAATTTGGTATGACTCAATGTTCACTTCTGAGTTTATGACAATAATTTTGTGGGTGTTTTTGCTCATGTGTCTAGCGGATCCTTTCCAGAGCTGATACAGAGTTCATTGTAAAATGGAAAATTGGTCTTAAAGGTTGAAGAGGAAATTAAATCGTCTGATTTTGAGCCATAAAAATGCTAACAGCCGTCTCTATCTTTCTCCCACTCTCCCTTCATCCATCCACTTACTGTAAAACAAGGCCTCTTTTTGTCTTCGACTTCATCAGACTCACATGTTTCAAAGAGGAGGGGAATAGATAGGTGGGACAGATGAGAGAGTGAGAAAGAAAGAAAAGTGATAGAAAGACAAAAGTCACCGAGTCAGAGAGCTCTCATGTCATTTCTAACCATTTCTAAACATAGAAGTGTGACATTTCATCAGCTTGTAAAATTGTTAGTTTGAGTAAAGAAACTCGACTAGGAAGGATCCAAACCACAGGATCTGAAACAACAATCCTGGATTTGGACCTGGAAGACCATCAGATCATGGAGAATGGAAAAATAGAGGGTAAACAATATTTTCTTTTAAATCGGAAGAATTGCTTAGATCTTCCATCATGCTTCATTTACATAAATAATTGATCATTAACAATGACGTCCACTTCAGAGTTCAAATAATGCCTTCTCTTGTATAGGTGCATGCTTCTGTCAGCTTCAGTATGATAATTTATGTTTCTGTATGAAAGTATATGTTTGTGTGTTCTTGCAGGTACAGGTAATGACATAGATGCTGTAGACCTTCAGGTAATTAAATTGCTCTCTCTCTCTTACTCTAAATAGATTAAGAAATTGTGAGGAAAATACATTTTCAATTTACTACACACTTGTTTTAAGTACATTGTTTAAATAAATGCTAATTCTAATCACACGCACACAGATTACAGCTGTTAGGAAAGTAAAAGTCATTGAGACAATGAATCGCTAATAGGAAGAGTGTGACTGAACTCGGGCCACATTTAGTTTGACTCTCCCTAATGCTAATCCTGTTTAACCTTCATCTCTTTTTTCCTTCTGTCTCTGGTTTTGTCTCTCATCAGTCCTGGTGACCTCTGACTCCTTGTTTCAGTTGCAGGCAATGTGGGTGGAGCTAAAATCTGGAGTTGGAAGCGTGGTGGAAGATTTTGTCACCCTACGGCAAACCTACAGCCGATTGGAGGAGAAGGTCTCCACCTATCAGCAAGAAACTAATGACAAGATCCTGTCTCTCAGAAACACACTTAACACATTACAGGTTCTAACAGACATATTATGTGACTTAAGACAAGTGGATAAGCACACTACCTTTCAAATTTTGGGTCTGTAAGATTCTTTAAAAAAAAAAAAAAAAAAAAAAAAAATATATATATATACTTTTATTCAGTAAGGATGTATTAAGTTGATGAAAAAACTTCTGAACTTTCTATTCATCAAAGCTGAAAGTAGTCTCACTGTTTTCACGAAAGTGTTAAGCATCCCAACTGTTTTTACCATTGATAATTATAAGAAATGTTTTTTGAGTGCCAAGTCAGCATATTAGAATGATTTCTGAAGTATCATGTGACACTATTGGCTGCTGAAAACTCAATTTTGCCTTCACAGGAATAAATTCGAATTTAAAATATATTCAAATAGAAACCAGTTTTTTTAAATTGTAAAAATATTTCACAAAATAACTGTTTTTGTCAAATAAATGCAGCCTTGGTAAGACTTAAAAAACATTTAAAAAAATGTACCAGACCCTTGTACCAAAAATGTACCAACTTTTGAATGGTAGTGTATTTTATGTACAAATTAAATTAATATATTTTTAATAAATTAAATGATATTAAAATAGTCAAAATATATTGCAGTGCTTTTCTAGAATATACATGTTTTTTTTTCTGTACTTTCATTTAAAAATGTTGCTCATATTTTGGTTATATTGTATTTTTTTATTTTCTGTGTGTGTGTGTGCAGGAAGACATAAGTACAGTTCAAACGCAGCTCTCTGAGGTCCGGAGCAACCAAAAAGACCAACAGAGGGACCTGGACCTCATGCAGAGCACACAACACAGGTCTTACACAGTGTCTGTTAAATTGCTTAATATTCTTTTACAATTTATGCTACAGTATATTAAACATTAAATGAAAAGCAATCTAGCAAGCTTCAAAATATATAAACATGCTGGATTATTGACAGTCACAGGAAAGGCTCAAGGGGGGAGGGGTCATTGGATGGCCACGCCTCTCCGAACAGCCAAACAGAACTCAGTCTCATTCAGCATTACATCAGTAGCCTGTCAGCCAATCCGAGTGAGTATAACAATTTAGAGATGGATGTCTAATGAATGAATTTTTTTGTACTATAAACACGTGTCTAACAACCATGAGCTATAGCTGGAAATGATTGCATGATAGTGTATAAGAGGACTACAGGCTGTGTTTGTTTGTTTAGACTATTATCCTGAGCATGACGGTCAAAAAAAGTCTCCAGTTTGGAGGGAGAAAAAAACCAGCCGAGATCTGAAAGAGCAAAACAACTCTGCTATAAGTGAGTGATATGCAGTGGAATAGAAGTGAAAAGAACTGAAAAATGAACAAAGAGTTTTAAAATCATGTCTTTTTTCAGCTCAGAGGCAGACGGCAGCGCTGGAGCTTTTGGAGTCTGAAAGAGTGTATGTGTCGTATCTCTCACTCCTGTTAAAGGCCAACATCAGTTTTAACGGCTCAGAGAACCTCAACGTCAAAGATAAACGGTAACTATGTATCACTCTATCATCTCAGAGTCAAAAAGTGACCCAATTTATCAGAATTCATTTATTATTCTCTTTTCTCTCTCTCAGGCCTTTCCCTCCCTCTCTGCGTTTCTTGATTCAGCAGCATCTGGAACTCCTGCACCTTCTCCAGGAGAGAGTTCTTAAGAGCCACTGGCAAGGCATCATGGGAGATGTATTTTTAAGGCTCACCAGCAAAGAAGTAAAATATTATAATGAGTGAAAATGAGCAACATTTACCATCCTACCTTCTCCTATAGTCCACTATGTAATATCAAATGTGTGTTTTGCAGAGTGATTTTCTGGACCATTATGTATCGTATCTACGGGACTTGCCAGAATGTTTGACGGTTGTAAGTCTGTTTTCCTCTTCAAAATCAGGCAGCTTACTGGAGGTAGGTATACATACACAAGTTTTATATTTAATAAATACAAAATTAAAAAGACTTAACACTTCATATTTTTAAAGATCCTGATATTTGAGGCACATAGAGGCAGATTTAATACTATTATATCTGAGAAATGGCATTTACATTATGTTTCTATGAATGTCCTTAATCAGTTTCATTTCATTTTTACCAGCTGTCGGGTTGATATAGTCATGTTAAATAATATTAACATTAATGGTAATAATGATTACAAAAATAAATAATGCAAATTATATTAATTTTAATTATTATATTAATCAAATTATATTTATCATTGAGAATAAATATATAATAATTCATGTTTATTTAATATTTAATAATTAAAAGTTTGTTATAATATATAATAATAGAACATTGAAATCTTTTTTTTTTTTAATGGTTCCCTGTTAACTGTTGTAGACTGCCAGCTTTATATTACTGGTAAAAAAGTCCAAGGATTGCAGTAAATTAATCTGGATTTTACCACTCATAAGGACATATAGATATATGCTCATGTATCTTAGATGTTTGTATTGGCTCTATATTTATATACTTCTTGATATACGCATTGTCCTGTGTTTTGTGTAATTTTTTTGTCATTCAACCTGCTGTATAACTGACCAGTCTACCTTTTTATTTATTTATTTTGTTGCTTTTGTTTTGATTTCCACTTACCATTGCATGGCTGATTGTTTGTCTATGTCATTTTGTATGTTAAAAGATGAGAAAATAATAACAAATTTATTAAAAAAATAGAACATTGAAATTAAATTTTTTACTAAAACCAGATCATTTAGATGTTACCACATGAAACACGTTTAGTTTACCTGGCAAAAATTTTGATGAATCTACACGGCTGCTTTCTGATTTGCTTTATGCATTCGAATCCAGAGTGACATCACAGGGGATGAGACACGTCCATCGCTGCACTCTCTGCTTTTACAGCCTGTCCAACGTATCCCAGAATACCATACACTCCTGCAGGTAATCAGACTCATCTTTATTGTCATACTAACAGCATTGTATGTTTATAGGTTGTGCATGTTTGATGAAGTGACACTTGTGAAATCACCTTGGTCAAGTATTGCTACATAAAAACTGTCCAGTCAAGAAAATGCATGATGTATGTATGTGTCCATTTGTATTTTATGTGTTTTACAGAGTCTTCTGCAGCAGACAGAGTCAGAGCATCCGGACTATTACCTGTTACTTGTGTCTGTGCAACAACTCCGATCTTTCATGACCCAGTATAGCCATTTTCTACAGCACAACCAGGAGCTTCTGCATGACCACAGTCATGCCCTGCGTGAACACACACACAACCTGTGTACACACCAACAGGAGCGCCCCTCACACACCCGAAAAGAGCTAAGCAGGTAAGTGCAAAAGAACAAATATGTGTGTTATTGTGTTATAAGACTTACTGTCTCTTTTTTTTCATGTCAGGTCTACAGTGAGACAGCTGTATAAAGTCGACTATGAGAAAAATTACAGCAGTAACAGTGCACAAAAGTGAGTACATAGACACACCAACCAATAGATATTACAAAATGATCTCTCTATGAATTTATGGGTTTCTTCAACTTCAGACCCATTTTTTTTTTTTTTTTCATTTGGTACTTTTCAAATGCCATTTATGAAAAGATTAGATTTTTTAATGAGTATATAAGCTAGTTTAATTATAAATCTAATAATCCTAATAAAAAATATGAATTATATTTAAAACTATGATAATTTAAACAAAGAATAAAACGAATATAAACTATTGTATTGTATTAAATAATTATTTAATAATGATATATAATTAATTTTTTTTCCTGATAAACAATGTTGTTTCAAAAGTTAGTGAACTACTAAACAAGAGTCTAACTAAAGATAAAATTTGAGACATTGACTACCGTTGAAAAACATAAAATAACAAAATAATCATACCAATCCCAAACTTTTGAACGGTAGGGTATGTATGGAAGCTTATTTTCACCAATGAATTAAAAAAAAAGGTAACTGCGACTTTTTAATCTCATAATTCTGACTTTTTTCTCAGAATTGTGTGTTTAAATCTCACAAGAAGATTTAGACAAAAATATATATACTAGAAATTATGACTTTTTGATTTTAAAGTTATAAAGTCAGTTGTGAGATAAAAAAAATTGCAAACACATAATTTTAGTTACGCAATTACATCTCAAATAATGAGAAAAGGTGCCTGTAATTGAAGAAACACACTTATACATTTCCAATTTGTCTTTCTTTGTAAGTGATCCCTCTCGACGTAACAGACGCTATCCTGACTATGAAGCGATGCCCTATCACTACGATCCAGAAATCCCGTCCCCTGTCTCCTTCCTGTCCGACTCTGACTCTCGCCACAAAGCTGTCTCAGTTCCTCTGCGCAGCATCCCAGAGACGGAAGGAGCAGGATCTGCCCTCACTGCACTCTTTCCCTACGGAACCGGAGACTACCGCTGCTCAAGCCCATCTCATTCCTCAGACTCCAGCATTGATATTGCCTTTGTGCACTGTAGTCCTTCCAATAGTCCACCTCGACAATCCCACAGTAGGGGGCGAAGTGCTGGGGGTGTGGTTTATAGGCCCAACAGAGCCTGTGTGTCACCTGACTCTGCAGACATTGTGAGACCACAGCCTCTACAGGCAGTGCAGAGAAAGAGCAAATCACTGAATGGCCTGCAAATGGACAGTATTGATAGCCACACCCACCAGACAAAAAATCCTGCCCACCCGAGGCTGGAGCGTCAGTCAAGTGGCAAATCAAGACTGAGATCCAGCAGTCCAAAGCACAGATTCGAAACACACACTGACACAGAGGAGCAGCCACGACAAATAAATCAAAAGGTACACGCTCACACATTTACACACACATGTATAATTGACAATTAGTGGTAACTAGCAACCCATAATTACCACTAAAAATCCTTCAGAACACCTTAGCAAACAACATCATGCCAACCATAGATATATATACATAGATTCCTCATTAGCGGCTGTTTCTATGGGCCTCTATACATAAGCCATCCGCCATATTGGAGCAGTCAAAGCCGGTCCGTGAACATTCGAGAGCAAGTTGACTGAGCGTCTACAACCGTAGGCGCATGTGCAAATATCTGAAATAGACTTCAGTGGATGATTTTGCTAAACTAACACAATACAACAAGATGAAGGCGTCAGCTAACAAGTTACATAATACATGTAAAAACACAAACCAACACATTCTCTTCTCTGAAAGGTTAGCGGTCAATGTGGTATCTATGTATTCATATCTATGTTGTAACCACCCACAACAGCGAAGCAATAGAAATATGTAAAAAAACAACAACACCACCTTAGCAAGCAACATCATGGCAACCCAGACAGTTCTGATGTCTGGGTTGCCATACCCTAAAATTGTCCATAAATTAAAATGAAATGTTATTTGAATTAGTATGCTTTTATTTAACTGCAAGTGTGTGTGGAAGCTCATTCTGCTTGTTCCTCAGGATCCTAGAAGGCTGGTGTGGGAGGAGCTCAATTTGAGGGGTGTGTCTGATGACTATGACCACACCCCCTTGAGTGAACCTGGTAGGAAAGAAGGAAAAGGATTTAGGAACTCCTTCAAAAAGCTTTTTAAGAAGAAGTGAGTTCATAAGAATAGACACACGGATGCTTTGCTTTTACATACTATACTCACACTTAAAGCCATGATACTTTGTATGTGTGTCTCAGGTCTAGTGACGGAAAGGAGAAGACAACAGTAAAAGCTGATTGTCAGAGCAGTGGAGATCTGGAGTCCACCAAAGCCCCTCATGCAGGAGACATTGACAGAGGAACTGCTGTTTAAACTGTTTTAGAGGTTAAAACTTGAGGTTCTCAACTGGTTTTGCTTCAGGACACAGATTTTACAATGAACATCAAGGGGTGACCCAACACACTTTTTGGTTTTTAGTGTTTGATCTCTAAATATCTCTTGAATGTCAATTTTTTTTAATGCTTTCGGCAACCAGCAATTGTGGTCGGCACAATGTTTATTCTAGTTGCAAGTGAACCTGAGTTTAACATGGGTTTCTTTTGTGGTTTATTACACACAAGTCGTCCAAATGACAGGTAAATTTGCATCAAAATACTGGAATACTGGAAGCAAAACCTTGTGTTTTCTCCTCCCTTTTAGGATTGTTAGAATAGACCTGCAAGGCTATGGCACATTTTTTGGCCATAAACACCAGTTGAGAACCACTATATTTCTCACATACAAAAAACCCCAAAATGAGCTCAAGAGCTCAAGCTGCTTCATAGCATAATTGAACATTTCTGACATAGCACAAAAAACATTTTGCATGATAAATCAATTTTCAATATAATTTTGGTCAGAATTTTGAGAAACAAAGAACATCTTGCATTGTTGACGCAAATATATACTCAAACATATAAACAAACAGGCAGACCATCTCTTGTTGGGTTTATGCTGGGTTGCATTGACAGGATGTAAAACTATATGTGATAAAATTATAAATTATATTAATAACTCTTAACTTAATTTCTACATCCCTACCAGAAGCCTACGATCGGTCAAAGAGTGACGTCTCGTGGTTCCATCACAGAAAGCCACAAAATCACTTTCCAGAACATTCTCATTCACAGTTCCATGCTGGTGGAACGCTCTCCCCACCCTCATCCGGAATGCAGAATCCCTGACAACATTCAAAAGACAGCTGAAAACCCATCTCTTCCGTGAGCACTTAACCGCATAAAAAATAAAAAATAAATAAGTAAAAATTTCCCTTTCCCTTTAAAACTTCACTTATCGGGCTTATGCTACTCTGAATAATGCCCGAACTTCGTATTTTGAGCACTTCTTGCATTGTTTTTTGCCTCTTCATGATGACTCGCTTAATTTAGTCCTAATTTGTAAGTCGTTTTGGATAAAAGCATCTGCTAAATGACTAAATGTAAATGTAAATTACAATAATTACTCATAAATAAATAAAAATTATAAATACATGTATACTTTCCAAATAAAAAAAATAATAATTAAAAAAAATCAAATGTCACATGTACATACATTTGAATGCAATGTAAATGGTAACAATTAAAATAAAGAACAAATTGTAATATTTTAAGAAAAACATTTATTCTTGAGTATAAATGTGTGTATGTGTACAGTCCTGGTCAGAATTATTGGCACCCTTGGTAAATATGAACAAAGAAGCCTGTGACAATAAATCTACATTAATTATTTTGATATTTTATTTAAATTCACAAGATCTCATCATCTATCGTTTTATTGAAGTAAAAGAATTTAAAATGAGGAGAAAATTTCTTTATGAAATAAATGTTTTTTCTGCAATACATGTTGGCCACAATTAATGGCACATTTTTATTCAATACTTTTTTGCAACCTCCTTCTGACCCCCAAGACTCAACTAATCTCTGCAATTCTCCATCTTTGATCCTTGGAGAGTCTTTGGCCACTCAAACTCTCCTCCTCGCCCCGCATTAAGACAACGTAGACATGCGTTCTCTTCCAGGCAAATTCGTAACATCTTAAGTTGATTGGAACTTCTTAATTATTGCCCTGATGGTTGCGAAATTTCAAATCTTTAGCTATTAGCTCTTACAGCCACTTTCTATTTTGTGAAGCTCAACAATCTTTTGCTGCACATCAGAACTATATTCTCTGGTTTTACTCATACTGATGGATGATTAAGGGAATTTGGCCTTTGTGTTTCCTCATATTTATACTCCTGTGAAACATGAAGTCATGGCTGGACAATTTCATGTTCCTAGTCTTCCTGGTGTGCTAAAAAATACAAATATGAATGGGAATATACATCAGATATTTTACTCATAAGAAATTCTATGTGTGCCAATAATTGTGGCTTTCAATTGTTTTACTTATCTAAATCTTAGATTTTTGAATGAAAGATCAAAAGGATAAACAATACAGATTTATTTTCATAGCCATCTTTGTTCATATAAGGGTGCCAATAATTCAGCCCATGACTCTATATTTGACAAAAATAACACCATTCAGTTGCATTTGATCTTTTTTCCACCTTGGTTTAATGTGTTAAATCTCATAAAAGAGTTTCACATTTGAAACAAAATATTGGCTTTATACAGTCTGTAAAACTCAAATTATTTTACACTATATACAAGACATGTGCATCACATTACATAAGAGAATGATGCTGTAGTGGACATGGAGTAGTTTGACACACGCTCTGTACTCAAAGCATCCAATATCACATTTGTGACTCTTTCAAACATACAGAGTAAAGGTTACTAGAGATTAGGCTCAGACACGGTTTCATTCAAGATCAGGATCAAAATCAGGATCATGGACCATGTGACTAGACCAGGGTTTAAAACTGCTGTTAGGGAGATACTCTATTTGAAGTAGTGTTTTCTTCTTTATAATGGTTTTAAATGCATGTTAGAGGTAGAGCCGACATGCTAAAGTTGCACATTCAACTAAACAAAACATGATTTAGTTATTTTGGAACAAAAATGGAACAGATAGTATTCAGATATGACACCATACAAACTGATGCAAGAAAGCTTCACAGACAGCTACATTCTAGAAAGAGCTCTTTTTCTGACTTCCCCTTTCATATTTACACATACTGCATTCATAAGACATTGTTATCTCTAATCGGTTTTCAGTGAGCCTGATAAATAGGTTTTCTTTGTCTGTTATACTCTACTATTGACATCACAGCCTGTAAGTGCGCAGTCACTCATTAACACACACGACACGTTGAGAAAAGCACACGTGAGCAAACGTATTGTGCAAACCTTCAATAACAGTGCTTGGTAATGAAAATATGACACTTGGTTTTTCTGCATAAATAATGAAATATAAAATCTCTAAAATCACTCTATTCTCATTAAGTGGCTCATGATGATACTAAGCATAATGCTGTTACAGTATAGGGCAGCAAATATATATAATTGAATTATTCAATGCTTAATCCACCGAGGCTGTGCTAACAAAAATGGTTCATAATTTATAAAACAATAGAAACAACTAGTCTAATGTTCCACTTTCTGTTCCTGTGCTGATAATAATGAAATATGGAGCTATATATTGTGTGCAAAATCCAGTCATTTAAATAGGAATTGTGATCGCCAAATTCTCGTAAGCCAAAATATTTCCAGACGCAGATTTCGCATCGGGTTCAAGTTGGTCACATAAATTCCCCACATCGACCAGCAGAAAGCGGTTTGGTTTCAAAGTGACTTCTGTGTGAGCAGTGCTTTATGGATCCCTACATTTGACAATGGATTTTTTTGCTCACAAAATTTCGCTAATATTACTGCACCATAAATTTGAATGAAGAGAAAGAGGTGAAGGAGGAGGAAAAACAGTGAGTTGGTTCGATTTACAGTGCTGTGCCGAATTCTGTGACTCACTGAATTCTGTGACCGTAGTAGAGCTAATCCTAACCTTAACATCACTGCATTATGTGTACGGTCACATAATTAGGTGGGTCACAGAATTCGGAATTACACGGGTTCACACAGAGCGCATTTTGGCGTTCCACTGGGCTGCTTTTAAATAGTTTTTCAATGTAAACAATTGTGAAATGTATAATGACACAGAGAAGAGCTGTTTACAGGGCTGCGTCATTGCAGTACTGAAAGCTACGAAGCCAACAAGATGGTACGACACCTGCAAATCATGCCAGATATAAAAGCCAGGTAATTTGTTTCCTCTTTTAGACAACTGTTGTACTAGACTTCTGTGTTTTTACATTAGTTATTTAAGTCATACAGATCTGATGGTCGTGTATCAAGGTGTGTCTGTCGAGTTTAGTTTGCACTGTTTCTGTGTATTGAAATGCATCTATAGTAAGGTTATGCAGTTTGCCAGTACCAAAAAAATTTGATTTGACCATTATTAGATTTGTTAATGTTACCGTTACATGCTATGCGTATCTATAACGCATTTTAAACGGTCTACCTACGTCTGCTTGTGCTGCGTTCACACCATGTCGTAATAGAGTGGTGCAGGTATGACATCACTTTGCAGGCCAAAACGCAGAAACGAGTTAGCATTTTAGCACTTTCAGCATCGTCCCAAAAGTCAATGGGTTTTTTGAATGGGGTTTTGGTTAAATGGCTGAAATAAAGTTTTAAATCTGCGACATAAAATACATCAGTAATACCCCACTCGTGATTATTTGAAGCTGTAACGTTGAGTACTACAGAGGCTGTCGAGGAGATTAAACGTCATCACGCTGAAAAGGTAAGATCAATCCGCTTTTACAGCATCGTTATGCTTATAATTGTGCTCTTACAAACTATTCTAACTCTAACGTTCTGGGAAAATATTTTTAGATAAAAACCGAAAGTGTTGTTGGTAGCTTAGTGATGGTGACACTGAAATCGTGGGACCGTGGTGTACTGCGTTTATAGCCTACATTTAGCTTTTTACTTCTGGTGACTGCATTTAGGCTTCAAAATTCATAAAAGTTGTGTTCGTGTGTAAGTATCAAACTTTTGTTGATCACAGAACTTGTTTATAATCCAAAAGCCTATGGAAAAATCCTACTGGATTTTTGTCGAGGGAGCCAGTGTGATGCTAACACAAAGCACAAAGTGATGTCATACCTGCACCACTCTATTGGGGTTATGCGTAACAAACTTCTGTAAAACAGGTCGCATCAGTTTCGGTTCAGCTCTTTTGTATGTGCTTCCAAAAATATAGAGCTGTTTTTACTGAAGATGCCTTCAAAGGAGCGAGCAAAGATGAGTATAACTAATGTCCATCGCATTTGCAAATTGATATCAAAAAGTTTATTTATTCGGATATTAAAATTGAATTAACCGTCAACATTAAAAATAACTAGCTAGGTTAGCTGATTACTTAGCTGAAAGTCCATTGATATCGCTGTCAGTTCACTTTCTTCGACAAGCGGATGCGATGAGACCTGTTTTCCTGTTTGTTCATGTGACATAACATTCGACTTAAGCCTTTTACCGTAATTTCAAATCAAAGCTGTTCACATCCTCGGACTGGGAATTATGCGTTTCTATGGCAACACCATTGACTAATTACAAGTTCTATGCGTACGTAATTACGACATGGTGTGAACGCACCTTTGTACTAAGTATCGATTTTGTATCAATACGAGGTTCCAGGGGCTGGTATCACACTGAACCAAAAATACGTAGTGTTTTATTTCAGCTATCTTCGTGTAAGTTTTTCAGTAGTGTTGTGTTCTGTAGTTTAAAAATGAAAATGAGGTGTATAAGTCTCAGGAATATGACTTTTGTTGCGTGCATTACGTAGTGTGTGTTAAGGCAGTGTGTTTTCAGAAGCTGTTCTCGTGGCCTGCGAGGATGTACAGATTACTTTGAGCCGTGGGGTCTTCCGTCGGTTTGCTTTCCAACACCACCACTCTGAGAAAGACAGAAATGTTTGTGAGAACCGTGCTGACTGTGGCTCTTCTGTGGTATAGTGTAAGTGTTGGTGAGCTCTCACCTGTCTGCACCCAGCAGCCTGTAGGTTCGTGAGTTATCAGCGATCTCCTGAGTAATCTAAAGCAGAGAACATCAGTTACCAACTACACACATTTTGTCTAAAGGTTCGGTCACATTTATCGTTGGTCTGCGAAAAATTGTGGCCAAAATCCTGTCATTGTTCCACAAAATGTTGCTAATGTGACAGCACCTTAAAGCTAAGAGCACTGGTTACCAGCTATGAATGTATAATCTAGGTCAGTAGTGTCAACTGGTGTGTCACGATGCTATGCGCATGAAACCATCAAAATCACGGTTGTATGTTTTGGGCGCCACTTGATGTCAGCTGTAAATCTGGGTCCTGAAGCAAAACTAGTTGAGAACCACTGAATAAAAAGTTCACAGGCATAACACACCTCACTGTTTTTAAAGCTTCGCCCCTGCATTCCATGCTTCCAGAACGCCAAAACACTGTCCTGCAGACACACTTGAAAAAAGACAAATCAATTATTATTAATCAAAGCACACAATGAATTCTCCCATCCGTCTTGATTTAATGTAACAATTTAAAACTTAATTGAGTTCTTACCTATTGCCTCAATCTGGAAGTTAAAGGTAAGTTCAGTTGACAACTTCCTGTTGGATTTTAACCTGCCCTGTAAATTCACCAACTTTATACACCCTGCAAAATATACAGTAGAAACTTATTATAATGTAGTAATGACTTCCCAGAGATGGAACTGAGCTTGTTTGAACATGAATCTGTGCTACAAGTGCTGACAAATATCGAGAGAAAAAATCCTGTGTGAATTCAGGAAGCAATATCAGGCTAATGTACATGTGGTTTTATCACACTGTGCCTAAAATTAAAATTTAACACAGCTTAAAGTGTTTTATTGCTTTTATGAAACTATTATAATTAGTATAATCAATACTCCAAACAATATTAATTAGTGTATATAAATAGATACATATTAAATAGAAAATATTATGCATTTCATTATTATTCCTATTATATTTAAATTGAATATTATTTTAGAAGAAATAGAAAAATGATTTCATAAATATTATTATATTATTTATTATAATACAAGCATATATTTTATTTACTTACGATCTAAACACACAAGGACAGTGTCTCTCTCCAGCTGAGTCACATGAATGACACATGTCTGAGGTGTTTCTGGAAACACAAAACACAACAAGGGTTCATACAAACCCAAGAGCAACACTCTAAAAGCACCAAACATGTTTTAAGCAATCCAATCCAAACCAAAAAAATCATTCTGTTTTGAACACAGCGAGACTCTAAAAAACTGACCGGGCTCTGTGAACGCGGGGGTGGCAGCATTGGGATCAACAGTGCCAAATGTGACCACCTGATCAGGGTGGCTTCCTTTACTGACTGCCACACAAACCAGTGGATAATGCTGCTCAGGAACCACCAACATCTCAAAGACTTCTAATGGACACGGCAGGGTGAGGTCTATGCTCTGGACAGACACAAATACAAAGGATTATACTAGATCGATATAGATAGATTACAGATAGATTAACATTGTTTCTCAATATTTCACTTACCTTTATGAGCATGAAGCGCTGCATGGCTTCCACCCATTCCAACAGCATTACACTGGACTGGAAAGCTCCACATAAGTACTTATGTCCTGTGTATGGGTTTCGCACTATGGATACACATACAGAAGCATGTTGACTGTATCTGTGCAAAGAATATTTACTATTTATGTGCAAATCCTAAAAAATGTGCAGTGTTCTGATCATATAATTTGGTAGGCATTTCAACACAAAACATAAGAATGCATCTGTACTGACCTACACAGCATTTCTGGCAACCCCTGGTATCTGGGATTTTATTGGACACGGTAAACTTTCTGAAAGAAAGGCATTACCATGACAGTACTAAAATGCAAAATGACGAGACTTCATAGGATGTGCATTTAACAAATAGTTAAATGAAATTATGAGTTTATCAGAAAAAATTCCTACACAAAAATAAAAAGATTTGAAATGGATTAGTCTGAATCATACCGTGGGATTATTTTGTCAGGGAGTTTATGCGTTGGTATGGCAACGGGTAACTTCTGCATCTGTCGAGCTTGCTCAAAGAGCCCCGCCAGGTTGTAAGAGTACAGCTGCGATGCTTTACCTGTGGAACGCACACACATATGAGCATAGAATTACATTATGGTAAAGCTAAAACATTAAAATATCCTTCAACAGCATGTAAATCTTTTCCTTATTGGTTTTATCTCACCTGATATAGAAAGCAGCCAGTTGTTCATTACATACACCCATGTACACCTCCGTGGAACCAGCTGCATGTAATCAAAAAAAAAGAAACAAAAGAATCCCATTTAATATATTATTATCAAAATTCAATGTCGGTTCTTCATGATTAAATAAACTCTCATCACTTTTTTAGAGTAAATGCATAAATATTGATTATATATTTGTATATTATTAATCAATGTATATATATATATATATATATATATATATATATATATATATATATATATATATATATATATATATATATATTAGGGGTTGCACGACTACTGATTTCTGCTAGTCGATTTCTTATCAAAACAATACTCGAGTTACTCGACTACTCGTCGTTCATGCTACTGTAAATGAAATAGCTAGATCTTATCAATAAACATTTATTAATTCATAGCCTAATGCAACAATTACATAAGTAAACTCTCAAAACATTATAATTATGACATTTCATTTTTAAATTTTCATGTAACAGTCTAAAGCCAAATAAATAGCCGTTCTTGCCTTTCATTTCAGACGTCTGCTTCTAGGGGCCGTTCACATATCGCGTATTTTCCGCGCTCAAGGTCGTTATTTCAAATGTAGGCGCGCGGTGAGCGCGCTCATAATGAAAGAAACATGGTGCGCTAGTTTTTCCAGGCGGGTTTTTCCTTCTCATCTCCAGAAATATATCTAGTAGTAAAGCTAATGCAAGGGCTAGAAATAAATGAATCCTTTGCTGAATGATAACTTCTTCGTCGTCATCATGGAGAGCGCAGTTTGGTTGCATAGCGACGACAGATGCCACGGGAGCGCAAGCGCTTGTAGGAGACAGCGGCACGGCCACGCGCGCTTTCCACACGTTTTTAGACGCAATATGTGAACGGCCTCTTGCAGAGTTGGCCAATTACAATATTTTTGTCATCCTTGATGAAATACTTCCACACATCTGACGTGTGGTGTCTGTTGGTGACGTTCGCAATTTTTAATTCATTTATGGTTAATGGACGCTCGAGTAGTCGATTGTTTCCGACAGCGTCGACTAGTGGTTGAAGTAGTCGATCTATCGACTACTCGACTAGTCTATGCAAGCCCTAATATATATATATATATTCAAAATGCAAAAATATTTTTAGCTATATAGCCATCCAAGTTATTCCTGACCTGTTCCATGGAGCTCTCATGAATTTCATTCAGATTGAGGGTATAAATTCCTTCCTCAGCACCAAATATCAGATACTGGTCTGAAAATGAGTCACAAGAAAATCTCATAAAACTGACAAAACCCATAATTATGATAATGATGTAAGAAGCATTTGATTTGAGAATGCCTGAGCTCTGCATGTGCTGTTTCTCACCCCTGGTGTTTGGGTTTATCCATGAACAGGCACAGTGAATCTTCAGGGGACAGCCATTAAACACTTTAGAGAAACAAGCTCCCATCTGCAGAGCAGAAAGAAAGATCAACATCATGGCAGCAGGGCTGAACTGGAATGGTCCAAATGTACTGTAGTTGCTATTACATTTGTGTTAATCCAGGTGTGTCAATACCTTCAATGTCTTTCAATATTTGTGTGTATGAAAGAGATATAGCAAGAAAATGAGTGAAAGATGAATGACTCACATGTACTTGAGGGGTTGGTGGGAGGCCATTACTAAACGGTAGCTACAAAAAGAGAAAGAGATAAAGTCTGTAAGATGCTATCACAGTTTACAAGAGCAGAATATGGTTTATTAAACTATTTCTTCCCTTGTTTAATCAGAGAATCGTAATTACAAGGCAATAACTGTAAATTCCACACACTCTGACAAAATATACCACATCTATCTCCTCCTGTCCGTAGCACAGACATTGCAGTTTCATAAACTAAGTTTGGGGTTTAGAACAACCTTAATTATAACAATAACACAATGAAAGAGGCAGAGATATTTCCCTTGCTTGGCATTTGAACCATTTTGATGAATTTCTGTTATGCTTTTGAACAAAATTAGAATTAATAAAGTAATAAATAAAAAAAAGGAAAATTGTATATATCAAAAAAACAAATGTTTCAATATAACCATAAGGAGATGAATCACACCTTTAGACTAGATGAGGGAAGGGAGGCCAGTTTTTCTTTCTCTCCATTCTCCTGAACAGAAACTCCATTACCTGCACATAAACACTCACATTGTATCATCTGTCCTTTGAAAGCTGAAATCACATTCAAGGAACAAAGACACACCTATGTAAATTAGGCTCATTACAGAGGCACCCCTATTTAAAAAACAAGCTATTTAGCTGTTTTTGGTTACACTGTCACTGCCTGCAGAAAGCAAGTGGTAAAAAAAGAAAGAATTTGTGTACATTTTCTATTAATGCAGTGGTAATTTATCAAATGATCAAATAATGGAGAAGAGAATCATAACTGGGCATTTATCCAGAAGCTCGATTAAACACACTTTCTGCATTTTACAGAGCTGATTCAGCATGGGCACGTTTGTTACCTTATTTGCATAATCCATTAAATTAACTGTTAATGAGTTGTAAAACAACACCTTCTAACTACTAAGTCACATTAAGTAGCTCTCAACTAAACTACGGTAAAGCTACAGCTATCTATGTTGTGGGACTGAACTAAAGCCAAAATGACACAAGGAACAGGAAGACTGGCAAGGCTGTCTACCAATCACAAGAGGGCACGCTCAAGTGGGCGGTGCTTAGCTTACTTTGTTCTTCCTGTTGTTCAGCATGAAGCCATTCCCAGAACCTATAAATCCCATCATCCCCTGCTGGCTCTGTCTGAGCGTGCTCAGATGGTTTGTTACCTAGACTACTACGCCTGTGTGGGGGCAGGCGAGGAGGTGGCGGTCTGGGGGGCACATAGGAAGCAGGCCGAACAGGAGGGGTGGAGCTCCCAGAAGCTGGACAACGTTTAATGGTCCCTTCTCCGGTATTGTCCTCTGAGACGCTACTGTTCTGTGCGGAAGACAGAAGCTTCGGCTAAGAAGTGATAAAGAGAAAGAGTGTGAGTTACACATTCTGTCAAAAGTCTGTGGGATAGAGAAGTGTATGTGTATCTTTTACCTTGGGTGGCAGAGGAGGTGGTACTTTCGGTCTCATGGTTGAAGTGGAGTTGCAGCTGTAGGCACAGACACACACAAGCATATTGAAATGATTTATAGTCATAATGCTAAACAAGATACGGAAACACAAAAGAAGGACGCAAGGACCAATGGCACAGTTTCTTTGGACAGTGGAAACGCATACAGGGAAACAATCAGATGAAGAAAGAGACCATATACAACGTCAAAAACAGTAAAGAATTATAACCGGCAAGCAAGAAATGGTCATGTGGACACAAGACACACAAACATAGTGCTAAATATGCTCAAGTCTAATCTACCTAATCCAGAGCAGAATATTTTGAACTTCTTAGAGTTTACTCTTTCAATCCTTCAAACTGATGGAAAACAAAAGTGTTTCTGTATGTCTTGCGCTCATCGCCAACTTATTAAACAAACCAAAACAAATGTCTGATCAAATTCCATGACTGAAACACAAATCAGAATCAACACACAACATACACAAATAATTCAGTATAGAACTGTAGGTTTTTATAAATAGATTTTGTGAGTAGAAAATGTGAGTGGTGCTTGTCCCTGCAAAACTCATTGCCACGATGCTAGGGTGTTCTGGTGGTTGCCA